>NC_041389.1:223544935-223562437 GCF_002162155.2 Triticum dicoccoides | reverse complement strand
ATCTATAACCTATTAACAATCCTAAGATTGCATATATTATACTCTTTTTCCCTTTATGGGTTTTTCCCTAATGGTTTCTCATAAAGGTTTTTAGCGAGACAATATAAACACAAGTTCCCGTATATGTCATATCATTTTCTCCTTATATTCTTCCCACTGGGTTCTAAAGGAGTTTTCAATGGCATATCATATCGCACTCTTTTCACTTATGAGTTTTCTCTCAAAGTTTCTCATAATGATTTTTAATGAGGCAATATCTTTTTAAGATCATATGCTATACTTTCAAGTTTTTTCCCATCGGGTTTTTAAAGGAAAGTATACTCCAGACATATTAATTGTTCTCTAAACTCATCAATGAGTTTTCTCCTTCTTCAAAGGTTTTTCTCATATGAGTTATCAAGAGGCAATAATCATTATATGTTGCATTATTTTCTCCTTATTATTTTTCCCACTGGGTTTAAAGGAGTTTTAGCAACATATCTGCACTATTCTTCTCATATTTTTCCCACATGGTTTTTGGAGGAGACATTCAAAATTATTCAAAGAATTTGTCAAGATGATGAATGTACTAAAGAAGAGGCGTTGTACAAGGGGCAGTGTTAAGAATAGAATAGTTGCTTATTCATTAAGCTAATTAGGATTAAGTTAATTGTTAGATAGGTTGATTGGTTCTCAAGCAACTATGTAATTCCTTGGCTCTCAAGGCAACTATGTAATTCCTTGGCCCTCAAGTAACTATGTGTTTACTTGACCGCCAAGCACCATGTGTACTTCCATCTGGGTATAAATACCTCACTTTTATCATCAATAAAGACTAATGGATCATCTTTCATTCAACTCTCTCGTTCTTTACTTTTTACTTCAAACAGAGGCGTTCCGTTCATCGGGGGCGGTCAGAGGAGACTCTGCGCGCAGCGACACATCTGGTGACGCGGACCAGAGGTGTAGAGCGGGCGGCACATTTTGGCGACTACGACCTGGGGTGGGGTGTAGAGCATGGCGGCGCGTCCAGGATATCTCCCCGTTGCGTTGTGCAGCGGCGGCCGACGTGCAGCGCGATCTCGCGGTGCGCAAGTGCGGGGTCAAGCACGGCGCAGGTGCCAGAGATGTCATCCCGCCACGGAACTTCGCGCAGGTGGTCTGCTTGCTCGACGACAATTGCTATGAGATGCTCGACGACGAGAACCACTCGTCCTTGGCGACGAACACGCGTGGCGGCCACTGCTCGCTGTCGTGGTTGCAGTAACTCCTGAAGTACTCGACCGGAGCAGAGCTTGCTAGCGTCCAGCCTTGACGACATGTCATACGCGCGCCCGTCCATCCCCCTCCCTCATGGCTGGTTGCCGACGGGGGGAGATGGAGGGCGACGACGCGCGTGGGTATGGAAGGGCATTTTGACTTTGACTAGTCAAAATGCCCAGGTGGCGTTTTTTGCCAAGTCACCTCCTAACAACCGGGCATGTATGTCATAAACAGGCTTAAAGCGTTCTAATCCGGCGATCAATGTTATTTGAAAAAAAAAGTACCGTGGTCATGTTGGTTTCTGTCAAGAAAATGTTTTCTAATAATCTAGCCCTCAAAGTGGTAGTTTATTACAATTTACTCTTTGAAATCTTAAGTGGATAACTCTTCGGACCAGACTTGCCTGCTCCCTTTCCATGCTCCCATCCGTGCTCCCGCGTACGTGGCTTGATTTGATTGAAAGAAAATAAGACCTGACCCCACCCCTGAAAATTAGGGGGGAGATGATTATATTAGAAAAGAAAAAGGAAAAAGGACAGCCGTAGGATGAAGTGGGAGCACGGATGGGAGCATGGAAAGGGAGCAGGCAAGCCGGATCCTAACTCTTCTCGCCAAGCATCCAACCAGAGTCCCTAAAAAAAGCATCCAGCCACAGCCTGGTTACTCTCACATTTATGTGATCCCCAAACAAGACCCTAATAGCAAGCAGTCTGGGTAAGGAAGAGGAAGGGAACAAATAGCATCTCATATACGTAGTGACCATTAATTATGTTATGAATCATATTATGCAAAGGAAAGCACGTATGAGGAATGCATGACAAGTCAGAACTGTTCTTGTGATCGTTGATACATTCAGGCACAATTCACTTGGTTGAAAAACAGAGTGAGTTCATCGGACTTAAAACATCACAAACCAATCTAAAAATAGCACAAGAGTATGATGAGAATGAGGTTAGGCCTCTCTAGCATCTTAAGTTGGGAAGGAGACACAAGATATATTTGCCAGAGTTTGCAGACAGCCGGCAGCAGTATCACTATTCATCTCCATTATCTTCTCTTAGAAGACCAACCCTTGCGGGATGTTAAACAGAGCACGGATTGTCTCACTGGCCATATCTAAGAGCTGTAAATACTCATCTGCCCCATCGACCAAGCACTGCAAATCATAAAAGTTAAATGAAAGGACTATGAGAAGAAGAATGGAACAGAAGGACCAAGTCTTTTGAAAGATTCATTATGTCATAGCACATGTAAATCGTGGACTTATTCCGACTGTAAACAAAAAGTCATGTTCTAACTTTGATCGATATTGCTGAAATACTCAGGTCAAGCTTCCCAGAAACCGAGAAAAAAGCAGAACATTACTTATCTTACCCTCCATTATAATCCTCTGTCATCAAATTTCCCTATGTGTTTTTTTTATGTTTTAGGTTCCCAATGCTTTATTTATTTATTATGTTTTAGGTTCCCAATGCTTTATTTTTTTTAATTATGTTTTAGGTTTCTCTATGGCAACATGCAACTCACGAAAGTAAGTATGAAAAAAATGGTTGTTCTCGTACTGCTCCCTCCGTTCCATAATGTAAGACATTTTTTGACACTATGCTAGAGTCAAAAAGCATCTTACATTATGGGACGGAGGGAGTACAATTTTGGATGGCTATCCCGTGAAACTAGCATATAAAGAATGAGATAAACCTTATCAGCTTCCCCAAGCTTTCTACATATTCTTGCCTTGTGCTCATCTGGAATATCATCCGCATTAACAATCACATCTAGAAACTGAATGTGAACACTTTAGTCAGTGGTAATTGTAAGATGAAAACAACAGGTAACGCATCATGTCATCTATGTATACGAGAGCTGACCTGCGAGAGCAGCTGGGAAACTGGATATCCGTCTGCAATAATATTGCTAACTTCCTTGTTTGCCACATCAAATTCACCAGATTTGCATGCTACAAGCAATGACTTGACAATATCTTCAGGGATAGCCTGATGCAGGAAGGTAAACTTGATGAAAACGGAATAATTTGACCTCCCAAGAGAAGGCAGAGAAAAAACAATTTCTTGTTCAAATGACCCAACTCTTTTCACAGTAAAATTTATCACAGCATGAGATTGCAACCAAACAATTTGATCACACCATGTGCAGAACCTTACCAAAACCAAATCCTGGTCCAAATCCACTTTATTAAAGTTCAAGAGAACAACATTATCAAGCAAGCAGGTTTTTCGTATAACAATATGTTGCAGGAAGTACCAAAATTTGTAACTTAACATGTAAGTTGGCATTTGCAAGAAAGTGTGTGATGATATACCCCTGAAACACTAATCAGGTCGCTGGAAGAAATAGAAGATCCAAATAAGCGAGCTGCACTCTGCAACCACAAAAAGTAACATGAAAACGGGCATACTTAAACCATAGCATAATGCAAAGTGCTAACTGAGAAAACCATCAGACCTGAAGATAAGTTATAGCACGACGAAGATCTCCTTGAGAGATGGCACTTAATGTGGATAGCGCCTAATATGGAAAATACAGAAGCCACTCAATATGTCAAGATAAGCCGACAATTGATTAAAGGATCTGTGGCAAAACTTGGGCTGGGAATATGTATGATGTGGACATATATTTTGAAGTGAAAACAGTAAGGTTACCTGAGCATCCAGAGTGAGCCCTTCTTCATTGCATATATGCAAAATGCGGTTGCTCATCACATCTTCTGAAAGAGGCTTGAACCTAAACTTTGCACATCTTGATGCAAGTGGCTCTATTATCCTGCATTGCACAATGATCATGGGTTCATAAATTCAATAAATAATGTACCACAGGAAGAATAATATGAAAAGATTGATGAATACCTGCTGATATAATTGCATATGAAAAAGAATCTTGTCACTTTGGAGTAAGTCTCCATAGTACGCCTCAATGCATTCTGCAAATAAATCATGGTATCATCGACTTTCACACATACTTTATAAAGTACTGCAACAATGATGATATATGAGTGCTACATATGGTAATGTACCTGGGCATCTTCTGTCATCGAATCTGCTTCGTCTAGTATAATAATCTTGTATGGTGGGCAGGGATAACCACTGAAGGCCATAGCAAAACAGAAATAGACAGTGATCAACAATGTAACTATCAAACGAAAATCAGAAAATCTGAAGGTTCCTAATTGTGTTGAGCTTACCCTTTCCGTGCAGAACCAACAGCCACAGCAGCAAAATCCTTGATCTTTGTCCTCACCACATTAATTCCCCGTTCATCACTCGCATTAAGCTCCAAAACTCTTGACTTGTAGAGCTCTGGACTGAGTTATCCAAAGAGAACCAGAAAACTAAACCGAGTTTCCAATCATACTGGCAGTAATCTCATATAGTTTTTACTACCAGAGATGCTGGAACCAATTAATTATCACAATCAAAGGATAAGACCTTTAGGTAAGCATCTATAAAGCTTAAACTACCGAAGGTTCTCATTTCTTGAATTAGAATTGAATATGCACCATTCAACTCATTAACCCAAAGATGAAGCATTAACATGTTTGGATATTCTAACGAGTATTGCCATGGCACAAAGATATCCTCACTGTCCAATAATAAAGCAGGCATTCTACTTGTTATATGGCCCAGTGAGTATCAGCACATCACATAATCAGTAAACCATACCCTCGAAACAATTGTTTCTGTTTTCAAATATGCACCCAATTCTTAAGATTGTACTGATTAGACAACCCAGCATCTGCCAAATTAAAAAAAAAAAACTAACATCGTGACAGTCCATTCTTATCAAAAGCTCCAACTTTCTAGAAAGAAATGTAATCCCATTACTACACTGTTTGCGCACAACAATGAACAGAGTTAGGGCGCCATTCTGATGAATGGATCTCCATAGAACTCTACAACAAACTATATACAGAAGTAGCTCAACATCTATTGACTCAGAACATTGCACAATGCACCATGCGCATCTAATGCTCCCATTACATTGACTACAGTTACACCATCGCTGGGGATGTAAATGGCAAATAAACGGCGTCTGCAAGTCCCGTTTAGTTAGTTTTAGCTAGCTCCATAGTTAATTTTCCTCGGAAAAAAGCTTTTTTAAACTGTTAGACCATACATGGGCTTAAACGGGACCCGGTTTACATCCCTACCTTCTAAGTTAATTATTACTGCTAATACTGACCCAAGCAGAGACAAATACACAAAACCAAAGAAAAATGGCCAGCAAGGGAGTACCCGTAGAGCTGGTATGCAATGGCAAGCGCAGTGGTGGTCTTCCCCGTGCCAGGCGGACCGTAGAACAGCATGTGCGGCAACTGCAGGGGACCAAGCATCAAATAAGACACCTCCCAAGGGGCTCAATGAACAGATTAGAAGACAAAAACATCGTCACGACTCAGATGGAGAGCTAGGGTTAGAGAGAGCGCGCGCGCGAACGTACGTCGGCGGTCTCGAGGGTGTTGGTGAGCACCCGGACCACCTCCTCCTGGTGCGCGACGTCCTTCACCTGCCTCGGCCGGCTGCGACGTCAGGAACAGGCGCAATTAGAGCAAAACCACGAGGGCTTCTTCGCAAACTGCGCGAGAAATGGGGAAATCGAAGGGGGCGACGGGGGGGAAGGGTGCTTACTATTTCTCCACCCATGGTTGTGACGACGGCACGAGCGGCGCCATCTCTCCTCCTCGGTTGCCGCCGCGACGAAGGGAAATGGTGAGGACTGCGCAGGCGGGGGCGAGCGGCGGGCGGCTGTCTCGGTTTCGCGCGCTGTGTTTTGGGGGTCGAGGTTTTAAGGGGTGGGTGTGGAGGTGAGGGTTCTGGCTCGGTGTTTCAGCACGCCTCAGTCGAGGGTTTTGCTGGCAAGGATTCGGATGTAAGAGCACGTTGCGCTGAATTGTAAAATAACCGTCAGTAGTCTTGTGTGAAAAAAAATGATCCGAATAAATACCGTATCGGACCGCGGCCTTTAAATTTTTTACGAGGCACGGCAAATTCTCCCCCTCAATTTTTAGAAACACGTGGCGGGAGGCCGACCCGAGGGTGACCCCTAGCGAGATTTGGCGGGAGGGACATTTCTGCGCGGCAGTTCCGCTCTCTCTTCCCTCCGCCGCCATTGATCTTCCTCCGCCCGCTCCGGACCACCTTCCCCGGCTCTGTACCGCCGCCATGGGCACCTCCTAGCCGTCGCCCGTCACCGTGGAAGTCATGGACGCGCCAACCCCTCAAGCAGATCTCGTCGCCGGTCGTGTCGCGCTCGTCGCCGTTCAAGCCTCCACCGCCCATCCTCGCAAGCGCCAGTGCAACTTCGTCGTCCAGAGCGGCGCTCCGCAGCCACCGCCGGGAAGGCACGAGCGCCCCGCCGCCGCTGCAAATCCGGTCCAGGCCATCCCCACCCCGTCGGTGAAGATGCGCAAGGTGGCGGGGGTGAAACGCAAGAAGGCGGCAAAAAAAGGTATTGTGGGCGCAGCACCACCACTTCCTTCGATCGCCACTGCAAGAGTTTCCCCGAGGACGCCCGCCAGCTACGCTGATGTCACCGCCCCCGAGGTGTTCGATGGAATGGGTGCAAGGTATGGAACTTTGATTTTCTTGTAGTTGTCTTCACTTTTTGCCATTGCCATTTGTTCGTGACTAGTAGAGCGAAATTGTAGCGCCGGTTTGCATGATGCGACTGCCGAGTTTGTGCACATGTTGGACGACAATGTTGTCGACTTGATCAACCCCGAGTGATGATTACGGCCACAATGAGATGGATGGTGGTGTGGACGCTCACAGTGGGGAAGAAGATGAGGTGGAGGAGATTGGCGAGGGGATGTTCGACCAAGCGCAAGCAAAAGTGCGCGTGAGATCGAAGAACTACACGCATTGAAAGATCAAGGCTTGGGAATCTGTGTCTCTTGATGCGTGGACCGGCACTGACCAAACCGGCAAGCGGGATTGGCAATGGATAGAGGACCAGTTCTTTCGAATGATGGCAAGCAGTGACGGGTGGTGGCTTCGGTGCGGGTGGTCGAGAGTGATGATGATGATGATGGTCATGGAGGTGGTGGTGGCTTCGGTGGCGGTGGTGGAGAGTGATGATAATGATGGTCATGGAGGTGGTGGTGGCTTTTGCATGAGGTTCTTTTGGGTCATCGATGAAAACTACGTTTAATTTCCGCGCAAACTAGGTTTGATTATTTGAATTTGTAGCCATTTATCGGAATTGCGGTCAAATTGTCTAATATGTTTTTTCGGTTTGAGGGTTGGCGCGGCCTGCGGACGAACAGACCCCGCAAGGCCAAACGGTAAATCAGTCAACCGCAGCCCGTGCCAGCCCTCAAAACACGTTTTCTGCAGCCATTATACTCACTTTAAAGGTAAGCGCAATAAGAGGTTTGCTAGAGATACTCTAACCCCTCCTTCTTCCTTTGAGTGAAGTAGTTGTATAGCTCGTCGAAAATGAACCCCCAACTTCAAATTCCTGGAGTCTATACCTTGTACTCATTGATCCTAGTCAATTTCAACCCTATACATGTTTGGCGCACCAGGAAAAGATCCATCCCGTCCGGGATCAAAGTCTACTCTCACTTACATCCCTACCCCACATATCATATCCATTCTCCATCCCAAATTCCCTCCTCTCCCTCTCTCTCCCGAAATGAAAATCAATGGAGCCACCTCAACACCATCAACACGGCGGACCGGTGATGCGTGTCTGCCTTAGAGGTCATTGTCGGAGGAGGGTGTGTAGTGGCCACACGCGCCTCGAGCACCCCTGCAGGCATTCACTACCAACACCGTCATGAGGGTGTCAGAGTCGAGAGAGTGCCCCGCGAAGACGATCTTGCAGTCACGCCCTTGCTGGTGCAACAGATCCTGCACCGCCTTTGTCTCCATCTCGAGTTTGAAGTATGAATGCCTTGAGCAACACGTGATGCATGTAGTCGTCGTCCAACATGTGCATCTTGAACTTTTTGTCCATCAAGACATGCAAGGAAGGAATGAAACGGCTCGTCCCCTTGTAGTCTGCCTTACAGCATGTAGCCGTCGTCCTGTCAGCTCATTGTCCATTGAGGACGCAACGGATTACACACTCTAGCCCGCACGACACCGACATGGTTGCCTTGGTGTTTCCCGCATGCCTCAGTCGAGGGTTTTGCTAGCCATATTGGGATGTAACCGCTCCTTCTCTCTTTTGCGTCTGAGAGCATCTCTCCCAACAGATCATGCCGCTAAAATAACTGTCATTTTACGAGATGAGGATAAAAAATCGTTACGGAATGGGGACAAAAAATCATCCCGCACATGTCCCGTAAAAGCGAGTTGTGTCAATAAAATTGCGGGGAGCTGCATATTTCAGCCCGCGCCGGCCATATGTCTAGTCCCCTCTCAGCTTTTGTCGCCCCTCTATCCGTCGCGTGACCTGGCGAGAGGGAAATTTGTGCCCCTTCTTTGGCGCCCCCGGATGTTGCCGCCGATCTCCCTGGCCCCGTGCCTTCTCACCTCTTCATGCCTCCAATCGCTGGCATGGAGTACCCGCAGGCACCGGTCTGCACATTTCATGCGCCGCTATCCCAATCGGTGTCGCCTCGTCCTCTTGCGCCTCCCACAACCATGCTCCCTATCGTCGCTCCAACTCCTTCCGTCGCTGGCGTGAAGCGAAAGCCGCAAGGCAACAACATCGTCCATGGAGTCGTGCCTGCCGCCGCCCCAACTTCTTCTGGCACGTCATGCTCCCTCACGTCGCGGTCGCCGCCTTGGGGACGAATGTAGTGACCAGACCTCAAACAGTCTAGACTCTGTGCATCAGTGTCATCCCTGGATCGGTAATGCTGACACACACAGTACTTGAGGATTTATAACAGAGTTTCAATCACACGCTTATTACATCGAATGTCTCAAAAGAGAACTTATTACAATAATATGGCTTAAGGCCATCTAGAAACGATAACAACGGGAGGCTTGGAAGATAAAGTGAGTCCATCAACTCCAACGGCATATCTGAGTGAACGACAGCGACCTATGGCACCTTACTCGTCGTCTGAAAAGTCTACAACATGAAATGTTGCAGCCCAAAACGGGTCAACACATGGAATATGCTGGCAATGTAACACATAGAGTAATGAACAGAATGAATGCTATCACTACATGCATATGTGGCTGGTGGAAAGCTCTACGGTTACAGTTTGCATAAAGCCAATTTTTCCCTACAACAAAGGAATAAATTTTATTTAACTATCATGGTGGTTGTTAAACATTGAGAAGGTTCCTCCAACTCAATCCCAATTAAGCATCATCATTAAACCCAATCAAATTAAATTTAGAGTGATGAGATCAACATGATAATCCAAGAACCAGATACTCAAGATGTCCATAACCGGGGACACAGCTACCCATGATTAGGTTGTACACTCTGTAGAGGTTTGCACACTTTTCCCCACAAGACTCGAACACATCCATGGTCGGAGATTCAAGACACGGTCTTTCTAAAGCATTAACTCTCTACTCTGGGTAGACAGTACCACCTACAACCCATTACATCTGCTAGTCTACCTCTTCAAGAGCTTCACGCAACTCACTCAACTATGCGAGAGCCCATATTGGCTTGTGGCTGCACACGGAAGTTTCCAGCATGAATAATCTTATGATCCCTTTGAGCCTGGGTGGCGAACCGTAGGATGATCACAAGGGTACTCCGGGATATCCTAGGACAACACTAGATTCTCCAGGTGCCCTGACAACCATTGGGTATTCCAGGGTGCCTCAAGCAATCCACCCAGATGTGTATTTAAGTAGCCACCTTAAATTAACCATTAATTAACAGTACTCACAACTGTCATCGATTCACTCACCCAAACCACATCTACGAGCATAGCATAGCAATATAAGCATAACATGGAAGTAACTCCCAAAGGTTTGATAATAAACATGACAATAGGTTCTACCTCATCATCTACTTCCCAAAACCCACATGTTAATCAGATCCTAACCATGCAATGTTTGAGGGTTGATCTAATGCAATAAAACTGGGTAGTAAAGAGGTATGATCAAAGTGTTACTTGCCTTGCTGATGATCCGCAAAACCTAGAGACTCGTAGTAGCACACTTCGCACTCTGGGTACTCTATCGCAAACAAACAATAACATACATAAGCACTCAACTAGAAGCACGGGTAAAACTCAAATAAGAGATCAAATCAGAAAGTTCAACTGAAGAACCCCGGTTTGCAAAAAGAATCAAATCAAACGGAGCAACGAAACTCAAACTGCGAAAGAAACAAGATCCGTTTACTAATCTGGAGTAAAGTCAAGTTTTACAGTACCAAAATCTTGTTCAAGTTGATTAAACAAAAAGAGGGCTTCGAGACAAAGATCTAGGCACTTGAATCACCAGATTCCGATAAACGAGCGAAAAGATAAACTAAAATGAAGATCAGGGCAGAAATCACGATCGAAAATAAATCGCGGAAAAACCCTGGAAAAGAAAAACTGACGAACAGGCTAACGAATGAACGTTCGCTGTCTGCGTCTAACGGATGAACATCGTTTGCTAAAATGAACATATGGACGAACGTCCGCTATTTAACTAAACTGAAAAAAAACCGATCCGATCTAATCTAAAAAATAGATCTAGGTTTTCAAAAAAACGATTGGTTTTCCGAGAAAAACCGTACGGCGGCGGCGGCTACCTCAGCGGCGGGGTCAGCGGCGGCTCCGGCAATCGGCAGCGGCGGCAACGGGCGGCGGGTGTGACGCCCCCGATTCAGTCGTGCACTAATCATGCACGCAAACGTGTACGATCAAGATCAGGGACTCACGGGAAGATATCACAACACAACTCTAAAAACATAAATAAGTCATACAAGCATCATAATACAAGCCAGGGGCCTCGAGGGCTCGAATACAAGTGCTCGATCATAGACGAGTCAGCGGAAGCAACAATATCTGAGTACAGACATAAGTTAAACAAGTTTGCCATAAGATGGCTAGCATAAACTAGGATACAATCGAAAGAGGCGCAGGCCTCCTGCCTGGGATCCTCCTAACTACTCCTGGTCGTCGTCAGTAGCCTGCACGTAGTAGTAGGCACCTCCAGTGTAGTAGTCGTCATCGACGGTGGCGTCTGGCTCCTGGACTCCAGCATCTGGTTGCGACAACCAAAAAGAAAGGAAAGGGGGGAAAAGGGGGGGGGAAAGCAACCGTGAGTACTCATCCAAAGTACTCGCAAGCAAGGAGCTACACTACATATGCATGGGTATATGTGTAAAGGGCCATATCAGTGGATTGAACTGCAGAATGCCATAATAAGAGGGGGATAACTAATCCTGTCGAAGACTACGCTTCTGGCAGCCTCCGTCTTGCAGCATGTAGAAGAGAGTAGACTGAAGTCCTCCAAGTAGCATCGCATAGCATAATCCTACCCGGCAATCCTCCCCTCGTCGCCCTGTTAGAGAGCGATCACCGGGTTGTATCTGGCACTTGGAAGGGTGTGTTTTATTAAGTATCCGGTTCTAGTTATCATAAGGTCAAGGTACAACTCCAAGTCGTCCTGTTACCGAAGATCACGACTATTCGAATAGATTAACTTCCCTGCAGGGGTGCACCACATAACCCAACACGCTCGATCCCATTTGGCCGGACACACTTTTCTGAGTCATGCCCGGCCTCGGAAGATCAACACGTCGCAGCCCCACCTAGGCACAACAGAGAGGTCGGCACGCCGGTCTAAATCCTATGCGCGCAGGGGTCTGGGCCCATCGCCCATTGCACACCTGCACATTGCGTACGCGGCTGTCAGGACCCCGACTCAATGCCACATCGATCTAGCATGTAACACCTCATATCACTTTGCGGCCTCACGCACGGTATCCCCACGGGTGTCGCATTACCTTTGCCCGGGACCGTTTGCGCCTTTTGGCACACGTATATGACAGTGTCGCTAGCATCCATATGATAAGGAGCCCGGGCTGACATGGCTAGTCGTAAACCCAAAGTGGCACAGACTTACAGGGACAGACATCCATGACCCAGCATCGAACGTGTCGGTCATCAGCGAGTGAATCCAGGCTGTAGCACTGGGCTAGCAGGACTCCGGTGAACCGGGCTGTAGCGGGCTAACAGGACTCCGGTATTCATCGCGTGACATTTCCCCGAAGGGACAGACACAGGAACGAAGAAGGACACATGCCGGCCAGCCTAAGTGTCCCGGAGCAGTAGCAAGCTACCATGGCTCGGTGGAAACACTAGGAGACATTTCCCGGTAAGAGAGGCTACCAAGGATAAACAACTAGGTTGTCAGATCCCACACATACCAAGCATTTCAATAACATACACACAATATGCTCGATATGTGCAAATACAACATGGCATCACAACATGACTCTACAACTCAAGTATTTTAATCAATAGGCTCCGAGGAGCGAGATATTACAAACATGGGTCTCACGACCCAACAATCAGAGCATACAAGTCAAAGCACAAGCGGAAGCTATCATGTCTGGGTACAGACATCTATAAATGAAAAAGGCTGAGAAGCCTGACTATCTACCAAATCCTGCCGAGGCACAAGATCGTAGCTGAGGTAACAAGCTAAACGTCGAAGACCACGCGGAAATACTAGTGAGACTGAAGTCTCTCTGCAAAAACATAAAATAGGCAAACGTGAGTACAAATGTACCCAGCAAGACTTACATCAGAACTATCTACATATGCATCATTATCAACAAAGGGATGGTGGGGTTTAACTGCAGCAAGCCAGCTTTGACTCGGTGGCTATCCTGAACTACGACTGCGAGTAATTTTTTTGAGGTGGCGCACACGAGTCCACATATTCACCATATCAATACACCACTATGGATCCGCTCCCGTCTCCCTACGAGAACGCCATCCATAGCACTCACGCTTATCTTGCGTATTTTAGAGTATCCACTTTCACTTGTCTATGAACTGATATAAGCAACCCAGAAGTCCTTTACCGCGGACACGGCTATTCGAATAGATGATGTTAACCCTGCAGGGGTGTACTTCTTCATACATGTTTCCACCACTTAGCGTCTGCACACGACATGTGCTCGGCAGACTTCAAGCGAAAGCCGACGTGGGTGTAGACCACGACCTACCTAAACACTCAAGTCTCTAGTCCAGGTTTATCGCCTATTCGGGTTCCATCCATGAGGAGATCCGGCCGGAGTTTCGCTCACAGCCCCAAACGATGTGAACAGGGTTCCCGAGATACCAAACGGGCATCCGGTACACCGTGCCATGTACCTACCGCATCACAGCCCACCCCTACGGTCAGCGCTGTCCACGGCCTCCAGTAAGCTACAAACACCAGAAACTACTTGCAACTCCTGGACAAAGGACAAGGATGAATAAGAAGTCGAGCGGGGTCATATTTCAGGGCCCAATGTATGGTAGTAGCTGAATCATGGATCACAAACACAGAACTCAGTTCCTGAGGACGGCTGCAATGAGACAACCCACCATGTACTCCTACATGGCCTCTCACCGCTACCTTTTACCAAATCGTGTTCACACACTTAGCTCACACACAGTAGGACATGTTCACACACCTCTGATTCATCCCGGATGAATCAGACCTGACTCGACTCTAAGCAGTAGCAGGCATGACAAACAAGCATGAATGAGTAGGCACAACAGGGCTCAAACAACTCCTACTCATGCTAGTGGGTTTCATCTATTTACTGTGGCAATGACAGGTCATGCAAAGGATAAAGGGGTTCAACTACCGCAGCAAGTAACAGATGAATCGGTGTTGTCCTAATGCATTAAAAGAGAGCAGGAGCGAGAGAGTAGGTTTGTATCGGAATGAACAAGGGGGTTTTGCTTGCCTGGCACTTCTGAAGATAACATTGAGTCTTCATCAGTGTCAACGATCACATCATCGGTATCACGTCTATCGAGAGGGGACAAATACCGGCAAATACAGAAAAGACACGATCAATGCAATGCACAATATGATGCATGCTATGACATGGCAATATGAATGTGTTTTGAGCTAATGCAACTAGCAACAGATTAAATGAAGTTGGTTTGAATACAAGATTCAAATTTAAACTCCATATGTGATTATTCAAATGCCATTTAATTGATTTGTGCTAAACAGCAGCTATAAGTTGTTCTAACATGCATGAAAATGGTACAGATGGATTCCTTGAATTTTTCTGATAATTTTTCATATATAAATTATTTAATTTGGAGTTACGGTTGAATTTCTATGATTTTTAGAAGTTTATACAATTTTCTGGATTTTCAGAATTAAATTAAATCCAGAAAATACTTATTGCGTCAGCCTGATGTCATGATGACGTCAGCAGGTCAACGTGGCACAGTCTGGTCAACCCCTGACCGGTGGGTCCCGAGTGTCAGCGTCTAACTAAACTAATCTAGCTTAGTTAAACTAACCTAACCTAATTAGCCGGGCGGGGCCCGCAGGTCAGTGAGAGAGAGGGGGTCAAACCCGGTCAAATGGCCCAAACAGGCCGGCGGCTCAACGCCGGCGGCAACAGGCGCGGCGGAGGGCTTCGGGATCGCTCCTCCGGCGACCATTCGGGCGGCGGAGAGGCTCTACGGGTAGCTGGGAGGGCGCCGCGTCTTCCTGTGGAGTCGGTTGGGGTCGGGGCGGCCGGAATCGGCGCCGGCGTCGACCTAGGTGGCCGCCGGAGTTCGGCCAAGGTCGAACGCGGCGCTGCGGTGCACTAGAGGGGAAACGGAAAGGCTCTGTGGGCTCCTGGGAGGGCGGCGAACTCGGTAACGTGCTCGGGCGCTAGCTGGGGTGACCCTGGCCACGGCAGCGCCATGACCGGCGGCGAGGAGCAATCGGCTCCGGTGAGAAGGCGGCTGGAGTGCGGGAACGAGCGCGGGGAGAAGGGGAAATGGAAGAGGAGCTCACAGCGAGGTCAATGAGCAGCTCGGTGGTCTCGGGGAGGCGGCGGAGGTGGCGAATTGACCGCGGCAAACTTCGGTGGCCGGCGACGGAAACGGCGATGGTGGCGGCGTTGCAGCATGTCCGGGAGGTCCGTAGCTCAACGAGGAGGTGGAGGGGGTTGTGGCGGAGCTCGGAAGCGGGTCGGGGAGGCGAGGGGAGGCCAGTGGCTACGGTGATGCCCGTCGGCGGCGGCGGTGGTTCTCGGGTGAGAGGGAGAGAGAGCAGGGGGAGAAGAGGAGGGCGAGGGAGAGTGAGAGCGGTGCGGGGCAGCTGCGTGGCTTCGTCCGGGGCATCGAGGGAGTCCGGGGGAAGCAGGAGGTGGCCAGCAGGGGGGGAGGTGGCGCGCGCGCGTGCCGGCGAGCGTCGGGCACACGCCCTCGTCCTTCTGTCCGAGGAGGAAGACGACAGGGAAGGCGCGGGTGGGCTGGGCCGGCCAGGGGGGGAGCTGGGCCGGCTGGTGGGCTGCACGGGTGAGGCCAGGTAGGCTTCACTCCTTTTATTTTTTTCTCTCTGTTTTGTTTTAACTCTATTTTCTATTTTGCAGGTTTGTTTTGAATTTGGTTTTGAAACCAATTCAATTTATTTTGCTTCTGACAATATTTTTAGGAGCTAAAAGAATTAAAACAATGCTCCACAAAAATATTTCAGAATTATTGGACCTATATTTATTTAACAGTAGATATACGTCCAATTCAAATAGCTATGATTTAAATTCAAAGTCCCAAAAATAAATCCTTAAAAATGTTCAATATTTTGGTTGGGACCAGAACCCTTACCAAAAATTATCAAACATTTAAGAAGAGCCATTTGGAGCAATGAATAAGATTTCTAGGGTTTTTGCCCCTCTTTTATTTAGGGTTTTGAGGCTTCCAATAATTCCCTCAGTTCAAATTTTCAGAATTTAAATATGATGCACACATGAGCTAGCCTAGAGCACTACCAGCAGCTAGGGATGTGACAACTCACCCCCACTAAACAAGAATCTCGTCTCGAGATTCAAGCGTAAGGTAAGGTGAAGGGGAAACGCAACTAGTATAATCTTCACGATCCAGGGTGCACTTCAGTTGAACGTTGATTCATTCACCATCTTTGTCTTGTCGTCTTGCTCTGAGAAATCCTGTCAACATGACATGGAGGGAGGAAGGAGACTCTAGAAGGGTCGATCTTCTCGAAGATCGAACAACTCAGGATTAACTCCCGGAATGAGACATAACAGCATCTCTCGAGCTGAGAGACGAAGCACATCAAGAGGGGTGGAAAGAGACGGATGACGAAGGTTCACTAGGTGGACAACAATTCCACACTTAAGAAGGTGGTAATCGGTTGTCAACGTAGCGAGGAGTTGAGTTGCCATGATACCACAACGAGACACCTTCGGAACCGTGACTCGTAAATATCTCCCCTTAAGTGACAAAAGAATTACCTTTGATTCAGAGATCATTGAAACTCTTTATACCAGCTTAAGGCAAATCATAATCGATCATTTAGAGGGGTTCGGTAGAATGGCATACTCAAACTTGGATGATGTGGATTACCTTGTTGAAGACAACGTAATGGATGAATTTTGCTTATCACCGGAAATGGAAGAGACCCATGTTAGAATGGCACATTGGCGGTGCAAGCTGGGAACAAAATGCAAATGCTGGGAATGATTCTGGTAACTGGGGAAGAACCCAACAAAAGAGAGTGAATTCACTGTTTGAAAAGGTCATAGCATTTGCCGAGGAAACTGAGAGCAAACCCAGCTAGTGCCGAGGATAACACGTAGCGCTTGTGCGTGCTCTCAAGAACTTGAGCATTTCCACAATCATCAAGGTTTTACCAACATCCGTGTCAAGGGTCCGGTAACACAACTCACTACCATGATGAATGGTGATGGAAGATGCAGATGCAAAGGAAGATAACACCTTCTCAGATTTCACCTTAGCGAAGCCAAGGAACAAAATCTGGATGATCGACCGAGAGACATTTAGCACTCCGCTTCTAATGTTCTCCTTGATGTGCTAGTATAACCCATTCATAGATATGGTTTGATATCTAAAACATCAAGTAAAAGGTCGGACTTCGGGAACACAAAAATCCATAGGGGCAACTAGGGAGTAAATCCTACGAAATCCCTATGGGGGGGGTGGCCAACTTCCTCAAACAAGATACTATAATAATAGGTCTACCGGATGGGTGTGTTGGCCACGACATCCACCTTACCGGTTATCGAGAGACCAATATTATAGTTCTTAGGGAAATGTTCCAACCATCATATCTGCCTGAGATTCAGCTCTGGTTGGTGTTAGGATATTCCAGGCTCATCGAGTCTTAGGAA
>NC_041389.1:223544340-223544925 GCF_002162155.2 Triticum dicoccoides | reverse complement strand
GCCGATGATAACACGTAGCGCTTGTGCGTGCTCCCAAGAACTTGAGCATTTCCACAATCATCAAGGTTTTACCAACATCCGTGTCAAGGGTCCGGTAACACAACTCACTACCATGATGAATGGTGATGGAAGATGCAGATGCAAAGGAAGATAACACCTTCTCAGATTTCACCCTTGGCGAAGCCAAGGAACAAAATCTGGATGATCGACCGAGAGACATTTAGCACTCCGCTTCTAATGTTCTCCTTGATGTGCTAGTGTAACCCATTTATAGAAATGGTCTGGTATCTAGAACATCAAGTAAAGGTCGGACTTCGGGAGCACAAGAATCCATAAGGAACAACTAGGGAGGTAAATCCTACGAAATCCTTATGGGGAGGTGGGTGGCCAACTTCATCAAACAAGATACTATAATAATAGGTCTACCGGATGGGTGTGTTGGCCACGACATCCACCTTACCGGTTATCGAGAGACCAATATTATAGTTCTTAGGGAAATGTTCCAACCATCATATCTGCCTGAGATTCAGCTCTGGTTGGTGTTAGGATATTCCAGGCTCATCGAGTCTTAGGAAGAAAAATGAA
>NC_041389.1:223542050-223544185 GCF_002162155.2 Triticum dicoccoides | reverse complement strand
ATAATAGGTCTACCGGATGGGTGTGTTGGCCACGACATCCACCTTACCGGTTATCGAGAGACCAATATTATAGTTCTTAGGGAAATGTTCCAACCATCATATCTGCCTGAGATTCAGCTCTGGTTGGTGTTGGGATATTCCAGGCTCATCGAGTCTTAGGAAGAAAAATGAAAGTTTGCAACACAAATCGACGAGATGACGTTGCGGGATTCTCGGGAGATGAACTACGATAGCAAGCTCCAAAACATGAGATGGTTCTGCTACAAACATGTGAACACGTTGTCCCAGACAAGCATGACCACAAAGTAGTCTTATAATAAAACACTACCGAGTTCAGGAGGGGGAACCATCAACGAGGGTATCGAAGTCCTTACATAAGTCCGGATTAGCTCTTATGAAGGAACTCCTTCTCCTTGAACAAATCAACCAGTGGCTTGTGTGCTAGGGATACATATAGATTGAAGGTTGCAAGTCTTCAAACCACAGAATTCTTCGCACATGTGCATGACTGACTTGCGATGATTCCAGAGGAAGCAACATTGACTTTCTCGAGTCCACGGCGGCAACTTGCATCAAATGCACATGAACTAGAGGAAGTCACTTCTTACATCCGAACATATGCTTCATGAGCTAGCATGAACAAATGCTTTCAAAAGTTTCCAACACTAGCTTAATGTTCAGCAAAATTATGAAGAAGACAAGGATGTTGTCAATGGGCACAACAACAATTCATCTGGGTTTCCTTTTAAAAGGAATTCCATAGTTAAGTGAACAAGTGATAGCATTAGTCAGACCCAAAAGATATAATGGTGTATGCTCGAGGGATCAACCACGAGTAAGACAACATTACGAATATCGTTGGTTCTGGTCTGATTGGATGATAGCCCATACTCAATCAAAGGTTTGGGTAAGATAATAGATCCAACAATTGTTCACAAGGACCAATTGATGAAGATATCATCTTTCTTCAACACATGCACACACACAAAAAGATATCCCTTTGGAACGAACTAAGTCAGGCAAGCTTTTATCTTCCAACTCTCCAAGTTGTTGTCTAGCTTAACCAACTAGCTCCGGGATATCCAACACAGATTTTTGGAGAAAGGGTGGTTCACAAGAAACCAACTTGATCACGGGCTCAACATAACGGTCAGGTGACGACCTGGTGATACTTCCGAGAAGACATTCAGAAAATCACGAACCACCGGTATGTTACTAAGCTCGAGAACAATCTTGCTTTTCAGGGCAAGATGATATGATCAAATGAGCGAGGACTTAACAAATCCTATCTCATCAATCGAAGGGTGCACCGAAATAAGGACTAGGTAGCACGATCAGTCTTAGAAGGATGATTCGAAAACCAACATACTAAGAATGAAATTATTATCCTTTAACTACCAAGCAACAGAGTTGCTAGCAGTATTGATTTCACACATCACAATTCATTTGTCGGTATTCCGGTTGCATCAACACGAGGGCCGAGGAATGAACAGTGATGGCAAGAAGTGTCACTGTACCAAGAGTTCATGGGATGGTGTGCAATTCCTATAACAATCTCGATATAAAATATGTAATACTCCAAGGTAGAGCAGAACCAAAAGCTGGATTGGCATTTGATCTGCGGAATACAACTACTTTGACCCAATCCTAGATATGGAAGAGGTACTGGAGTTTGTTTCTCCTAGTCATTCCGGAATAGAATGCCTTGACAGACCACAAGAGTCATAGGCATCGATGAACGAACGCACGCATACTCTTGACTATCAATTGATAGACGAGGGTCAGAATGCAACTAAAGAGAACAACTCAAAGGAACATATAACTTTCTGAGTTGTGGATGCATAGATTAGTATGTCGAACCAAGTTCAACATATTTCTTCCAGATAACCCATGCAGAAAGGTAGAACTGGCAGAGTCACGATTTATGAATGGAGAACTCCTCAAGAGTACTCTAATTGTGATTTTTTTTTGATCCAATAAACATCTGCCATAAGTAGTTCATGGTATTTGGAAGAAGAAGATACCACGGACTTCAAGGACTATCGCAAAGGTTACTAATATCCTAAAGGCACTAGCAATTACTATCAACATGAAGTAGGTAGAGTGAATCTCGGGTTCAGAACCCAGGAGTAGAA
>NC_041389.1:223535962-223537035 GCF_002162155.2 Triticum dicoccoides | reverse complement strand
TTTTCTATTTTGCAGGTTTGTTTTGAATTTGGTTTTGAAACCAATTCAATTTATTTTGCTTCTGACAATATTTTTAGGAGCTAAAAGAATTAAAACAATGCTCCACAAAAATATTTCAGAATTATTGGACCTATATTTATTTAACAGTAGATATACGTCCAATTCAAATAGCTATGATTTAAATTCAAAGTCCCAAAAATAAATCCTTAAAAATGTTCAATATTTTGGTTGGGACCAGAACCCTTACCAAAAATTATCAAACATTTAAGAAGAGCCATTTGGAGCAATGAATAAGATTTCTAGGGTTTTTGCCCCTCTTTTATTTAGGGTTTTGAGGCTTCCAATAATTCCCTCAGTTCAAATTTTCAGAATTTAAATATGATGCACACATGAGCTAGCCTAGAGCACTACCAGCAGCTAGGGATGTGACAGCGGCCGGAAGTAGAACTAGCCCCCTTAATACAAGAGCAGGCTTACGTTCCAATCTGGCGCGCGCCGCTCAGTTGCTGACGTCACGAAGGCTTCGGCTGATACCACGACGCCGAGTGCCCATAACTGTTCCCGCGTAGTTGGTTAGTGCGTATAGGCCAGTAGCCAGACTCAGATCAAATACCAAGATCTCGTTAAGCATGTTAAGTATCCGGCGAACGCCGAACAGGGCCAGGCCCACCTGTCTCCTAGGTGGTCTCAACCTGCCCTGTCGCTCCGCCACAAAGTAACAGTCGGGGGCCGTCGGGAACCCAGGCCCACCTCTACCGGGATGGAACCACCTGTCCTTCCAGCCCCCACATCGGAAACACTTGTGGGTACTCAACGAGCTGACCCGACTTTAGTCACCATCTGTATAGTATGTATGTATGTATAATATATACCCGTGATCACCTCCCAAGTGATCACGGCCCGATAGTATAGCAAGGCAGACTGACAAGAATGTAGGGCCAATGATGATAAACTAGCATCCTATACTAAGAATTTAGGATTGCAGGTAAGGTATCAATAGATGTAGCAACAATGTCAGGCTATGCATCAGAATAGGATCAACAGAAAGCAGTAACATGCTACACTACTCTAAT
>NC_041389.1:223528691-223535828 GCF_002162155.2 Triticum dicoccoides | reverse complement strand
CTGGTTGCTCTGGCAAGGAGGGGTCATCAACTCCGTAGTCGAACTGGGGGGTCGTCGGCAGTCTCGGGGTCTACCGGAAAGAAGTAGCGGAGGGGGAACACAATAAATAACTGAGCAATCAAAGTATCACAAAGCGTAGCATGGTAATACGCGGTGCTAGAGGTGACCTAACGCAGTAGGAGGTGATACCGGTGAAGGGGGGGAAACATCCGGGAAAGTATCCCCGGTGTTTCACGTTTTCAGACAAATGAACCGGAGGGGGAAAGTTGCGTGTTCGCTATGCTAGGGATGTGGGGTGGACAAAAGGGTTGCGTATCCGGATTCGTCTCGCTGTTCTGAGCAACTTTCATGTAGAAAGTATTTTCATCTGAGCTACGGTTTAATTTAAATTAATTTTAAAAGATTTAAATTATTTTAGGATTAATTTAGTTATTTTAATACAACATTATCCAGAACTGTGTTTGCTGACATCATCATGACATCAACATGACGTCAACAGTCAACAGAGTTGTTGACTAGTCAAACTGATGTGTGGGTCCAGTGGGACCCACCTGTCATTCACTTTTAGGCTAAGTAGGGATTAAGTTTAAACTAACTACTGTTTATTTAAGCTAACAGGTTAATTAGCTTAGTTAAAGAGGATTAATTAACTTAATTAATTCACTAATTAATTAATTAATTATAATTTTTATTAATTCATTTTTACTTATTTTATTTTTATTTTATTAAAAACGTTCTGGGGCCGGGCCCCACATGTCAATGGCCCTAGGGGCCATAATGGGTTCGGGCGCTAGCGGGCGTCGGGCGCAACCCGAACTGGCGCAGCGGGCGCCCGTCCGCTGCCTCAGGTGCGGCCAACGGGGGGATGGCGAGCCGGGGCGGGACTGCGTCCGCAGGGCGGCGCGTGGCGGAGTGGGATCAGGGGCGACAGAGGCGAGGCCCGGGCGGCACGGCCACGGGTGCGGTGGTGCGGGCTTGTACACGCGCGTACAGGGAAGCAGCAGCCGCCGCAGGAGGACGGGGCGGAGGGTGGTGGTCGTGTGCTGGTGCGGGACGACATGCGAGCGAGGGGAAAGGGAGGTCGGGGGCCTCACCGTGGTTGCAGGGTTCGAGGCAGTGGGGCGCGGGGAGGAGGTCGGGGACTACCGGGCGACGGAGAGGAAGCAAGCCGCCGAGGTTGCGATCTCCGGCGGGGTGGCTTCCGGCGGCGTGCAGTCCAGCGGCAGGCGTCGGCGAGTCCAGCGGCAGGCGTCGGCGGGTCGTAGAGCGGCAACGCGGTCGCTGCCCCGATCCAGATTGGATCGGGAGGGGAGAAGCGAGAGGGGGCTGGGGGAAGTGGGGGCTATGGTTTAGGGTTTCAGTTCGGTGGGGGGGTCGGGGTGACCTAGTAGGGCGCCGGGGTGGGCCGGCCTTGTCGGCCTGATTGGCCCAGAGGCCAGCTGGGCCGTGGCCCAAAGGGGGGGTTCTCCTCTTATTTTATTTTCTGTTTCTGTTTTGTATTTTCTTTTATTTATTTTTCCTTTTCTGTTTTATTTTACTTTTAATTTCTTTAGTTTTGTAAAATATGACAATAGCTCCTAAATTATGTCTCTGAATAACCCACGGCCTTAAAAAGTTTCGTGACTACATAAACTAGTTTAAAATTTGTTTATTAATTTAAAAGCATTCAAATAATTGTTTTGCTACTGTTTTATTTAGTTAAGTGCATTTAAACTCTTTATAAAGACTTGGTTTATCCATCAATATTACTTATGAATTATTTGGCACAAACCAAACATTTTTGTTTTATTGTGTGAAAACTTTTGTTGTATGCCATATTTGGAATTTGAATTTTGAATCGGTTCTTGAACTAACGAGGGATTAGCAACAGTAACGGAGGTGACGTGGCATCATTAGCAGAGTTTACTGTAGCTTGATTATCCGGGCGTCACAATTCTCCTCCACTACAAGAAATCTCGTCCCGAGATTTAAGCGGTGTAGTAAGGGGGGAGGTGCTGATAGCGAAAAACCTAACGAGTCTTCTCGGTCTTGGCTGCCCTTTCGAAGAGGTTGATCCCTTTCATTGATGTCTTCATTTCTCTGCTTCAAGTCATCATGATCAAGTCGTTGTCCTTTCTTCGGGATCTCCATCGTCCTACGAACGCGACCAAGGGGAAAAACTCCGGAAGAATGCATTTGCACAAAGCTGGGCATCTCACGGTGAACTCAATGGGAAATACACAAGGTACCCCACGAGTTGTATTTCAGTGAATTCGTTGAGTGCAATATACGATTGTACCAAAGTTTCAAACGGGTAGGCAATCGTTCGATGCCTGAAACAGGGCGTGAAAGGGGTTCAAAGCAACGGGAATAAGTATTGTGTCTGATTCCAGAATTGACGATCTCTCGGAAAGTGGCTCATGAATTACGCACGAGGCCACGCGCGAGGAACAACCTTGGGAACAGGGGGTGTACAGGAGAGTTGGGTTCGATCCTGTGGAATGGGTTATGGGCCCACCATGTGGGTTAAAAGTAGAAGGAGAAGTGACATCTTGCACGATCATGTAAGCAAGGCATGTCAGAGAATAACCGATCAGTTTTGTTGACAGCATCGTTGGTACCAAGGGCGAGGGACGAAGAGAACCATTTTCCTACTGGTTGAACGAGGCGGACCAATTGGCAAAGTTATCACCCATCGATGGTTACCGGAATATCTTCAACAATAGTAACAGGGTCTTACTGACAAAGTTGTACACCGAGGTGTTTACATAAGCAGGGAATTATCACTGCTCAGTTAAGTAGATTACAAGAAAGGCTAAACAAAACAATGGAAAGGAAAATGCGTTTAAACACATATTTCAGGGGTATATCCTTCGCAAGGACAAGCAGAGCATGATATCAATGACAGGATATAATGTAGAAAATCCTGTAGGAAAGGGGAGAGAAATTTCATGACATTGCACATACAACGATGTTTGGATAATTGAGCAGGAAACATTTAGCATTGGGCTTCAAATGTTCCTGTTGAAAATCGGAGTACCATAGACATGCTTCGAGATAGCATTGACATGGTCTTGAAGCAAAGGTCAGACTTGGGATATACAAAGGATCAATCAGGATAACTTATTAAACAAGGCATTCAAGTTCCTCATGGAAAATTGGTTAACCTTGTTAAAAAGGAAACTATAACAATAGGCCCTTCGGCCAGGTGTGCTAGGCATGACATCACCTTACCGAGTCATATAAAGACCGATGTTATAACTCTTGGAAATATGTTCCAACCATCATATCTGACCGAGGTTTAGATCCGATTGGGGTCAGGATACCTCCGACTTAGTATGCCTGAGAAGAAAAGGTGCAACACAATTGACGAGATGACAATGTAAGATTCTCGGGAAATGAACTATGAAGTGATTTCCGTTAACAAGAGTTCATCATTAACCCAAGGAGAGGACAAGGAGGTGTCTGGTGAACTCAATGGCAATTCATCAAGATTCCCAAAAGATGGATTTCCACAATTAAGTGAACAAGGAGATAACATTTGTCAGATCAAATGATATAAGGAAGTATGCTCGAGGAAAACATACACAATTAAACATTGGTTGAAAGGTGCGCCCAAAATATGGGTTGGGTTACACGACCAATGTCAGAATGGTGATTCAATAAGCCAGTCATAGAATGAAACTATAGACCAATAACTTCAAAGCAAGAGGGTTGCTCGAAGTTTAGAATTTACACATCATAGACCATTTGTCGGTATTCCGGTTAGAAACAACACGGGACCAAGAAAGGAATGGTGATGTTAATAAGTAACACTGGTATCAAGAATTCTTAAGGGTGGTGAATTTCTCACGACATCCTTGACATAAAGGATGGTAATACTCCAAGGTAAAGAAGAACAGATGTTGGATAGTAAGGATCTCAAGGTATAACACAAAACACGAATAAGTTTGTGTTGAACGGAAGGCAATAAAGTGGTCGATGATAACACAAACCATCGAGGGGCAAGGACGGTATTTCTCATCATGAATTCAATAGATATCCTGGAAGAGCTCATAAGGTTGATGACGATCACGACACATTTGTCGAGAGATTTCATGAAGATGTAATCAATCAGCGACGACATCAAGTCAAAGGAATGAGGTAGTGGAAGGTTATTGGAACCATGGGTAGGACATAAACTTGTAATCAAGATTGTTGTTCAAGGCGAACTGATATGACAAGGAAGATCAACGTAAGCTTAGCTCATCGTCAAAAAATTTGTGCTCCGGGAAGAAGGACCGGGGCACAGTTAAAATTAGCACGATCATGAAGTAACCGATCAGGCTAGGAGTGATGTGATGGAGTATTAAACGTCTCAACAACAAAGTACTAGGAGTATTGAATCACAATGTTGATTCGATTCACTAATCGGTGTTCCCGGTTGACGACAACCCAGAACCCGTGGAGTGACTACGACAAGGAAAGACATTACTTCAACAAAGTTAGTAAGATGTGGTGCAATGGCAAGACATCTTCGAGATACCAGGGGGTAATACTCGAAGGTAGAACAAAATAGAGGTTGGGCAGACGTAATGATCTGCAGATGGCAAGTACTTTTAACTTATCCGAGAATGGGATCAAAGAAGAACAATTATGGTCGGAACCACGATTGCAAAGGACAAAATCACAGATACAAGATCAAATTATGCCAAGTGAATAATTATTGTTACGAGAAGCTATCATGATAAGCTCAACATCGTTTCCATGGGCATGAACACAAAGTTCAAGGTCGACTCCCACTTCTTCAATGTATAACCTTCCATTCACCTCTCGCTTTTCAAAAATGACATTAGTTGTTGAAAGTTTTACCTGGTGCAATACCAGATAAGTATTACCCGTGAAATCTTTCAAGTTCACATAGATTAAGGAAGGCATAGGTTCAACCCATCGGGGCATCATAGAAACATATACCACAAACTTCAGGAGTAAATAACACAAGCTCAATATTAGAGCATGGGTGAAAAAAGGAGAGGGTACAATTTACCAAAGGCATTATGTATCAGGTAAAGAACTCATAAGAATTTTGGTTGTGAAGGACACTGTCGGATAATAACCCGACAATGGGTATGGCGGTCCACAACGGGGCTGATGTGAGTATCGGTACTCAATCAGAGGAAGAAAGAATGCAAATGCATCGGATTATAAAACATCGGAATACTTTGATGCTTAGATAACAAAGGAATTATGATTTCCAAAACGAAGGATTGGAAGCAGACGCTCTGATCAAAGATGGACAGCCGAATAGACATAGGGGGTTACAATCATCGGCAACTTGATTGGTCGAGACCCAAGTCTTGTTTAAAAATGGCGTCTGAGCCGGAAGGATAATCCTAGGATTCGACTGATGATTGTGAACATTCACAACTTATTGAATCAATGAACTCAAAAATGATAGTGACAAAGGATGCCAATAAGATTATTATGCTTTTGGGATTAACCATAATGCAAGCAAGAATTTCAAGAACAACATGCTGTTGAGGATTTTTGAAAGATCAAATAGTATTTCAAAGGCTTATGTGAAACACCTGAACAACTAAGAAGGAGCGGATACTCGATAAGTGCAAGGAATTATCCATATGGGTATTCTTGTGGCAAAGAGCTGTAAGGCAGTAAGCTCAAAGGATTCTCGGAACAACGAAGAGCAGTTCGTTGCACCTTGTAATAACAAGCTCAATGGGATCGAATGTAAGAATGGTAGGTGCATGCAGTTATCCATAAGGATATAACAGTGGTAGGAAATTTGCAAAGGCGATGGCCACAAGCGTCTCGGGAGAACATCCTAAAGTATCTTTGAAATCTTCTGACGCAGTAGGCGATCATCTGTGATTAGGGGCTCTCCGGGAGAAGTATTATCGAGAACCTAGAGTTAGAGTTAGTAAAATCGTTTAACCCGAATAGAAGAGATGTCACAGTCCCAGAGTATAGGTCGAGGAATAAAAGATCCTACTACCACCCAAATGGCGACGTGAGCCCATGGGTCGCACAGCCATGTTAGTAAAATAGTTTTGCAATGTCTAGACTCGACTTCGGCCAAGGAGTCAGGAAGGGGGATTCCTACAGGCAGTCGGCTCTGATACCAACTTGTGCATCAGAATAGGATCAACGGAAAGCAGTAACATGCTACACTACTCTAATGCAAGCAGTATAGAGGAGAATAGGCGATATCTGGTGATCAAGGGGGGGGGCTTGCCTGGTTGCTCTGGCAAGGAGGGGTCATCAACTCCGTAGTCGAACTGAGGGGTCGTCGGCAGTCTCGGGGTCTACTGGAAAGAAGTAACGGAGGGGGAACACAGTAAATAACTGAGCAATCAAAGTATCACAAAGCGTAGCATGGTAATACGCGGTGCTAGAGGTGACCTAACGCAGTAGGAGGTGATACCGGTGAAGGGGGGGGGGGACATCCGGGAAAGTATCCCCGGTGTTTCACGTTTTCAGACAAATGAACCGGAGGGGGAAAGTTGCGTGTTCGCTATGCTAGGGATGTGGGGTGGACAAACGGGTTGCGTATCCGAATTCGTCTCGCTGTTCTGAGCAACTTTCATGTAGAAAGTATTTTCATCTGAGCTACGGTTTAATTTATATTAATTTTAAAAGATTTAAATCATTTTAGGATTAATTTAGTTATTTTAATACAACATTATCCAGAACAGTGTTTGCTGACATCATCATGACATCAGCATGACGTCAACAGTCAACAGAGGTGTTGACTAGTCAAACTGACGTGTGGGTCCAGTGGGACCCACCTGTCATTCACTGTTAGGCTAATTAGGGATTAGGTTTAAACTAACTACTGTTTATTTAAGCTAACAGGTTAATTAGCTTAGTTAAAGAGGATTAATTAACTTAATTAATTCACTAATTAATTAATTAATTATAATTTTTATTAATTCATTTTTACTTATTTTATTTTTATTTTATTAAAAACATTCTGGGCTCGGGCCCCACATGTCAATGGCCCTAGGGGCCATAATGGGTTCGGGCGCTAGCGGGCGTCGGGCGCAACCCGAACTGGCGCAGCGGGCGCCTGTCCGCTGCCGGGGCGCATGCTCGCCGATGGGCGGCGGCGACGCAGACCGGTGCGGGACTGCGTCCGCAGGGCGGCGCGTGGCGGAGTGC
>NC_041389.1:223440844-223527533 GCF_002162155.2 Triticum dicoccoides | reverse complement strand
GGCGGCGGCGGCGAACTCGCGCGGCGACGGCGGGGGGAGGCGGCGGCATCGCGGCGGGGCTAGGGTTTCGGCGGGGCGGGGCTGGGCTGGCGGCGGCTCGGGGCCTCGGCCTTTAAAGGGGCTGGCCGGGTTGGAGTCCAGGGCGGAGACGGCCCGGTATGGCGGTTGACTTTTTTTTAAATAATTTCGACTCGCAGAAAAACAAATAAAATAAATACTAAACAGACTCCAAAAATCCTGAAATAAATTTTCCCCGTCCTCTAAAAATATAGCAGAGAAGGTGAGCATTTATTTGGGCCGCTAATGCAATTTTGAAAAACACATTTTTTTCTAATTCAAATAAAATAGCAATAAAACTCCAAATATAATTCTTATTTGATTTTAATATTTTCCTGCAATATTCCTTTATTTTGGAGAAGTCATTTTATCCCCTCTCTTTTATTTTCATATAAGAAATATTTGAAGAGAAAATAATTAAAACCAAACAATCCTCTTTTCAAAATTTGAGAGAACTCAAATATGAAAATAACGAAATCCCCAACTCTCTCCGTGGGTCCTTGAGTTGCTTAGAATTTCTAGGATCAACCAAAATGTAATAAAATATGATATGCAATGATGATCTAATGTATAACATTCCAAATTGAAATTTGGGATGTTACAAACCTACCCCCTTAAGATGAATCTCGCCCTCGAGATTCGGGTTGGCTAGAAAATAGGTGTGGGTGATCCTTCCGTAGGTCTTCCTCTCGCTCCCAGGTGGCTTCATCCTCGGTATGGTGGCTCCGCTGAACTTTGCGGAACTTGATAACCTTGATGCGTGTGACTCGGCTGGCAAACTCAAGTTCACTGATTTCTCCTCGTAGGTCAAATCGCTATCCAACTGAATTGCTTCCAGCGGTACTGTATCTCTCAGAGGAATATCGGCCATCTCTACGTGGCACTTCTTCAACTGGGAGACGTGAAACACATCGTGAACTCCTGACAATCCTTCTGGCAATTCCAACTTGTAAGCAACTTCTCCCATACGCTCTAAAACTTTGTATGGTCCCACAAAACGTGGTGCTAACTTCCCCTTAACTCCAAAACGCTTAACTCCTCGAAGTGGGGACACACGAAGATACACTATGTCTCCGACTTCGTAAACTGTTTCCTTGCGTTTAGAATCCGCATAGCTCTTCTACCTGGACTGGGTTACTTTGAGTCTATCACAAATCAACTTAACCTTCTCTTCAGACTCCTTAATCAAATCTGGTCCAAACAACTGACGGTCTCCAACTTCATCCCATAACAACGGTGTCCTGCACCTCCTTCCGTACAAAGCTTCAAAAGGGGCCATCTTCAAACTGGCTTGATAACTGTTATTATAAGAGAACTCTGCATATGGCAAATTGCCGTCCCAACTAGATCCGTAATCTAGCGATAATGCTCTCAACATGTCCTCCAGAATCTGATTGACTCTCTCGGTCTGTCCATCTGTGTGTGGATGAAAGGCTATACTAAACTCTAGCCTGGTACCCAAAGTCTCATGCAACTGATTCCAAAACTTTGAGGTAAACTGGGTTCCTCTATCTGATACAATGGTCCTCAGAACTCCATGCAGACATACGATCCTGGTCATGTATATCTTTGCCAACTTAGCACTGGTGTAAGTGGTCTTCACTGGGATGAAATGAGCTACCTTCGTCAAACGATCGACTACAACCCAGATCAAGTCATAGCCTGAACGAGTCTTGGGCAATCCCGTGATAAAATCCATGCCTAGCTTATCCCACTTCCATTCGGGTATCGGCAATGGCTGTAGCAATCCTGCTCACTTCTGATGCTCTGCCTTCACTCTCTGAAATACATCACAAACTGCTACATACTCCACAATATCCTTCTTCATTCCGGTCCACGAGAAACTATCCTTCAAATCCAGATACATCTTGGTATTTCCTGGGTGAATCGAATACGGCAAATCATGGGCCTCCCGCAGAATCAACTTCCTGATCTCGGGGTCATTAGGCACATATACGCGATCCTCAAACCATAAGGTATTGTGCTCATCCTCACGAAATCCTTTAGCCTTTCCTTTGCTCATCCTTTCCTTTATCTCGTCAATCTCTTTGTCCGTCTTTTGAGCTTCTTTGATCTTATCCATCAAGGTAGACTGAATTTCCAACGCTGCTACATAACCTCTCGGAACTATTTCCAAACATAGCTCGCGAAGATCCTCTGCTAACTCCTTGGGTAATCCTCCGGTCATGAGTGTATTGACATGACTCTTGCGACTCAATGCATCGGCTACTACATTAGCCTTTCCGGGACGATAGTGCAACTTCATATCATAATCCTTGACGAGCTCCAATCATCTCCTCTACCTGAGACTCAATTCCTTCTGTGTGAAGATATACTTCAAACTCTTGTGATCCGTGAACACATCACAATGGGTTCCGATGAGGAAATGCCTCCAGGTCTTCAATGCATGCACTACGGCTGCTAACTCCAAATCGTGTGTAGCATAATTCAACTCATGGGGCTTAAGCTATCATGAGGCATATGAAACAACTCTTCCCTCCTGCATCAGCAATGCTCCAAGTCCTCGACGTGAAGCGTCGCAATACACTTGATAATCCTTGCGTTGATCTGGAAGGATCAACACTAGGGCTGTAACCAAACATTTCTTCAGCTCCTGAAAACTGGCTTCACATTCCTCGGACCATTTGAACTTGGTGTCCTTCTTCAACAACTCTGTCATGGGCTTTGCAATCTTTGAGAACTTCTCAATGAACCTCCTGTAGTATCCTGCGAGTCCAAGGAAACTCCGGATTTCTCCAACTGACGTGGGTGATTCCCAATTAGTCACAGTGACAACCTTGGTGGGGTCTACTGCTATTCATTCTCCAGATATAACATGTCCGAGGAATCCAACTTACTTCAACCAAAACTCACACTTGCTGAACTTTGCATATAACTGATGTTCTCTGAGCTTCCCAAGTACCAAACGCAAATGCTCCTTGTGCTCCTCTTCATTATTCGAGTAGACCAATATGTCATCAATGAACACCACGACGAACTTATCCAAAAACTCCATAAACACCTTGTTCATCATGTTCATGAAATAGGCAGGCGCATTAGTCAGACCAAATGACATAACAGTATACTCAAATAGCCCGTACCTTGTGGTAAAAGCTGTCTTCGGTATATCCTGCTCTTCAATCTTCAACTCGTGGTATCCTGATCGCAGATCGATCTTGGAAAATACTTTAGCTCCTTGCAACTGGTCAAAAAAATCATTGATCATCGACAGTGGGTATTTGTTCTTGATCGTCACCTCATTCAATCCACAATAATCAACAACCATCCTCAATGATCCATCATTCTTCTCCACTAGAAGCACTGGATCCCCAAGGTGACGAACTTGGGCGAATATAGCCTTTATCTAGTAACTCCTTAATCTGCTTCTTAATTTCTTCCAAATCCTTTGCTGGCATCCGATACGGTCTCCTAGATATTGGCCCTGTGCCTGGCAAAAGCTCAATCAAAAACTCAATGTCTCTATCCGGTGGCATGCCTGGCAACTCCTCTGGAAATACCTCAGGGAAATCCTTCACCACTGGTACTTCCTCCTGTACAACTCCTGATAAGGAATTCACTTGAGTCCTCTTCGGCACATGCCGGGATACATACTTAATCCTTCTTCCTTCTGGGGTAGTGAGCAAAATCGACTTACTCGCGTAGTCAATGTTCCCTCCATACTTTGATAACCAATCCATGCCTAATATTACATCCAGTCCTTGTGACTCCAATACTATTAGGTCTGAGGGGAACACGTAGTTACCAATCCTTAATGGTAACCGATCACACCATAGGCTAGCCATATACTCTGCTCCTGGCGAGGTTACTAACATGGGTGACCTAATGGCTTGGGTTGGCAGGTTATACTTATCCACAAATCCCCTTGATATGTATGAATGTGATGCACCAGTATCAAAAAGAACGATTGCAGTAAATGACTTAACCAAAAACTTACCTATAACTACACCGGGTTGCGCTTCAACCTCCTCCATGCTAAGGTGGTTCACTTGTCCCCTGTTGAAAGGGTTGGGCTTCTTCCCAGAGCTTCCATTGCAATTTCCATTCTTTGCTTCAGAACACTCCATGGCATAATGTCTATTCTTCCCGCACTTGAAACAAGTAATGTGACTTAGATCCTTCTTGGCGGTCGTTGCTGGGTTGGAACGGTTCTGGTCGTTGCTCCCTCCATTCCCATTCCCATTCTTGGGGCCACTATGGTTGTGAGAACTCCCTCCATTGGAATTATGGCCTCCATGGTTATGGTGAATGTGTCCTCCCGAGTTTGAGGTAAAACGGGGCCTCTGCTGAGCTCCTAAATTGTACTTCCCTTGTCCATACTTCCTCTTATGGTTTTCAACTTGCTGCTGCTTCCCTTCAATCATGAGAGCTCTATCTACCAACTCTTGGTAGTTGTTGAAGGTTGCCACCATCAACCGCATGCTCAGCTCATCATTCAGTCCTTCCAGAAACTTCTCCTGCTTAGCGGCATCTGTAGCGATGTCATCTGGGGCATAACGTGCTAACTTACTAAAATCATCCACATAGTGGCCCACTGTGCGTCCTCCTTGGCGCAAGTTGCGAAACTCGCGCTTCTTCATGGCCATAGCTCCTGCTGAAACATGGGCGGTGTGAAAAGCCTGCTGAAACTGCTCCCATGTGACAGTGTCGATGGGGTAAGTGGCTGTGAAATTCTCCCACCATGATGCTGCGGGTCCATCAAGCTAATGTGCGGCAAAACGCACTCTCTCCGCATCTTTGCATCCTGCAGTGGTCAACTCCCTTCCAATCTTGCAGAGCCAATCATCTGCAACAGTCGGCTCGGTGCTACTAGAGAACACCGGCGGATTCAGCCTTAGAAAACGGGCTAAGTGATCAACAGGTGGTGGTGGTGGTGGGTTGTTGTTGTTATTGTTCCCCTGGTTCTGATTCTGGACTAGTAGTTGCATCAGGGTATTCTGCTGCTGGATCAAAAGAGTGAGCTCCGGCGGGAAAGCAAATCCATTGTCACGTCTCGGAGGCATCTGATGGGTTTAGAAAAGATGAGAAAGCAGAATAGAATGAGGTCTAAAGGGAAAACACTACCCATATGCACATGAGACAAACACAATCATATCTCTTCAATCAATTCAAACAAGGGCATACAATCGGTCTAACTATCATTACAAAAGTGCTCGGACTATACTATATACATGGGGGGAATACTACTACTGATGTGGTGGTCGACTAGAAGTTTTAATCGGTGGAAGACTCCATGATATCTGCTCCAGCTTCATCAACATAGTCATCATCGCTATTGTCAGGGTCTGAGTCGGTGTCGTCGATGATGATGTACCCCTCCGAAAGAATGGAATCATCGTCTTCTCCTCCTAGCGCGGGGTCTCCCATGAATACTCCTAGTTTCCTCGTCAAATCGTCATTCTTCTCCACGAGTATCATCATTTCCTCCTCATATCCATCGCGTGTAGACTTGAGTTCTTCCTCTAGCTCCGTGATCCTGATCATTGCCTTCTTCAGATCTAGCATGCCTGCGCACATCTGGTTCTGCTGGCGACTAATGTGCTGGTTTAACTCTTAGATGAAAGCCGCAATGTACCTATCCCTCCTTGTGCCGATCATCTCCCATTGCTCATCTCGGCACCCACAAAGCCGGTAGATAGTATCCTAGAGATCCTTGTGGTAAACTTCTCCAATGCGTCCCATAGTGATGTGGGCTGCCATGCTCTTTCGTAGACTCCGGGTTGGTGCATCAAAGGAAAACTCTATGGGCTCAGTGACTGGCATGAACGTCCTTCCTGGAACTTGAACTCGAATCATCCAACGCTCCTCTTCTGGTAAAGTGGCGATGTAGGTCCTGGTGAAACTTGGTATTCCGATGTTCAGGTACCTAGTAACTTCCTTCAAGTGTCGTCTAAAAGGGGTGTCTTCATCCGGTTGTGTAAACTTGTTCCTTGCATCCGCCATCCTATAGAGTAGAAAAGAGGAGAGAAGTCAGAAAATGAGAAGAGAACAGTGACCTATGGTTTTAGCTTAGTGGTCGTGTCCTACAGTCAGTGTGTGCTCTGATACCATCTTGTAGCGACCAGACCTCAAACAGTCTAGTCTCTGTGCATCAGTGTCATCCCTGGATCGGTAATGCTGACACGCACAGTACTTGAGGATTTATAATAGAGTTTCAATCACACACTTATTACATCGAATGTCTCAAAAAAGAACTTATTACAATAATATGGCTTAAGGCCATCTAAAAACGATAACGGCGGAAGGCTTGGAAGATAAAGTGAGTCCATCAACTCCAACGGCATAGCTGAGTGAACGACAACGACCTATAGCACCTTACTCGTCGTCTGAAAGTCTGCAACATGAAATGTTGCAGCCCGAAACGGGTCAGCACATGGAATATGCTAGCAATGTAACACATAGAGTAATGAAAAGAATGAATTCTATCACTACATGCATATGTGGCTGGTGGAAAGCTCTACGTTTACAGTTTGCATAAAGCCAATTTTTCCTACAACAAAGGAATAAATTTTATTTAACTATCATGGTGGTTGTTAAACATTGAGAAGGTTCCTCCAACTCAATCCCAATTAAGCATCATCATTAAACCCAATCAAATTAATTTTAGAGTGATGAGATCAACATGATAATCCTAGAACCAAATACTCAATATGTCTAAACCGGGGACACGGCTAACCATGATTAGTTTGTACACTCTGCAGAGGTTTGCGCACTTTTCTCCATAAGACTCGAACACATCCATGGTCGGAGATTCGAGACACAGTCTTTCTGAAGCATTAACTCTCTACTCTGGGTAGACAGTACCACCAACAACCCACTACATCTGCTAGTCTATCTCTTCAAGAGCTTCATGCAACTTACTCAACTATGCCAGAGCCCATATTGGCTTGTGGCTGCACATAGAAGTTTCCAGCATGACTAATCTTATGATCCCTTTGAGCCTGGGTGGTGAACCATAGGATGATCACACGGGTACTCCGGGATATCCTAGGACAACACTGGATTCTCCAGGTGCCCTGACAACCATTGGGTACTCCAGGGTGCCTCAAGCAATCCACCCAGATGTGTATTTAAGTAGCGACCTTAATTTAACCATTAATTAACAGTACTCACAACTGTCATGGATTCACTCACCCAAACCACGTCTACGAGCATAGCATAGCAATATAAGCATAACGTAGAAGTAACTCCCAAAGGTTTGATAATAAATAGGACAATAGGTTCTACCTCATCATCTACTTCCCAAAACCCACATGTTAATCATATCCTAACCATGCAATGTTTGAGGGTTGATCTAATGCAATAAAACTGGGTAGTAAAGAGGTATGATCAAAGTGTTACTTGCCTTGCTGATGATCCGCAAAACCTAGAGACTTGTAGTAGCACGCTTCGCACTCCGGGTACTCTATCGCAAACAAACAATAACATACATAAGCACTCAACTAGAAGCACGAGTAAAACTCAAATAAGATATCTAACCAGAAACTTCAACTGAAGAACTCTGGTTTGCAAAAAGAATCAAATCAAACTGAGCAACGAAACTCAAGCTGCAAAACAAACAAGATCCATTTACTATTCTGGACTAAAGTCAAATTTTACAGTACCAAAATCTTGTTCAAGTTGATTAAAAAGAAAGAGGGCTTCGAGACGAAGATCTACGCGCTTGAATCACCAGATTCCGATAAACGAGCGAAAAGATAAACTAAAACAAAGATCAGGGCAGAAATCACGATCGAAAATAATTGCGGAAAAACCCTGGAAAAAGAAAAACCGACGAACAGGCTAACGAATGAACGTTCGCTGTCTGCGGATAATGGATGAACATCGTTCATAAAATGAACGTACGGACGGACGTCCACTATTTAACTAAACCATAAAAAACCGAACCGGTCTAATCTAAAAAAAAGATCTAGGTTTTAAAAAAACGATCGGTTTTTCGAGAAAAACCATATGGCGGCGACGGCTACCTCGGCGGCAGGCTCAGCGGCGGCTCCGGTGATCAGTGGCGGCGGCGACGGGCAGCGAGGCGACGGGGTCGGCGGCTCCATGGGGCGGCGGCGAACTCGCGCGGCGCCACGGCGGCGGCGGTGGGAGGCGGCGGCATCGTGGCGGGGTTAGGGTTTTGGCGGGGCTGGGTTGGGCTGGCGGCGGCTCGGGGCTTCGGCCTTTAAAGGGGCCAGCCGGGTCGGAGTCCAGGGCGGACACGGCCTGGTAAGGCGGTTGACTTTTTTTAAAATAAATAATTCCGACGCGCAGAAAAACAAATAAAAGAAATACTAAACAGACTCCAAAAATCCTGAAATAAATTTTCCCCGTCCTCTAAAAATATAGCGGACAAGGTGAACATTTATTTGAGCCACTAAAACGCATTTTTCCGAATTCAAATAAAATAGCAGTAAAACTTCGAATAAAATTCTTATTTGATTTTAATATTTTTCCTCCAATATTCCTTTATTTTGGAGAAGTCATTTTATCTCCTCTCTTTTATTTTCATATAAGAAATATTTGAAGAGAAAATAATTAAAACCAAACGATCCTCTTTTCAAAATTTGAGAGAACTCAAATATGAAAATAACGAAATCCCCAACTCTCTCCGTGGGTCCTTGAGTTGCTTAGAATTTCTAGGATCAATCAAAATGCAATAAAATATGATATGCAATGATGATCTAATGTATAACATTCCAAATTGAAAATTTGGGATGTTACAACGAATGCCTCTTCCACCCCCTCCAGTGAACGACCGAAGTCACAATCCAAGGGCCCGAGGAAGAAGGCGGTTGCGGGTTGAGGACGGGCGCCCATGTTCCTCGCGATCCACGTCCAAAACATGTTCGACGCAACGCCGGTGTTGGAATTGTGTCAAATATATCTGTACATTGTAGGTTAGAGTTGGACTTGGATCTGAATCGTGTGTAGACAGGGTATGGAGTCGTGTCCTAATAGGACACTTGTATTCTAGACCTTTTATATAATGTAGGGGGTAGACACACGATGTAACCTATGCCAACATAATAGCATGTGGATGCAGGGGATCCGGTGGCGTGTGCCGACGGCCAGGTGGTCGGGTGCGGTATTGTAGTGGTGTCATGGGAAGGAGAGCCCATAGTAAAGCCCCGGGGGTGTAGCCATGTCGGTGATCCTCGTTAACAAATCTTGGTGTCGTTGTCTCGTGTGATTGTTTACTCCTAGGATGATTAACTATAGGCCTTGTATTATTCTAATAGCCGAAGAGGTAAAAATCCCTTTGTTCCGATGAACTTTGGTTAGACATTGATTCGTTGCCTTGGTGTTTTAGTCGTTCGATTTCGTAGCTACAGTGCTCATAAATCATATGTGGAATTGTTGGAGGAGAACGCGATGGACTTGAGTGGCCCACTTGACGCATTTGATTCGAGCATGCAAGTGGAGGTTGAAGCCGAGGTGGACGAGGGGGGTGACGGCTATGAAGATGTATAAGAAAACTTGAGGAGGAGGAGTTTGATGCTAGCCAAGCAAAACTTGAAGAAAGAACCGACAATTACACAGAAAGAGAGGATGTTTGCTTGATTATAGCATGGGTGATGGTGTCCTGGACTAGGGGGTTCCAACTTGGTCAGCCCTTATTCCTCGGGCTAGGCCAATGGGCCTTCATTCCTCTCAAGATGGACTCCGGAAGCCGCGGCTAGATCAAGACTGCATCGGCCGAAGACTTAACGTGAACTCCAAGACTTCTCCTGCCGCCTCCACGCCTAGATGCCGACCTTGTAACCCTAGGAGCCCTACCTGGCATGTATATAAGCCATGGGGTTTAGCCCGTCGAGGGGACTTCAATGCAATCTCATTCACCTAGCCCTAGAGTTAGAACACATCTGACGATCTTGAGGTAGATCAACTTTGTAGTCGATACATCCATATCAATATAAACAAGAGCACGTGCGGTTTTACCTCTATTAAGAGGGCCCGAACCTGGGTAAACATCATCTCCTTGTTCTTGTTACCATCTGTCTGAGATCCACAGCTCGGGACCCCCTACCCCGAGGTTTGCCAGTTTTCACACCGACACTGGTGCTTTCATTGAGAGTTCCATTGTGAGATCAACAAAAGGATCGATGGGATCATCGGTCAACGACTCCAAACTCACAGGCATGATTCCCATGACCAGAACTTCTATCATGAAAATGCCTTTCCTCTTTCACGAGCTTGAGGCGGCCCATGACTCCTCTCTAGTCCCTGCTGAACCCTCTTTCAAAGATGAAGGCCCAATGTACTTCTTTGAAAGCAACCCAGACAATGGCCGGCTAGAGACAGCCGACGAAACTGATCTTCAAATTAGCCCGACCAATCCGACAACCACAGACCTGACACGGGATGAGGATGCTAGGGCTTCGGGCCTGGGATCCCTAGAGATCTAAACTCACCCACCCACCTCCCACATTGAGCATCGCCCTGATAACTCGGGCCCACTAGATGTGTGGGACCTGGCCTACATGCAACAATTCCCTGATGAATCAATCAGACAGTTCTGGGCTAGGTTCATGTCTGTCGAAAACAAGATACCAAACTACCAAGACTCAGATATAATAACAGCCTTCCAACTGGATGCAAGGATAAAGGCGATTCGAACGCCCTCGCTCGCCGCCGTGTCCAAACACTCCCGGAATTGTCCGATCTGGTGTCCAGATTCTGCACCATCGAAGATGCTTGGCTGGCCACCAAAAGCACAGATTCGATCAGTGAGCACAATTCAAAACGCGATAGACCTGCCCCCAGCGCGAGCCCCGCAAGCATAACATACCGACCGAGCGACCTCAGAAGAAGAAAAAAATCTCTCGCCACTCCGGGACTACCCTTGAGGGCCTCCTGGATAAACCATGCCCAATACATGCTATTCTGCTTAATTCCTGCCCAACTCACAGCCTTCACGACTGTTGGGTGGTGATGCAAGTGGCTAAAGGAGGACCCTCCCTCTTGGAAGGCACCCCAGCCACGCAGAACAGTCCTCGGATGAAGACGAGGTCATGATGATTTATGAGACCTTCACCTCCAACAACCAGCATAAACGAGCCCTGCGGGAAATCAATTCTATCCGATAGGTGCTAACTCGAGGCGCGTGGATAGACACGCCGATCACCTTTGATCATAAAGATCAGCCAAGGTCAACCCCGAATAGATGCCTCGCCATGCTGGTCCTCAACCCAATTGTGGGCAACTGCCAACTTCGGAAAGTACTTATGGACGGAGGTAGTAGCTTAAATCTGATATATGCAGACAGTCTGGATCGAATGCACATTGATAAATCGCGCATAGAACAGAGTGTCACCACCTTTAAAGGTATAATACCCGGGTGAGAGGCGCGCTGCAACGAACAAATAACCTTGGATGTGATCTTCGGAACGCCAGACAATTACCGATCAGAAGAAGTTACATTCCATATTGCTCCTTTTAAGAGTGGATATCATGCCCTACTGGGACAGGACGCCTTCTCCAAGTTCCAAGCAACACCACATTAGGGCTACATGAATCTCAAACTGTCGGGCCCAAACAGGATCATTACTATCTCAAGTGATCCTGACAAAGCACTCAAAGCCGAGAATAAAACAGCGTCGCTCGCCCTCGAATCCTTGTCCGAAGCCCTCGTGGCCGAGTAACTAACCACATTACATGCTGAAGTCGATGAAGATGATGTCATCCTCGCCAAACGGCTGAAGTATACTTCATTCAAGCTGGCTGACGAAATAGTCAATTTCCAAGCACACTCCATAGACCCAGCAAAAATGGCGTCCATAGGGGCAAACCTCGATCAAGAGATTGACGAGGCTCTACGCAATTTACTTAGGGAAAACTATGATATATTCGCCTGGCACCCTTCGGACATGCCAGGGATACCCTTCAGGCTAGCGGAACACAACCTAAACATATTAAAGGGCTATAAGCCCGTCAAACAAGCACTTCGGTGTTCCGCTGAACCCAAGCGTCAAGCAATGGGCGGGGAACTGGCCAAACTACTGGAAGCTGGGTTATAGGATCGAAAGTATGTCTAGAGGGGGGTGATTAGACTACTTGACCAAATAAAAATCTATCCTTTTTCCAATTTTAGTTGTGGGCAGATTTTAGCTATTAGCACAAGTCAAGCAATCAACCTACACATGCAATTCTAAGAGTATAGCAACGGAAAGTAAAACATTGTATATGAAGGTAAAGGGAAGGGTTTGGAGAAGGCAAACACAATGGAGACACGAAGATTTTTGACGTGACTCCGATAGGTGATGCTATCGTACGTCCATGTTGATGGAGACTTCAACCCACAAAGTGTAACGACTGCGCGAGTCCACAGAGGGCTCCACCCACGAAGGGTCCACAATGAAGCAACCTTGTCTATCCCACCATGGCCATCGCCCATGAAGGACTTGCCTCACTCGGGTAGATCTTCACGAAGTAGGCAATCTCCTTGCCCTTACAAACTTCTTGGTTCAACTCCACAACATGTCGGAGGCTCCCAAGTGACACCTAACCAATCTAGGAGACACCACTCTCTAAAAGGTAATAGATGATGTGTTGATGATGAACTCCTTGCTCTTGTGCTTCAAATGATAGTCTCCCCAACACTCAACTTTCTCTCATAGATTTGGCTATGGTGGAAGAAGGATTTGAGTGGAAAGCAACTTGGGGAAGGCTAGAAATCAAGGTTCAAATGGTTGGAATGGAATAACTTGATCTCAACACATGAGTAGGTGGTTCTCTCTCAGAAAATGGATGATGGAAGTGTAGGCATGTTCTGATGGCTCTCTCCATGAATGAAGAGGGGGTGGGAGGGTATATATAGCCTCCACACAAAATCCAACTGTTACACACTTTTGACTCATCTCGATGGCGCCGATATCTAAACTCTGCGGCACCGACCTGTTCAAAAATATGAACATTAGGAATATCGGTGGGACCGACGGGAATAACTCGGTGGGACCGATGTGTTAGATCTTAGGGCAAACTTCATCTAGGTGGTGCCGATTGCATGAAACTCGGTGGGGCCGAAGACAAGCAATAAGCACTCAAGAATCTGTCAAGCAAACTCGGTGAGACCGATTGCAACATTTCGATGAGACCGAAATAATTACAACAAGACACAGGGAGTTTGCAAGGCCATCTCGGTGAGATCGAGATCCGTATCGGTGTGACCGAACTGTTAGGGTTTCTGGCAATGGCTATGTCAAATGAACTCGGTGGCTCCGGGTAGAAAGAATCGGTGGGGCCGAGTTTGAGTTTAGGGTTTGGACATGTTTGGATGGAGAAAGTGGCTGAGGGTTTTGGAGTAATATCACTAAGCATTTGAGCAAGTAGACCATTAAGTAACACCTCATCCCCTTTTAATAGTATTGGCTTTCCTATGGACTCAATGTGATCTTGGATCACTAAAATAGAAATGAAGAGTCATTAGCTTTTGCCGATCTTGTCCTTAACATTTTGAGGGTCCACATCTCCAGTCCATGCCATGCCAATCATTGAACATCGTGAAATGTTTATCTTGAATGGATATTAGTTCAATGAGCTATATGTTGTTATGAATTACCAAAACCACCTGGGCATTAGTTGCACTTTCACGGGTTCATCCGAGACATAAAACGCCCCGACTGGCTTGCCAACTTGGTCATGGTACCAAAGAGGGGCAAATTCTCTCGCTTGTGCGTCGATTTTAAAGACCTTGACAGAGCCAGCCCCAAGGACCCCTTCCCCCTACCATGAATTGACCAAATCATGGACGCCATAGCTGGGCATGATTCGTTGTGCTTCCTGGATGCCTATTCAGGATATCATCAAATAAAGATGAAAGAATATGACCAGGCAACAACATCATTCATCACACCTTATAGGTCGTTCTGTTTCAACACGGTGCCCTTCGGACTAAAGAACACCGATGCCACATACCAGCGCATGATTCAATCATGCTTGGAGAAACACATTAGGAGGACCGTCGAGGCCTACGTAGATGATGTGGTTGTCAAAACCAAACACGTCGGGAAGTTGGTAGACAACCTCCGCGTCACATTCGCCAGCCTACGGGAGTATCAAATTAAAGTTAATCTAGAGAAATGTGTCTTTGGAGTTCCAACCAGCAAACTCCTCAGCTTCATTGTATCCAGCTGAGGAATCGAATCCAATCCGGCAAAAATACGAGCCTTGGACCGCTTAGAGGTACCAACAGAGCTCAAGCATGTACAAAAATAGCAGGTTGCATGGCAGCATTAAGTTGCTTCATATCAAGACTTGGGGAGAAGGCCTTACCTCTGTATCAACTGCTAAAACAAACAAAGACTTTCAGATGGACCCAAGAGGCCGCGGCGGCCTTGGAGGACATCAAAGCTCTCCTTGCCACTAACCCCATCTTAGTAGTGCCAAGTACATGTGAGCCGATGATATTATACATCTCGGCCACAAACCAAGTGGTCAGCATAGTACTCGTGGTCGAACGAGATATGGAGGGTCACTAGTTCCAGGTCCAAAAGCCTGTTTACTATCTCTCCGAAGTCTTAACCCCGTGCTACCCTCACTATCAAAAGATAGCCTACGCCGTCTTTATGGCATCATGAAAACTTGGTGACCATGGCATCCGATGTCCCATTAAGTGACATAATTTACAACAAGGATGCAACGGGGCGTATAGCCAAATCGGCCATAGAGCTCCTACCTTTTGAAATCACCTATTGACCGTGCCGAGCTATTAAATCTCATGTGCTGCCCAATTTTGTAGCCGAGTGCACGGAGGCCGAACTCCCTCAATAGTACAACAACTATTCACATTGGACCATGTACTTTGACGGCTCCAAAATGCTTGCTGGCCTAGGGGCTGACGTCGTCCTCATGTCACCCACGGGAGACAGTATTCGATATGTGTTACACATTATGTACATGGACTCCAACAAGTGGTCGAACACGAAGCCCTGTTACACGGACTCCGGATAGCAGTATCCATGATTGTTAAACACTGATAACCCACAAGTATAGGGGATTGCAACAGTTTTCGAGGGTAGAGTATTCAACCCAAATTTATAGATTCAACACAAGTGATAGAGGCAAAGGTGTCCTGTCTTTCGATGAGATGGTGGCTATCGTTTTGGTGGAAGTCGAATTTGACGATCCGACTACGAACGTGCGAGGACATCGCGCCTTAGCAATCGCTAAACCAACTCCGAGAGGTTATTGACCATGCCGGAGCACGATCAACCTGACCACGAAGGTCTATTTCCTGCAAGCAAACGAAGAACAAGCAAGAAACTAAGATTGCAATCTGGATATTGCGAATAACAGAGGAAAGCTTTATTAATGAAGGTGGGGTTCTGTGACGCCTTTGTCTGGTCGTTGAACACAAACGAAGTACACGAAGTTGCAGCTATGACGAACTTTTAATCTAAACAAAACCCAAAGTCTAACGGTGCCCTAAGGGCTGTATATATGGAGGAAGAGGGGGGGGGGATTCGTGGCCCTTGGTGGAGGGGTCCGAAATCAACCCTATCTCTTGTTTCCCCACACATACTGACTCTAAAAATAGCCTATACTTATGTATTTCGAAATTACATGGGCCTGGCCCAATAATAAGGTGACGCATCACCTAGAATAGCCTCGGGACGAAATTTATGAAGTGGCATCTTGTATATTTCGTCCAAGGCTTCATGCACCCATTATGGTGGCTTCAAAGTCCTGAAATCATCACTTGTAACTCCGTTCTTGTTCCCCTTGCGCATGCCATCATCTCCATGCTTGTTCTTGCTCCAATGTTCATCCTTCTCCAAGCTAGACCCTTCATTTGTAAGCAAAACAAATGTATCCAATTTAGGCAGCATCATATTCTCATGAACATTAGAATCATTACCAAGAAACCAAAGTACCTGATAATTTAATTGGCGTGCGCGAGCTCTAGTAATTGGTCCAGTATATGTAGCAGTAGGGGCTGTGGGTGTAACAATGGTATTGATCTCCTTATCATCCTCCCCTTCTTGAAATGAAGTCGTCCTCGACGGAAGCTCATCTTCCTCACCCAAATAAGGCTTCAAATCTGCAATGTTAAAAGTGGGACTAACCCCAAAATCTGCAGGCAACTCAAGTTTATATGCATTATCATTTATTTTCTCCAACACCTTAAAAGGACCATCAGCACGAGGCATTAGCTTTGATTTGCACAAATCAGGAAATCTATCCTTACGCAAATGTAACCAAACAAGATCTCCAGGTGCAAACACAACATGTTTTCTACCCTTATCTCCAGCAAGTTTGTATTTAGCATTCATAAGCTCAATGTTTTTCTTAGTTAACTCATGCATTTTTAAAATCAATTCAGCACGTTGTTTAGCATCAAATTAACCTTCTCCGAAGATGGAAGAGGCAACAAATCAATAGGTGCACGAGGTAGGAAACCATACGCAATTTCAAAAGGGCACATCTTAGTAGTAGAATGCAATGAACGATTATAAGCAAATTCAATATGAGGCAAGCATTCTTCCCATATTTTCTTATTATTCTTCAAAACAGTCCTAAGCATAGTAGACAATGTTCTATTGACTACTTTAGTTTGTCCATCAGTTTGGGGGTGACAAGTAGTACTAAAAAGCAGTTTAGTCCCCAACTTAGCCCATAAACATCTCCAAAAGTGGCTAAGAAATTTAGTATCACGATCTGAAACAACAGTATTTGGCACACCATGCAAGCGAATAATTTCACGAAAGAACAAATCAGCAACATTAACAGCATCATCGCTTTTATGACATGGTATAAAGTGTGCCATTTTCGAGAATCTATCCACAACAACAAATATGCTATCCCTCCCCTTCTTTGTTCAAGGTAAACCTAAAACAAAGTCCATAGATATATCCTCCCAAGGAACACTAGGTACAGGCAAAGGCATATATAAACCATGAGGATTGAGTCGTGACTTAGCTTTTTGACATGTAGTGCAGCGAGCAACAAAGCGCTCAACAACCCGTCTCATCTTTGGCCAAAAGAAATGTGTAGCAAGTACGTCCTCCGTCTTCTTCACGCCAAAGTGTCCCATTAGTCCTCCTCCATGCGCCTCCTGCAACAACAAAAGACGAACGGAGCTAGCTAGAATGCATAGCTTGTTAGCACGGAACACAAATCCATCATTAACGACGAACTTGTTCCATGTTCTTCCTTCTTTACAATTCTGCAATACATCTTTAAAATCAGCATCATGCACATATTGATCTTTGATGGTCTCCAAACCAAATATTTTGAAGTCAAATTGTGAAAGCATAGTATACGACGAGACAATGCATCAGCAATAACATTTTCTTTACCCTTCTTGTGTTTAATGACATAAGGGAAAGTCTCAATGAACTCAACCCATTTAGCATGTCTACGATTAAGTTTAGCTTGACTTTTAATATGTTTCAAAGATTCATGATCAGAATGTATAACAAATTCTTTGGGCCATAATAATGTTGCCATGTTTCTAAAGTCCGAAAAAGAGCATATAGTTCTTTATCATAAGTAGAATAATTCAGACTAGGCCCACTCAATTTTTCAGAAAAGTATGCAACAGGTTTGCTATCTTGTAATAACACACCTCCTAATCCAATTCCACTAGCATCACATTCAAGCTCAAATGTCTTATTAAAATCAGGAAGTTGGACTAAAGGAGCATGTGTCAACTTATCTTTCAACACCGTGAAGGCTTCTTCCTGTGCGGTACCCCAAACAAAAGGCACATCCTTGTTTGTAAGCTCATTGAGAGGTGCAGCAATGGTGCTAAAATCTCTCAAAAAATGCCTATAGAATCCAGCGAGGCCAAGAAAACTCCTCACTTGTGTGATCGTTTTGGGCTGCGGCCAACTCTCAATAGCTTCAATCTTGGCTTTATCAACTTCAATTCCCTGTGGAGTAACAACATAGCAAAGAAAAGACACTCGATCAGTGCAAAATGTGCACTTCCCAAGGTTACCAAACAAACGTGCATCACGTAGAGCAATAAAAACAGCACGTAAATGTTCCAAATGTTCCTCCAAAGATCTGCTATAAATCAATATGTCATCAAAGTAAACTACCACAAATCGTCCAATGAAAGCACATAAAACTTTGTTCATTAATCTCATGAAAGTACTTGGTGCATTAGTTAACCCAAAAGGCATGACTAACCACTCATATAATCCAAACTTAGTTTTAAATGCTATTTTCCATTCATCCCCCAATTTCATACGAATTTGATGGTATCCACTACGCAAATCAACTTTGGAGAATATTGTAGAGCCACTCAATTCATCAAGCATATCATCTAGCCTAGGAATAGGATGACGATAACGAATAATAATATTATTAATGCCTCTACAATCAACACACATACGCGATGTACCATCCTTTTTCGGCACTAGAATAATAGGAACAACACAATGACTAAGGGATTTGCGTATATAACCTTTGTCGAGAAGCTCTTGTACTTGACGCATAATCTCCTTCGTCTCCTCTGGATTGGTACGGTATGGCGCACGGTTTGGCAGTGAAGCACCGGGAATTAAGTCAATCTGATGCTCAATCCCTCGAATGGGAGGTAATCTCGGTGGCACGTCTTGTGGAAAGACGGCAGCGAACTCCTGCAAAATGTTAGTGACAGCAGGAGGCAAAGAGGAAGGCACGCCCTCGAATGAAAATAATGCCTCTTTGCACACAAAAGCAAAGCAAACAGATTTGCTGAAATCTAGCTCATCAATATCAGATTTGGTGGCAAATAAACATGCACTTTCCAATTTAATTTCAGAAGCAACACTAGATGGTTTATTATTAGGCTTCATTTGTTGCTCAAATTCTTTTGCCACAATATGATTTTCACTCTTATTCTTCTCCTGTTTTGCTTTGTTAGCTCTATTAATATCATCTTTCAAAATGGAATCAGGAGCCATAGGAAGCAAAGTCATATTTTTATCCTTATGAACAAGAGTATACTGATTGTTTCTACCATGGTGTACAGAATTTTTATCAAATTGCCATGGTCTACCAAGTAATAAGGAACATGCTTGCATAGGTACCACATCACAATCAACATAATCAGCATATGTAGAGATACTAAAATGCACACGAACAGTACGTGTTACCTTAACCTTGCCACTGTTGTTGAACCATTGGATGTAGTAAGGATGTGGATGTGGTCTTGTGGTGAGAGAGAGCTTCTCCACCATATCCATGCTAGCCAAGTTGTTGAAGCCCCCACCGTCTATGATGACGCGCACAGAACGTTCCCTCACAACTCCCTTTGTATGGAACAAATTATGCCTTTGATTTTGCTCAGCTTGTGTGACCTACACACTCAAAACACCTTGAGCAACTAAACATTCATACCTGTCAGCGTCTTCAGGAGCCATGTATTGTGTCTCATGATCAGAATAATCTCCATCGTGTTCTTCACGTGTAATAAGAGCCAACGTCTCCTCATCATAGTTAGTAGCGGACTCATACCCACCATCCTCAGTAGCAATCATCACACGCTGAGATTTGCATTCTCTCGCATAATGACCTCTTCCCTTACAATGACGACAAATAATATCACTTGTGTGCCCAGTTGATGCCATGGAAGAAGAAGAGCTCTGTGCAGGCCCGGCAGGTGCGCTCTTGGCAGATAGTGGTGGTTGTGCCTGCTTTCTTGTATCACGGCTGGAGGTGGAACCTAATGGAGGTGCTGGTGTAGTGGAAGTAGAAGATGCACGTGGTGTCCATGATGAAGGTTGACCTGCAGAAAAGTTAGTTCGCGCCAATGCTTGTCGTTCCTGCACTTCACGTTCAGCTTTACAAGCAAGATGGAATAAACGAGTGATATTAGTATACTCCTTATACTCTAGAATGGTCTGAATCTCTCTATTTAATCCACCCATAAAACGTGCAAGCATAGCTTCATTCTCCTCAACAATACCACATCTAATCATGCCAGTTTGTAATTCCTGATAATATTCTTCTACAAAAATTTTCCCTTGTCTTAAACGCTGCAATTTTTGAAGCAATTCACGTTGATAATATGGTGGAACCCAACGAGTATGCGTAGCAGTTTTCAAAGCAGCCCAAGTAGTTGGAATAGGATATAATCTACAATGTTCAGACCACCATATACATGCAAAACTAGTGAAAGCACAAACAGCAGCAGCAACATGTCTCTCCTTAGGATATTGTAAACATGTAAATCGTTGTTCAGTTTCTAACTCCCAAGTAAGATATATATCAGGAACATATCTACCCTCAAATGGTGGAATGTTCAATTTCAGTTTAGGAAGATGGTCATGATCTCGTACCTGAGGGAGAGCCCTACCATTGTGATTATTTGCATGTGGATGACCTGGTGGTTGTGGTGCTGGTGGTTGCACGTAGTTCTGATTTTGATCAACCTCATCCTCGTAATCTCCTGCATAATCATCCTCCGCATCAGTAGCAGGAGCCACAGAAGTATCAACAGCAGCACCAACAGTTTGGCCAGGCCAAAGAAGGACACCGCTCGCTCGGCGGAGGGCTGTTTCACGACGTGGAGGTAGTTGTTGTTGTTGTTGCAGAGGTGCGGCAGGTGCAGCGGGTGTAAGACGCGCAAGCAGTTCATTAAATCTGTTATCGAGATTTGTTTCGAATGTCTTCTCAAGGCCAGTGATCTTCTCCATGGCCTCTTCAAAATTGTTCAGCACATCTTGCACCTGTTCAGTCATCATTTGCTGAAACTTATCATGAAGCTCCTTGTTCGTTAAGTTCTCCCAGTCAATCTCGTTGGCTTGTAATCCTGGCATGGTTAGCAGCAACAGAAACACACAAGAATATGATCCTACAGACTACTAACAAGTGGTGGTGGTGGGTGTCACAAATCCGTCAAGCAAAACTCAAATTCTTACCAGTTCTTACCCAGCAGCAGGCGGTGATCGGTAATCGTTATAGTCAAAACTCTCAAAGCTTGGATAAAGCGATTACCAGGGAGAGTCAAACACACGACGTAGATGTATGTGGAGCTGGGAAGGCTTATAATATGGTAGCAAAAAGGATCAGCAATAATCAATTCAGAGATGCAAAGTTAAATAAACGATCAACGATGGTACTGTGCTGGTCCTAGGCTAGACCGTGCTAGAGACGCGAGCCTAGAACACTAACAAAATCACGGCGCTGCATGTAAACAAGGGAGAAGCACACTCTAAAATTTTTTTCCGCTCTTTTTTTTGCACTCTGATTTTCTTTTTTGCGCTCCTCTTTTTTTGCGAAAAATCACTATAATGGCGAGTGTCTCAAAACTCTTCCCAGGTCAAACTGACAGGATGGGCACGAAATTTTTTTTGACAATTTTTTTTCAGAAATCAGGGTAGCGACGACAAAAAAGTGCGACAAAAAATCACAATGATGGTGAGTATCTCAAAACACTCCCTGGGACCTAAAAATAGGATAGGGAAAAAATAATTTCGGTCGCCAAAATTTTGGCCTAATATGCAAGGAACTCGGATTGGTGGTGGATGTATGGTGGTGGTATATGGCAGCGGTGGTGGTAGCGGTGGTAGTATATGGATATGGATCGGTGGTGGTATATGGATACGGATTGGTGGTGGTATATGGATAAGGATTCGGAGCGGTGGTGCGAGGTGGCAGGGGCGATGATGATGGTGCGGTGGCGGCGTGACAACTTATGACCAGAACTCGAAACTCTAAAAGACTAGACGCTAAGACCAACAACTTGACGCGACGATGCAACCGCAAATTCAACAAAGCAAAATACTGAAAAGACTATGCAAAGGCTCAGACTGGTTCGGATAGGATGAACTAACCCTATTTTTTTGTTGGTTTTTATGTGGACTATAGGTACGAAGAACAGACTCGATCTAAACTACGAAAAACCGTAAAATCCCACTGAGCAACTTGGAAATCTGATACCACTTGATAGAGGCAAAGGTGTCCCGTCTTTCGATGAGATGGTGGCTATCGTTTTGGTAGAAGTCGACTTTGACGATCCGACTACGAACATGCGAGGACGTCACGCCTTAGCAACCGCTAAACCAACTCCGAGAGGTTATTGACCACGCCGGAGCACGATCAACCTAACCACGAAGGTCTATTTCCTGCAAGCAAACGCAGAAAAAGCAAGAAACTAAGATTGCAATCTGGATATTGCGAATAACAGAGGAAATCTTTATTACTGAAGGTGGGGTTCTGTGACACCTTTGTCTGGTTGTTGAACACAAACAAAGTACGCGAAGTTGCAGCTATGGCGAATTTTAATCTAAACAAAACCCAAAGTCTAACGGTGCCCTAAGGTCTGTATATATGGAGGAAGAGGGGGGAATTTCGTGGCCCTTGGTGGAGGGGTCCGAAATCAACCCTATCTCTTGTTTCCCCACACATACGGACTCTAAAAATAGCCTATACTTATGTATTTCGAAATTACATGGGCCTGGCCCAATAATAAGGTGACGCAGCACCTAGAATAGCCTCGGGACGAAATTTATGAAGTGGCATCTTGTATATTTCGTCCAAGGCTTCATGCACCCATTATGGTGGCTTCAAAGTCCTGAAATCATCACTTGTAACTCCGTTCTTGTTCCCCTTGCGCATGCCATCATCTCCATGCTTGTTCTTGCTCCAATGTTCATTCTTCTCCAAGCTAGGCCCTTCATTTGTAAGCAAAACAAATATATCCAATTTAGGCAGCATCATATTCTCATGAACATTAGAATCATTACCAAGAAACGGAAGTACCTGATAATTTAATTGGCGTGCACGAGCTCTAGTAATTGGTCCAGTATATGTAGCAGTAGGGGCTGTGGGTGTAACAATGCTATTGATGTCCTCATCAACAAGGGGAGCCAAAGAATAATTGCAAGCATTAGCAGCTGAGTCGTCAATTCAAGCACACTTGGAGATTAATTATCTGCAGCAAGATGATCAGTGGCACAGTAATATGATAATTGTGATAGCAGTGGTAACAACAACAGTGATATCAATAGTTTTGTAGCAGTTGTGAGAGTAGCAATAGCAACAATAACTTAGCAAAAACAATATAAGAGAAATTCGTAGGCATTGGATCGGTGAATTCGTTGGATGATATTCATCATATAACAGTCATAACCTAGGGCGTTACGACACTAGCTCCAGTTCATAAAATATAATGTAGCCATGTATTCCGTAAATAGTCATACGTGATTATGAAAAGAACTTGCATGACATGTTTTGTCCTACCCTCCCGTGGCAGCAGGGTCCACAAGGAAACTAAGGGATATTAAGGCCTTCTTTTAATAGAGAACCAGAATAAAGCATCACTTAGTGAATACATGAACTCCTCAAACTAGGGTCATCACCGGAAAGTATCCCCACTATTGTCACTCCGGGTTTGCGGATCATAACACGTAGTAGGTGACTATAACTTGCAAGATCGGATCTAGAACATAGATATAATGGTGAAAACATAAACAGTTCAGATCTGAATTCATAGCACCCGAGCCCAAAGTGACAAGCATTAAGCATGGCAAAGTCATATCAACATCAACCTCAGAACATAATGGATACTAGGGATCGGGCCTTAACAAACTAACTCGATTACATGATGAATCTCATCCAACTCCCTCACCGACTAGCGAGCCTACGAAGGAAATACTCACTCCCGGTGTGGAGCATCATGGAATTGGCGATGGAGAAGGGTTGGTGATGACGAAGATCGAAGATCCCCCTCTCCGGAGCCCCAAACGGACTCCAGATCTGGCCTCTTGATGAAGAACAGGAGGCGGCGGTGGCTCTGTCTCGTGCAATGAGATAATTCTTTCTCCCTGATTTTCTCTTCGAAAATAGGTAATTATGGAGTTTGATTCAGGGTTTGCGGGGCCACCAGGTGGGCATAACCCACCTGGGCGCGCTAGGAGGGGGGCGACCTGGTGGGGTGTGCTCACCCAGGGCCCCCCTCCGGTGGTTCTTGGCTCCAGTAATTCTCTTTTATTATGTAAAAAATCCTCGCAAAGTTTCATTCCAATCCGAGAACTTTTATTTCTGCACAAAAATAACACCATGGTAGTTCTGCTAAAAACAATGTCAGTCCGGGTTAGTTTCATTCAAATCATGCAAACTAGAGTCCAAAACAAGAGTAAAAGCGTAAGGAAAAGTAGATACAACAGAGACGTATCAACTCCCCCAAGCTTAACCCTTTGCTTGTCCTCAAGCAATTCAGTTGATAAACTGAAAGTGAAAAAGAAAAACTTTTATGAACTCTTTTGCTCTTGTTTACATAAATAAGCTTAAGTAGCACCCATGTTTTCAGCAAAGATTATGACTGACCATGTCGACAATAACCCTTAAAAATTACATTAACTCATATCAATGGCATAAGAAACTAGTGAGCAATAATAAAGCATCTCAAATGATAACACTTTGCTAAAACAATCATGATATAATATGACAACAGTGGTATCTCACTAGCCCTTTCTGAGACCGCAAACATAAACGCAGAGCACCTCCAAAGTTCAAGCAGCGACTAAACATTGTAATTCATGGTAGAAAAGATCCAGTCATGATGCATCCAACATTAGCTACACACTATGCATGAGGATGACAATAGTGCTCTCAGATCTGGCGCTTATTTGAGAAGTTGATGACACAATATAAAGTAAATAGATAGTCCCTTCGCAGAGGGAAGCAGTGATTTGTAGTGGTGCCAGAGCCCAGGTTTTTCTTTAAAATAGAGATAAATGAAATTTTGAGAAATGCACCCTTCCTGTTTACTTCGCGACCATTAGTTATTGATATCCTCCATGTTAAACACATTAGTGGCGGTTCCCAAGCGATAAAAGTAAAGGTTTACTCCCCCTCCACCAACAAACACACTCCACGGCTAACCGAATCCACGGGTGCCGTCCATACCAACATCAGTCCTGGGGGAGTTTTATTTAATTATTTGCAATTTTTGAATTCGGGACTGGGAATCCCTATTACCGCCCCTCTCGTGCAAGGACGAGTGAATAAACACTTATCATGAAAATAACCCGCTTAGCATGGAAGATATTGACTACCTCCTGTCACTCTATGAACAATCCAGGCACACAAAAATGGATGTTTATTTGAAGTTTTTAGAGGTGGCACATGCAAATTTACTTAGAACGGCATGGTAATACCGCATATAGGAGTATGGTGGACTCATATGGAATAACTTCAGTTTTAGGATTTTGATGCACAAGCAGTATACCCACTTAGTACAGGCGAAGGCTAGTAAATTGTAGCGACCAGACCTCAGACAGTCTGATCTCTGTGCATCAGTGTCATCCCTGGATCGGTAATGCTGACATGCATAGTACTTGAGGATTTATAACAGAGTAGCAATCACACACTTATTACAACGAATGTCTCAAGAGAGAACTTATTACAATAATATGGCTTAAGGCCATCTAAAATCGATAACAGCGGAAGGCTTGGAAGATAAAGTGAGTCCATCAACTCCAACAGCATCACTGAGTGAAAGACAACGACCTATGGCACCTTACTCGTCGTCTGAAAAGTGTGCAACATGAACATTGCAGCCCGAAACGGGTCAGCACATGGAATATGCTGGCAAAGTAACACATAGAGTAATGAACAGAATAATTGCTATCACTACACGCAAATATGGCTGGTGGAAAAACTCTATGGTTACAGTTTTGCATAAAGCCAATTTTTCCCTACAACAAAGGAATAAATTTTATTTAACTATCATGGTGGTTGTTAAACATTGAGAAGGTTCCTCCAACTCAATCCCAATTAAGCATCATCATTAAACCCAATCAAATTATATTAAGAGTGATGAGATCAACATGATAATCCAAGAACTAGATACTCAAGACGTTCATAACCGGGGACACAGCTAACCATGATTAGTTTGTACACTCTGCAGAGTGCGCACTTTTCCCCACAAGACTCAAATACATCCATGGTTGGAGAATCGAGACAGCCTTTCTGAAACAATAACTCTTTACTATTGCACCTACTTTCTCCTATATCTCCTAGCCCACCACTGAAAGAGGTCTTGCAACGTACTCAACTATGTTAGAGCCCATAATAGCTTGTGGCTGCACACGGAAGTTTCTAGCATCAACAATCTTATGATCCCTTTGAGCCTGGGAGGCGGACCGTAGGATGATCATACGGGTACTCCGGGATATCCTAGGACAACACTGGATTCTCCAGGTGCCCTGACAACCACTGGGTACTCCAGGGTGCCTTCAAGCAATCCACCCAGATGTGTATTAAAGTAGCCACCTTAAGTTAACTATTAAGTAACAACACTCACATCTGTCATGAATCACTCGAACCAAACCACGTCTATGAGCATAGCATAGCAGTATAAGCATAACGTAGAAGTAACTCCCAAAGGTTTGATAATAAACATGTAAATAGGTACTACCTCATCTACTTCCCAAAACCCACATATTAATCAGATCCTAACCATGCAATTGTTTGAGGGTGAAACTAATGCATAAAAACTGGGTATGAAAGGGATATGATCAAAGTGTTACTTGCCTTGTTGATGATCCGTGAAACCTAGAGACTCGTAGTAGCACGCTTCGCACTCCGAGTACTCTATCGCAAACAAACAAGCATACAACAAGCACTCAACTAGAAGCACGGGTGAAACTCAAATAAAAGATCTAACCAGAAAGTTCAACTTAAGAACTCCGATTTGCAAAAGAATCAAATCAAACGAAGCAAGGAAACTCAAACTGCGAAAGAAACAAGATCCGTTTACTAATCTGGACTTAAGTTAATTTTTACAATACCAAAATATTGTTCAAGTTGATTAAACAGAAAGAGGGCTTCGAGATGAAGATCTAGGCACTTGAATCGCCTGATTCTGATAAACGAGCGAAAAGAGAAACTAAAACGAAAATCAGGGCAGAAATCGCGATCGAAAATAATCGCGGAAAATCCCTGGAAAAAGAAAACAGACGAACAGGCTAACAAACGAACGTTCGCTGTCTACGGCTAACGAGTGAAAACTGTTTGTTAAAACAAACGTACGAACGGGCGTTCGCTAAATAACTAAACCGGAAATAAAATAAAATAAAAATAAAACCGATTTAAAAAAATAACCAAGGGTTTCTAAAGAAAAACCGTACGGTTTTCCGGCGAAAACCGGCAGCTACCTCGGGTCACGGGTCGGCGGCGGCGGTGGCGTACTCCGACGGCGGGGTGGGGTCGGGCGGTGGCGGCGGGGTCGGTCGGTGAGGCGTTGGGCAGCGGCGGCGGACTCCGGCAGCGGCGGGACGTCGGGGCGGCGCAGAACGGGCGGCGACGCCGAACTCCGGCGGAGGCGGCGGTGAAACGCGGCGGGATCCAGGCAGCGCTAGGGTTTCGGGTGCGGGGTTGTGGCTCGGGCCTCCCGGCTCTTAAAGGGCCGGCCAGGCGCAGTGTCCGGGTCGGACACGCCTGTTAAGTCGGTTGGCGTTTTTTTAAATAATTCCATGCGCAGAAAAACAAATAAAAGAAATACTAAACAGACTCCAAAAATCCTGAAATAAATTTTCCCCGTCCTCTAAAAATATAGCAGACAAAGTAAACATTTATTTGGGCCTCTAATGCAATTTTAAAAAACACATATTTTCCTAATTCAAATAAAATAGCGATAAAACTCTGAATAAAATTCTTATTTGATTTTAATATTTAACCTCCAATATTTCTTTATTTTGGGAAGTCATTTTATCCCCTCTTTTTAATTTTCATATATGAAATATTCGGAGAGAAAATAATTAAAATCAAATGATCCTCTTTTCAAAATTTGAGAAAACTCAAATATGAAAATAACAGAATCCCCAACTCTCTCCGTGGGTCCTTGAGTTGCGTAGAATTTCTAGGATCAAGCCAAAATGCAATAAAATATGATATGCAATGATGATCTAATTTATAACATTCCAAAAATTTGGGATGTTACAAACCTACCCCCCTTAAGATGAATCTCGCCCTCGAGATTCTGGTTGGCTAGAAAATAGGTGCGGGTGGTCCTTCCGTAGGCCTTCCTCTCGTTCCCAGGTGGCTTCATCCTCGGTATGGTGGCTCCACTGAACTTTGTAGAACTTGATAACCTTGCTGCATGTGACTTGGCTGGCAAATTCGAGAATCTTGACTGGTTTCTCCTCGTAGGTCAAATCGCTATCCAACTGAATCGCTTCCAGTGGCACTGTATCTCTCAGAGGAATATCGGCCATCTCTGTGTGGCACTTCTTAAACTGGGGGACGTGGAACACATCGTGAACTCCTGACAATCCTTCGGGCAATTCCAACTTGCAGGCAACTTCTCCCATACGTTCCAAAACTTTGTATGGTCCCCACAAAACGTGGTGCTAATTTTCCCTTAACTCCAAATCACTTAACTCCTCGAAGTGGGGACACATGAAGATACACTCTGTCTCCGACTTCATAAACTGTCTCCTTGCGTTAAGAATCCGCATAGCTCTTCTGCCTGGATTGGGCTACCTTGAGTCTATCGCGAATCAACTTAACCTTCTCTTCAGACTCTTTAATCAAATCTGGTCCAAACAACTGACGGTCTCCAACTTCATCCCATAACAACGGTGTCCTGCACCTCCTTCCGTACAAAGATTCAAAAGGGGCGATCTTCAAACTGGCTTGATAGCTATTGTTATAAGAGAACTCTGCATATGGCAAATTGTCGTCCCAACTAGATCCATAGTCTAGCGCACAAGCTCTCAACATATCCTCCATAATCTGATTGACTCTCTCGGTCTGTCCATCTGAAAGGCTGTACTGAACTCTAGCCTGGTACCCAAAGTTTCATGCAACTGATTCCAGAACTTTGAGGTAAACTGGGTTCCTCTATGTGATACAATGGTCCTCAGAACACCATGCAGACATACAATCCTAGTCATATATATCTTTGCCAACTTAGCACAGGTGTAAGTGGTCTTCACTGGGATGAAATGAGCTACCTTCGTCAAACGATCGACTACAACCCATATCGAGTCATAGCCTGAACGAGTCCTAGGCAATCCTGTGATAAAATCCATGGCTAGCTTATCCCACTTCCACTCGGGTATCGGCAATGGCTGTAGCAATCCTGCTGGCTTCTGATGCTCTGCCTACACTCTCTGACATACATCACAAATTGCTACATACTCCACAATATCCTTCTTTATTCCGGTCCACCAGAAATTGTCCTTCAAATCCAGGTACATCTTGGTATTTCCTGGGTGAATCAAATATGGCGAATCATGGGCCTCCTGCAGAATCAACTTCCTGATCTCGGGGTCATTAGGCACATATACGCGGTCCTCAAACCATAAGGTATCGTGTTCATCCTCACGAAATCCTTTAGCCTTTCCTTTGCTAATCCTTTCCTTTATCTCGGCAATCTCCTTGTCCGTCTTCTGAGCTTCTCTAATCTTATCCATCAAATTAGACTGAATTTCCAATGCTGCTACATAACCTCTCGGAACTATTTCCAAACATAGCTCACGAAGATCCTCTGCTAACTCCTTGGGTAACTCTCCGGTCATGACTGTATTGACATGGCTCTTGCGACTCAACGCATTAGCTACTACGTTGGCCTTTCCGGGGTGATAATGCAATCTCATATCATAATCCTTGATGAGCTCCAACCATCTTCTCTGCCTAAGATTCAACTCCTTCTGCGTGAAGATATACTTCAAACTCTTGTGATCCGTGTATACCTCATAGTAGTTTCCGATGAGAAAATGTCTCCATGTCTTCAACGCATGCACTACGACTGCTAACTCCAAATCGTGTAGCATAATTCAACTCATGGGGTTTAAGCTGTGGTGAGGCATATGAAACAACTCTTCCCTCCTACATAAGCACTGCTCCAAGTCCTCGACGAGAAGCGTCGCAATACACCTGATAATCCTTGCGTTGATCTGGAAGAATCAACACTAGAGCTATAACCAAACGTTTCTTCAACTCCTGAAAGCTGGCCTCACATTCCTCAGTCCATTTGAACTTGGTGTCCTTGTTCAACAACTCCGTCATGGGCTTTGCAATCTTCGAGAAATTCTCAATGAACCTCCTGTAGGCTGTAGTATCCTGCGAGTCCAAGAAAACTCCGGATCTCTCCAACTGACGTGGGTGCTTCCCAATTTTTCACAGTGACAACCTTGGTGGGGTCTACTGCTATTCCCTCTCCGGATATGACATGTCCGAGGAATCCAACTTCCTTCAACCAAAACTCACACTTGCTAAACTTGGCATATAACTAATGTTGTCTGAGCTAACCAAGTACCAAACGCAAATGGTCCTTATGCTCTTCTTCATTCTTCGAGTAGACCAATATGTCATCAATGAACACCACGACGAACTTATCTAAAAATTCTGTAAACACCTTGTTCATCATGTTCATGAAATAGGCAGGTGCATTAGTCAGACCAAATGACATAATGGTATACTCATATAGCCCGTACCTCATGGTAAAAGCTGTCTTAGGTATATCCTGCTCTTGAATCTTCAGCTGGTGGTATCCTGATCGCAGATTGATCTTGGAAAATACTTTAGCTCCTTGCAACTGGTCAAACAGATCATTGATCATCGGCAGTGGGTACTTGTTCTTGATTGTCACTTCATTCAACCCTCGATAATCAACAACCATTCTCAATGATCCATCCTTCTTCTTCACTAGGAGCACTGGTGATCCCCAATGTGAAGAACTTGGGCGAATATACCCTTTATCCAGTAACTCCTTAATCTTCTTCTTAATTTCCTCCAAATCCTTTGCGGGCATCCTGTACGGTCTCTTAGATATTGGCCCTGTGCCTGGCAAAAGCTCAATCAAAAACTCGATGTCTCTATCCGGTGGCATGCCTGGCAACTCTTTTGGAAATACATAAGGGAAATCCTTCACCACTGGTACTTCCTCCTGTACAACTCCTGATAAGGAATTCACTTGAGTCCTCTTCGGCACATGCCGGGATACATACTTGATCCTCCTTCCTTCTGGGGTGGTGAGCATAATCGACTTACTAGCGCAATCGATATTCCCTCCATACATCAATAGCCAATCTATACCCAAAATCACATCCAAACCTTGCGACTCCCAAATTATCAAGCCTGAGGGCATCTGAAAACATCCTTGGCTTGCCATATGCTCCGGTCTTGGTGAGCTTCCTAACATAGGTGTTCTAAGAAATTTGGTGGGCAAATTATACTTATCCACAAATCCCCTTGATATGTATGAATTCGATGCACCAGTATCAAAAAGAACGATTGCAGTAAATGACTTAACCAAAAACTTACATATTACTGCATCTGGCTGGGCTTCAACCTCCTCCATGTTAACGTGGTTCACTTGTCGTCTGTTGAAAGGGTTGGGCTTCTTCCCAGAGCTTCCATTGCCGTTTCCATTCTTTGCTTCAGAACACTCCATGGCGTAATGTCCATTCTTCCCGCACTTGAAACAAGTAATGTGACTTAGATTCTTCTTGGCGGGCATTGCTGGGTTGGAACGGTTCTGGCCGTTGCTTCCTCCATTACCAGTCCCATTCTTGGGGCCACTATGGTTGTGCGAACTTCCTCCATTGTGATTGTGACCTCCATGGTTATGTTGAAGGGGTCCTCCCGAGTTCGGGGTAAAATGGGGTCTCTGCTGGGCTCCAGAATTGTACTTCCCTTGTCCATACTTCCTCTAGCGGTTGTCAATCTGCTCCTGCTTCCCTTCAATCATGAGAGCTCTATCTACCAACTCCTGGTAGTTGTTGAAGGTTGCCACCATCAACTACATGCTCAGCTCATCATTCAGGCCTTCCAGAAACTTCTCATGCTTAGCTGCATCCGTAGCAACGTCATCTGGGGCATAACGTGCTAACTTACTAAATTCATCAACATACTCGCCCACTGTGCGTCCTCCTTGGCGCAAGTTGCAAAACTCACGCTTCTTCATGGCCATAGCTCCTGCTGAAACATGGGCAGTGCGAAAAGCCTGCTGAAACTGGTCCCATGTGACAGTGTCGACAGGGTAAGTGGCTGTGAAATTCTCCCACCATGATGCTGTTGGTCCATCAAGCTGGTGTGCGGCAAAATGCACTCTCTTCGCATCTCTGCATCCTGTAGTGGTCAACTCCCTTCCAATCTTGCGGAGCCAATCATCTGCAACAATCGGCTCGGTGCTACTGGAGAACACCGGCGGATTCAGCCTTAGAAAACGGGCTAAGTGATCAATAGGTGGTGGTGGTGGGTTGTTGTTGTTGTTGTTGTTGTTGTTGTTCCCCTGGTTCTGATTCTGTACTAGTATCTGCATCAATGCATTCTGCTGCTGGATCAACTGAGTGAGCTCCGACGGAAAAGCAAAACCATTGTCGCGTCTCGGAGGCATCTGATGTGTTTAGAAAGGATGAGAAAACAGTATAGAATGAGATCTAGAGGGAAAACACTACCCATATGCACATGAGACAAACACAAGCAATAGCACTTCAATCAATTCAAACAAGGGCATACATCGGTCTAACTATTGTTACAAAAGTGCTCGGACTATACTATATACATGGGGGAATACTACTACTGATATGGTGGTCGACTAGAAAAATTGATCGGTGGAAGACTCCATGATATCTACTCCAGCTTCATCAACAAAGTCATCATCACTATCGTCGGGGTCCGAATCGGTGTCGTCGATGATGATGTAGTTCTCCGGGCAAGTGGAATCATCGTCTTCTCCTCCTGGCGCGGGGTCTCCCATGAATACTCCTAGCTTCCTTGTCAGATCGTCATTCTTCTCCACGAGTATCGTCATTTCCTCCTCATAACCATCGCGTGTAGACTTGAGTTCTTCCTCTAGCTCCATGATCCTGGTCATTGCCTTCTTTAGGTCTATCATGCCTGCACACATCTGGTTCTCCTGGCGACGAATGTGCTGGTTTAACTCCTGGATGAAAGCTGCAATAGATCTATCCTTCCTGCTGTTGATCATCTCCCATTGCTCATCTCGATGCCCACAAATCTGGTAGATAGTATCCTTGAGATCCTTGTGGTAAACTTCTCCAATGCGTCCCATGGTGATGTGGGCTGCCATGCTCTTTCTTAGACTCCAGGTTGGTGCATCAAAGGAAAACTCTATGGGCTCAGTGACTGGCATGAACGTTCTTCCTAGTACTTGAACTCGAATCATCCAACACTCCTCTTCTGGTAAAGTGGCGATGTAGGTCCCGATGAAGCTTAGTATTCCGATGTTCAGGTATCTACTGATTTCCTTCAAGTGTCGTCCAAAAGGTGTATCTTCGTCCGGTTGGGTGAACTTGTTCCTTGCATCCGCCATCCTAAAGAGTAGAAAAGGGAGAGGAGTCAGAAATGAGAAGAGAGTAGTGATCTAGGGCTTTAGCTTAGTGGTCGTGTCCTACAGTCAACGTGTGCTCTGATACCATCTTGTAGCGACCAGACCTCAAACAGTGTGATCTCTGTGCATCAGTGTCATCCTTGGATCGGTAATGCTGACACGCACAGTACTTGAGGATTTATAACAGAGTAGCAATCACACACTTATTACAACGAATGTCTCAAGAGAGAACTTATTACAATAATATGGCTTAAGGCCATCTAATCGATAACAGCGGAAGGCTTGGAAGATAAAGTGAGTCCATCAACTCCAACGACATCACTGAGTGAAAGACAACGACCTATGGCACCTTACTCGTCGTCTAAAAAGTCTGCAACATGAACGTTGCATCCCGAAACGGGTCAACACATGGAATATGCTGGCAAAGTAACACATAGAGTAATGAACAGAATAATTGCTATCACTACATGCAAATATGGCTGGTGGAAAAACTCTATGGTTACAGTTTTGCATAAAGCCAAATTTTACCTACAACAAAGGAATAAATTTTATTTAACTATCATGGTGGTTGTTAAACATTGAGAAGGTTCCTCCAACTCAATCCCAATTAAGCATCATCATTAAACCCAATCAAATTATATTAAGAGTGATGAGATCAACATGATAATCCAAGAACTAGATATTCAAGACGTCCATAACCGGGGACACGGCTAACCATGATTAGTTTGTACACTCAGCAGAGGTTTACGCACTTTTCCCCACAAGACTTGAATACATCCATGGTCGGAGAATCGAGACACAGTCTTCTGAAACAATAACTCTTTACTCTGGGTGGACAGTTACACCTACTTCCCCCTACATCTGCTAGCCCACCACCGAAAGAGGTCTTGCAACGTACTCAACTATGCTAGAGCCCATAATAGCTTGTGGCTGCACATAGAAGTTTCTAGCATGAACAATCTTATGATCCCTTTGAGCCTGGGTGGCGGACCGTAGGATGATCACACGGGTACTCCGGGATATCCTAGGACAACACTGGATTCTCCAGGTGCCCTGACAACCACTGGGTACTCCAGGGTGCCTTCAAGCAATCCACCAAGATGTGTATTAAAGTAGCTACCTTAAGCTAACCATTAAGTAACAACACTCACATCTGTCATGAATCACTCGAACCAAACCACGTCTACGAGCATAGCATAGCAATATAAGCATAATGTAGAAGTAACTCCCAAAGGTTTGATAATAAACAGGTAAATAGGTACTACCTCATCTACTTCCCAAAACCCACATATTAATCAGATCCTAACTATGCAGTTGTTTGAGGGTGAAACTAATGCATAAAAACTGGGTATGAAAGGGATATGATCAAAGTGTTACTTGCCTTGTTGATGATCCGTGAAACCTAGAGACTCGTAGTAGCACGCTTCGCACTCCGAGTACTCTATCGCAAACAAACAAGCATACAACAAGCACTCAACTAGAAGCACATGTAAAACTCAAATAGAAGACCTAACCAGAAAGTTCAACTTAAGAACTCTGGTTTGCAAAAGAATCAAATCAAACGAAGCAACGAAACTCAAACTGCAAAAGAAACAAGATCTGTTTACTAATCTGGACTTCAGTCAAATTTTACAGTACCAAAATCTTGTTCAAGTTGATTAAACAGAAAGAGGGCTTCGAGACGAAGATCTAGGTGCTTGAATCGCCTGATTCTGATAAATGGGCGAAAAGATAAACTAAAACGAAAATCAGGGCAGAAATCGCGATAAAAAATAATCGCGGAAAATCCCTGGAAAAAGAAAACTGACGAACACGCTAACAAATGAACGTTCGCTGCCTGCGGCTAACGAGTGAAAACCGTTCGTTAAAACGGACGTACGAACGGGCGTTCGCTAAATAACTAAACCGGAAATAAAATAAAATAAAAATAAAACCGATCTAAAAAATAACCGAGGGTTTCTAATGAAAAACCGTATGGTTTTTCAGCGAAAACCAGCGGCTACCTCGGGTCGCGGGTCGGCGGCGGTGGCTTCGTACTCCGGTGGCGGGGCGGGGTCGGGCGGTGGCGGCGGGGTCGGACGATGAGGCGTCGGGCGGCGGCGGCGGACTCCGGCGGTGGCGGGACGTTGGGGCGCCGCAGAACGGGTGGCGGCGGCGAAACGCGGCGGCGACGGCGGGATCCGGGTGACGCTAGGGTTATCGGCGCGGGGCTACGGCTCGGGCCTCCCAGCTCTTAAAGGGCCGGCCGGGCACAGTGTCCGGCTCGGACACGTCCCGTTAAGTCGGTTGGCGTTTTTTTAAATAATTTCGTGCGCAGCAAAACAAATAAAAGAAATACCAAACAGACTCCAAAAATCCTGAAATAAATTTTCCCCGTCCTCTAAAAATATGCGGACAAAGTGAACATTTATTTGGGCCTCTAATGCAATTTTTAAAAACACATATTTTTCCTAATTCAAATAAACTAGCGATAAAACTCCGAATAAAATTCTTATTTGATTTTAATATTTAACCTCCAATATTTGTTTATTTTGGGGAAGTCATTTTATCCCCTCTCTTTTATTTTTCATATATGAAATATTTGAAGAGAAAATAATTAAAATCAATGATCCTTGTTTTAAAATTTGAGAAAAATCAAATATAAAAATAACGAAATCCCCAACTCTCTCCGTGGGTCCTTGAGTTGCGTAGAATTTCTAGGATCAAGCCAAACTGTAATAAAATATGATATGCAATGATGATCTAATTTATGACATTCCAAATTGAAAATTTGGGATGTTACACAAATAGGTTGAGAAGCGACCAGCTGGAGAGCGAAGACGGTCATGAACATGCATTATGCATAACTAACTGAAAGTGCAACTATCCTTGGGTGGTTTTGGTAATTCCTAACAACATATAGCTTATTCAACTAATGCCATTTCAAGATAAATATTTCAGGAAAGTTCAATGATTGGCATGGCATGGATTAGGAATGTGGACCCCTCAAAATGCTAAGGACACATATTGGCTCAAGCTCAAGACTCTACATCTTAATTTTAGTGATCCAATATCACATTGAGTCCATAGGAAAGCCAATACTATTAAAAGGGGATGAGGTGTTGCTTAATGACTTACTTGCTCAAAATGCTTAGTGATGTGCTCCAAAGCCCTCAACCACTTTCTCATATCCGCATATGTCCCAAACCAAAAGCCAAACTCGGCCCCACCAATTTGATCTATCCGGCGCCACTGAGTTCACTTGACATAGCCACTGCCAGAAACCCTAGTCACTTTGGTCTCACCGATAGGGATCTCGGTCTCAACGAGATGGGATTGCAAACTCTCTGTTTCCCTTCGTAACATTTTGGTCTAAGTGAGATGAGCGATCGGTCCCACCGAGTTCACAATGCAAACTCTCTGTTTCCCTTTCGTAACGTTTTGGTCACACCAAAATGAGAGACTCGGTCCCACCAAGATTGCGTGGCCAACTCTCTGGTTAACTTATTACCAAAATCGGCCCCATGGAGTTTGTGTAATCGGTCTCACTGAGATTACATTATGCCCTAACCCTAATGAAATCAGTCCAACCGAGTTGACATGTCGATCCCACCAAAAATCCTAACGTTCACATTTTGAACTAAATTGGTTCGACCGAGTTTTCTGATTCGGTCCCACCAAGTTTTGTAAATTGTGTGTAACGGTTAGATTTTGTGTGGAGGCTATATATACCCCTCCACCCACTCTTCATTCGTGGAGAAAGCCATCAGAACATGCCTACACTTCCAGAATTCATTTCTGAGAGAGAACCACCTACTCATGTGTTGAGACCAAGATATTCCATTCCAACTACATAAATCTTGATCTCTAGCCTTACCCAAGTTGCTTTCCACTCAAATCATCTTTCCACCAAATCCAAATCTGCGAGAGAGAGTTGAGTGTTGGGGAGACTATCATTTGAAGCACAAGAGCAATGAGTTCATCATCAACACACCATCTATTACCTTTTGCAGAGTGGTGTCTCCTAGATTGGTTAGGTGTCACTTGGGAGCCTCCGTCAAGATTGTGGAGTTGAACCAAGGAGTTTGTATGGGCAAGGAGATCGCCTACTTCGTGAAGATCTACCCTAGTGAGGCAAGTCCTTCGTGGGCGATGGCCATGGTGGGATAGACAAGGTTGCTTCTTCGTGGGTGGAGCCCTCCGTGGACTCGCACAACCGTTACCCTTCGTGGGTTGAAGTCTCCATCAACGTGGATGTACGATAGCACCACCTATCGGAACCACGGATAAAAAATCTCCGTGTCCACATTGCGCTTGCTCCCTCAAACTCCTCCCCTTTACCTTCATGTGCAATGTCTTTACATTCCGCTACTATACTCTTAGAATTGCATGTGTAGGTTGATTGCTTGACTTGTGCAAAGTTGCTGAAATCTGCCAAGACTTAAAATTGGGAAAAGGCTAGATTTTTATTTGGTCAAGTAGTCTAATCACCCCCTCTAGTCATACTTCCGATCCTACAAGTGGTATCAGAGCTACGGTCTCCATTTGCCTTGATTTCCATAGTTTTTGGTGATTATAGCCTTGGTTTCACAACCTAGGAGAGTATGGCGTCTAGTGAGAGAAATTACCACTGTAGAGGTCCTTACTTTGATGGTACTAATTTTGCTAGTTGGAAGCATAAGATGAAAATGAATATTTCTTGGACATAACCCCGCCGTTTGGGCTATTGTGTGTATTGGCTTGCAAGGTGAATTCTTCGATGGGAGAGAACCGAATCGTGAAGCATCCGCGGAAGAGTTGAAGATGCTACAATACAGTGCTCAAGCTTGTGATATCATCTTCAACGGATTGTGCCCCAAAGAATTCAACAAAATCAACCGTTTTGAGAATGCACAGGAATTTTGGGATACTTTGATTGTTATGCACGAAGGTACCGACTCCGTCAAGGAATCCAAATTGGATGTGCTTCAAAGTCAGCTTGACAAGTTCAAAATGAAGGATGGTGAAGGTGTCGCTGAAATGTACTCTAGGCTTGCTCTCATCACAAATGAGATTGCCGGCTTAGGAAGTGAAGAGATGACCGACCGATTCATCGTCAAGAAGATCCTAAGAGCCTTGGATGGAAAATAGGATTCCGTGTGCATAGTGATCCAAATGATGCCCAACTACAAAGATCTCAAGCCTACGGAAGTCATTGGAAGAATTGTTGCTCATAAGATGTCACTCAAGGATAAGGACGAGTTTCACAACAAGTCAAGTGGTGCTTACAAAGCCTCATGTGATGTTCCTACATCATTAAGTGAGAAACAAACCTTCAATGAGGAATTGAGCTTAATGGTGAAAATTTTCAACAAGTTCTACAAGAGTAGAAGCAAGGAAAGAAGTTCCAAGTCAAGGTCCTACCATGACAAAAGATCTTCGAGTTGTGAACGAAATTGCTACAATTGTGGAAGACCCGGACACTACTCTAATGAGTGTATGACTCCCTACAAAAGAAGAGAATATTCACCTAAAAGAAGAAGTAGAAGAGATGAATCACCACCAAGAGAGAGAAGGAGTAGAGATGATCGTTATGAACGAAGAACCTCCCGGAGAAGCAAGGATTCGGAAAGGAAGGACAAATCATCAAAGAGCTACACAAAACGAAGACATCAAGCTCACGTTGGTGAATGGGTATCCGGCTCCGACTCCGACCATCACTCCAAAAGAAGTTATCACTCCGACTCCAAATATACTCAAGATGAAGGTGTTGCTGGTCTAGCACTTGTGTCAACCAACTCCTATGACATATTTGACTCACCAAATGAAGGAATTGGAAGATGCTTCATGGATAAAGGCCCAAAGGTATCACACCTCGAGTATGTTGATTTCAGTAGTGATGAAGATGCTTTGCTAGGTGATGATGATTTACTTGTTGACAACTCTAGTGATGAAAACTATGATGAACTTGCTATTAATCATGCTAATCAAGATAAAACGAATGATGATGATAAGAAGAAGATTGAGTGTCTAACTAAAGAACTAAACACTCTTAAGTTAGCTCATGAAACTACCTTGGAAGATCATCGGGAACTTTTAAGGACTCATGAGAAGTTACGCTTTGAAAAGCTCATGGGTTCTTAAAAAATCAACGATGTTCTTCGCAAGAAAAGTTCTTCTTACATTGCCAAGCGTTTACTCTTGTCTACTTACATGCCACAAATTAAATCTAACAACAAGAGTAAGAAAGATTATTCCTCTAGTAGTAACAATAATCATGCTAAATCCAATGTTGTTGCTTCTAGTAGTTCTCTTGATTCCACTAATGATTCTCTTAGCCAAGTTACACTTGAGCAAGAAAATAGCTTATTGAAGGGAATTATAGATAAAGGTGTTTACAAGAGCCTTGCCGGAAGTAAGCAATTTGACGAAATTGTACGCAAGCAAGGAAGGCACCGGAAGAATCAAGATGTTGGTTTTGAACAAAAGCTCAATGCTAATGGAGTTGAGTGGGAAGAAGATCAATACGCCAAGACGAAGTTTGTTCCTTAACAAGAGAAGTATGATCCTACTTCTTTCCAAGGGACACAAGCTCAAGATGATCTTCCACCACAAGACCACAAGCAAAAAGGCAAGGATAAGCTTCAAGAGGAGATTGATGCATTTGAAGAAGCTCCCAAGGCCTTGGTCAAGTGGGTTCCCGAGAATACATCAAGTTCTACTTCATCAAGTACGACTACAACTCCAAGGATTCCCGTCAAGATGATGTGGATCCCGAAGAAGAAGAACTAGAGAGTTCTTGAGGGTGACTCCGCCAACATATTTCACTCACATCATCTTGGCAAGAACAAGTGCAAACAACTTCCACATCTTGCACTAGTTCATGGAGTCACAAACCCTCTTGTTGGTAAGACAAGGGACAAGGTAACCTAATGCTTCCATGGACATCATCATATATGAACTTCATTCTATGTCTATGTATATCCTTGTTTGTTCCTTAAGGACTAACCCGTGTAGGTATTGAAAGTACAACTCACTCCAATGGACTGCTCCAAATGATCTTCATCAACATTGAGCGTCTACATATTCAACACCTACATGAAGTCATCATCGACAAAACCCAATGTTAGTTCATCCCTCTTAGGGGGGATATCACATCTAGGGGAGCTTTACTCTAATCAATTGAGCTAACGCAACTCTAATGGTGTGAACACAACAATGCTTTATGTAAAAGTGGTAACCCCACTTGTGCTTAAACGATGAGTATGACCTATGATCAAATGTTCTCATTTGACTCCTAAGTTAATATACTCATATATAGACGACCTAGTCATCGCCAATTGCTTGATAGGTGCTAGAGTGTTTGTGCATGCTTCGTCACATATTTCATTTGCCATTTTATTGTGTGAGCATGTTGGATGCATATTTTACTTATTCGAGGACATCCATTTGTTTCTTTGATTGTTTGGCTCTTTCTCTTTTTTCCAAATGGATGGACAAGAATGCCTAAGAACTTCCTCTAGCTATCTATGCTTTTCTCGTCTCAAACTCTTTTCATGCTACATCACAAAGTTTGATCAAGTCAGATTCGAACCACTCCGTGTGAGGAGCACCTGGAGTCCCCGATTTGTCATAGACTTAAACTTCGAAAACCTCTTTGTGTATTTCAGTATGACCGAGTCATCCACTTCGGTCACACCGAGTTCACTAAGTTGATCTAGGTTTTCAATCTCCGTGCAACCGATTTGAACTTTTCGGTCACACCGAGTTGCAGTAACCACTTGCAATTCTGCATCTCGATGCCACCCAGTTGTTCCACTCGGTCACACCGACAGGGTCGGGATATATATACCCACGGGTGAGATTTTGGAAATTTCTTCAAACTCCTCAGCCCGCGCGTATCCTGCTCTGCCACCTCGGGTCTCCGGATCGTCTCCTCGTCGCTAGCAGCCTCTCGCTGCTGGTCTCCATCGCCGTCAACGAATTTCTACCCCGCTGTTGCCGCCGTAGCGAACTCATTGCCGAATTAGGGTATGAGTTCGACCCATTGTGCTCTCCTTTTACCTCCGATTCTAAGCACAAGGTCAATGCCATGTTCTTTACCACGTATGAGATCAGTCTATCCAGAGAAAAACTCCACTAGATTAGATTAGATTCGAAAAATTAGGGTTAGGTTTCTGCCGAACTCATCTTGGAGACTTGGACTGACTGAGTTGTAGAAATCGGTCTCACCGATTTGGCTTAGGCCATAGCACTTGCAGTTCTCGGTCTGACCGAAACTTACAAATCGGTGTGACCGAATTCAACTCTTTGTGAAACCCTAGCAATCTCGGAGTCACCGAACTGTGCCTCGGTCTGACCGAGTTCACTAGTTTAGACTCCAAAAGTTGCTTCGGTGTCACCGAGTTTAACAAATCGGTAACTCCGAAATGCTTTCTGTGGAGAACTAAAACTAAGTTTTTGACTCGTCTATTTTGCAAAAACTCTGCACTTTGTGATGCTCATCTACTCTACCTCACCTATATCTATTCACAGGATCTGTTGTCAGTTTGCTTGCCAAGATGTCTGACCAGAGTGATAGCCAGAACAGATCTGAAGAGCAAGTGCAAATGAGTGAGGGCACTAGACCCTCTAGCAGCTATGATGAGGGCAATAGGAGCACTCCAAGCAATTTGCCCAAGGCAGCCACTAGAACAGGGAAGAAGAGAACCTCAGACTCTGAGGATGAGGACTATGTGGCTGTTGAGGATGAGGCCACCTCAAGGAAGAAAGTGTTGAAGGAGTATGGCACTGCTGCTGCAACAAAGCCAGGTATGCACAAGAAAGCACCTGCCATGAGAGTCCCAACATCCAAGCTTTGGAAAGCAGCCTTGGAAGAGATAATGGAGCTCACTCTTGAACCCAAAGAAGCTAGAGAAGGCAACAAGAGCTTGGAGAGGATCATAGAGACAAAGTTTTATGATCTTGATCTGAAGGTCACTAAGATACAGAAATCAGTTGAGCAGCTCCATGAGGAAGCAGAAGAGAGGAAAGGGAAGGCAACTACAGATGCTTTTTAGCGAGTGCCAAGAGGTCAGAGGTCAGCTGCATTGCCAATACCAGATACTAGAGCTACATCATCTACACCAGCAGCTACAGCTTCAGTGCCACCTCCAGCAGCCACTCCAACAGCTCCAGCTACATCAACTGATGCCTTCGTCCTTGGAGTTCTCTCTACACCACCTCCCAAAGATCAAGCCTGAGAGACGCATATCACTATGCATTTTCAAACTTTTTGGTAACTTGTTGCCAATGGGGGAGAAATGTATAGCTCATAGGCTTCGAGAGAGAGTGTTTTGCTTCTTTTGTATCTATTGCTATTTGTTTGGTTGAACTCTATTGTGTGCTTATTTGATACTCTATGTATGCGTGTGAGATACTTGCATGATCATGTGTTTGATCATATGCTACTTTAGTGTTTGCTTGGATGACATTATCCTTTACATCCATATATGATCATTCACTTTGCTTGGTGATGAGTGCATGTTTTTAATTCATATCATTTTGAGCGCTCGACCAAGATGTATGTGACATGGAAGAGTAGCCCATGATCCTAATCGATTGTGCATTTACATTCAAAAGCAAATTTCAAATAATGCACAAATTTAGGGGGAGCTCTTGCTTATCACGTACTTCTCAAAGCGACGATGTATTTCAACCTTATTATCACTTGTCAAAGCTTTGATCTATATGTTGTCATCAATTACCAAAAAGGGGGAGATTGAAAGTGCAACTATCCCTGGGTGGTTTCGGTAATTCCTAACAACATATAGCTCATTGAACTAATGCCATTTCAACATAAATATTTCAGGAAAGTTCAATGATTGGCATGGCATGGATTAGGAATGTGGACCCCTCAAAATGCTAAGGACACATATTGGCTCAAGCTCAAGACTCTACATCTTACTTTTAGTGATCCAAGATCACATTTAGTCCATAGGAAAGCCAATACTATTAAAAGGGGATGAGGTGTTGCTTAGTGACTTACTTGCTCAAAATGCTTAGTGATGTGCTCCAAAGCCCTCAACCACTTTCTCATATCCGCATATGTCCCAAACCAAAAGCCAAACTCGGCCCCACCGATTTGATATATCCGGCGCCACCGAGTTCACTTGACATAGCCACTGCCAAAAACCCTAGTCACTTCGGTCTCACCGATAGGGATCTTGTTCTCACCGAGATGGGATTGCAAACTCTTTGTTTCCCTTCGTAATGTTTTGGTCTAAGCGAGATGGGTGATCGGTCCCACCGAGTTCGCAATGCAAACTCTTTGTTTCCCTTTCGTAATGTTTCGGTCACACCGAAATGAGCGAATCGGTCCCACCAAGATTGCGTGACCAACTCTGTGGTTAGCTTATTACCAAAATCGGTCCCACCGAGTTTGTGTAATCGGTCTCACCGAGATTACGTTATGCCCTAACCCTAATGAAATCGGTCCCACTGAGTTGACATGTCGGTCCCACCGAAAATCCTAACGTTCACATTTTGAAGTAAATCGGTCCGACCGAGTTTTCTGATTCGGTCCCACCGAGTTTTGTAAATTGTGTGTAACGGTTAGATTTTGTGTGGAGGCTATATATACCCCCCCACCCACTCTTCATTCGTGGAGAAAGTCATCAGAACATGCCTACACTTGCAACAATCATTTTCTGAGAGAGAACCACCTACTCATGTGTTGAGACCAAGATATTCCATTCCAACCGCATAAACCTTGATCTCTAGCCTTACCCAAGTTGCTTTCCACTCAAATCATCTTTCCACCAAATCCAAATCTGTGAGAGAGAGTTGAGTGTTGGGGAGACTATCATTTGAAGCACAAGAGCAAGGAGTTCATCATCAACACACCATCTATTACCTTTTGGAGAGTGGTGTCTCCTAGATTGGTTAGGTGTCACTTGGGAGCCTCCGTCTAGATTGTGGAGTTGAACCAAGGAGTGTGTACAGGCAAGGAGATCGCCTACTTCGTGAAGATCTACCCTAGTGAGACAAGTCCTTCGTGGGCGATGGCCATGGTGGGATAGACAAGGTTGCTTCTTCATGGACCCTTCGTGGGTGGAGCCCTCCGTGGACTCGTGCAACTGTTAACCTTCGTGGGTTGAAGTCTCCATCAACGTGGATGTATGATAGCACCACCTATCGGAACCACGGATAAAAAATCTCCGTGTCTGCATTGCGTTTGCTCCCTCAAACTCCTCCCCTTTACCTTCATGTGCAATGTCTTTACATTTCGCTGCTATACTCTTAGAATTGCATGTGTAGGTTGATTGCTTGACTTGTGCAAAGTTGCTAAAATCTGCCAAGGCTTAAAATGGGAAAAGGCTAGATTTTTATTTGGTCAAGTAGTATAATCACCCCCTCTAGTCATACTTCCGATCCTATAGTAACATTGGATACTAGCATGAGTAGGATATGAACACCATGAACATAAATATCATAGAGGCTATGTTGGTTTTGATTCAACTACATGCATGAACATGTGCCAAGTCAAGCCACTCGAACATTCAGAGGAGGATACCATATCATCATACTATATCACAATCATTTTAACGCAATGTTGACATCCAAGGTAAATCATTATCCACTCCTAGCTACTTAAGCATGGCATGAGAAACTATAATCTCTAATTGTCATTAGAAACATATTTGATCATAATAGGCTGAATCATGGATACTAGGTTAAACATATTTACAAAAACAGAACAAGTTGAGTTCATACCCGTTTCTCTCTGCCCCAGCCAGTTCGTGAAATATCATCATTATTGCCTTTCACTTGCACGACTGAATGATATGAAAATAATAATAGTGCAAGAGTGCCATGGACTAAGCTGAAATCTGCAAACGTTTTATTCAAGAGAAGAAGACAAGGTAACTTGGGCTCTGATACGGCTCCAACGTATCTATAATTTTTGATTGTTCCATGCTATTATATTACCCGTTTTGGATGTTTATGGGCTTTACTCTACACTTTTATATCATTTTTGGGGACTACCTACTAACCGGAGGCCCAACCCGAATTGCTGTTTTTTTTGCCTATTTCAGTGTTTCAAAGGAAAGGAATATCAAATGGAGTCCAAACGTAATGAAACCTTCGGGAGCAATCTTTTTGGAACAAACGCAATCCAGGAGACTTGGAGTGGACGTCAAGCAGCAAACGAGGCGGCCACGAGGGTGCCCGGCGCACCCCCTGGGGGTGGGCGCGCCCCCCACCCTCGTTGGCCCCTCGAGCGTCAACCGACCTACTTCTTCCTCCTATATATATCCATGTACCCCGAAAACATCCAGGAGCACCACGAAAAACTATTTCCACCGCCGCAACCTTATGTATCCGCGAAATCCCATCTTGGAGCCTTCGTCGGTGCTGCGCCGAAGGGGGAATCGACCATGGAGGGCCTCTACATCATCTCTAAGGCCTCTCCGGTGAGTTGTGAGTAGTTTACTACAGACCTTCGGGCTCATAGTTATTAGCTAGATGGCTTCTTCTCTCTCTTTGAATCTCAATACCATGTTCTCCTCGATCTTCTTGGAGATCTATTCGATGTAACTCTTTTTGTGGTGTGTTTGTCGAGATCCGATGAATTGTGGGTTTATGATCAAGTTTATTTATGAGAAATATTTGAATCTCCTCTGAATTCTTTTATGTGTGATTTAGTTATCTTTGCAAGTCTCTTCGAATTATCAGTTTGGTTTGGCCTACTAGATTGATCTTTCTTGCAATGGGAGAAGTGCTTAGCTTTGGGTTCAATCTTGTGGTGTTCTTTCCCAGTGACAACAGGGGCAGCAAGGCACGTATTGTATTGTTGCCATCGAGGATAAAAAAATGGGGTTTATATCATATTGCATGAGTTTATCCCTCTACATCATGTCATCTTTATTAATGCGTATATTACCCATTTTGGATGTTTATGGGCTTTACTCTACACTTTTATATCATTTTTTGGGACTAACCTACTAACCGGAGGCCCAGCCCGAATTGCTGTTTTTTTGCCTATTTCAGTGTTTCGAAGGAAAGGAATATCGAACGGAGTCCAAACGGAATGAAACCTTCAGGAGCGATCTTTTTGGAACAAATGCAATCCAGGAGAGTTGGTGTCGGTGTCAAAACCGGAGGATCTCGGGTAGGGGGTCCCGAACTGTGCGTCTAGGCGGATGGTAATAGGAGACAAGGGACACGATGTTTTACCCAGGTTCGGGCCCTCTTGATGGAGGTAAAACCCTACGTCCTGCTTGATTGATATTGATATTGTGGATGTTTACAAGAGTGGATCTACCACGAGATCAAGGAGGCTAAACCCTAGAAGCTAGCCTATGGTATGATTCTTGTAATGTATGTCCTACGGACTAGGGCCATCCGGTTTATATAGACACCGGAGAGGGCTAGGGTTACATAGAGTCGGTTACAATGGTAGGAGATCTACATATCCGTATCGCCAAGCTTGCCTTCCACGCCAAGGAAAGTCCCATCCGGACACGGGACGAAGTCTTCAATCTTGTATCTTCATAGTCTTGGAGTCCGGTCGATGATGATAGTCCGGCCGATGATAGTTCGCCGATGGTGGTAATCCGGCTATCCGGACACCCCCTAGTCCAGGACTCCCTCAGTAGCCCCTGAACCAGGCTTCAATGACGATGAGTCCGGCGCGCATATTGTTCGGCATTGCAAGGCGGGTTCCTCCTCCGAATAATTCATAGAAGATTGTGAACACCAGGATAGTGTCCGACTCTGCAAAATAAATTCCACATTCCACCGTAGAGAGAATAATATACAAATATACACAAGTTCAATCTGCTGACGTTTTTTGCAGCGTGACGTCAGACCACTACCAAGCCATTATGTTTTTAATTTTACCACCCCAGCGCATTTAGCGAAGCGGTTTCCTTGGCACGTCTTGTCGAAGCAGAGATCATGTTTCCCCTTAATCCGGGATTCTCATCAATACGGACGTGGGTAACCCAACCGCGCCATTGATGGTGACGCTTGGGAGATAAGCGAGTTTTACCAGGCAGGTGGGGACGCATAGTCTTCGTCTGCCTACATATAAGGGATAAGGATTCACCTTTTCACCTACGCCTTCTTCCTCCTTTGCTTATCCATCTCCGCGCACTCGAGCTCCAGCGCCCAAGTTTGCGCATCTCGTCTCGACCTTCTCCGACCATGTCCGGAGCGGGAGGCAAGTGGATGACCTCCTCCGTTACGGAGGAGCACATCGAAAGACTGCGCGGCGCCGGCTATTCGTCCGGCGACATCGCGCACCGGCTGCCCGACGAGGGGCAGCTCATCCCCACCCCCAGGCCCCATGAGAGGGTTGTTTTTCTTCCCCATTTCCTCCGCGGACTGGGCTTTCCACTTCACCCCTTTGTCCGGGGGATCATGTTCTACTACGGCCTGGATTTCCATGATCTGGCGCCGAACTTCATCCTCAACATCTCGGCGTTTATCGTCGTGTGCGAGGCCTTCCTCTGCATCCAGCCCCACTTCAGCTTATGGCTCAAGACCTTCAATGTCAAGCCGAAGGTAGTGAAGGGCACTCAAGCGGAGTGCGGAGGCGCCATGTTGGGCAAGATGCCCAACGTCCTGTGGTTCGAAGGGGCCTTCGTGGAATCCGTCAAGGGATGGCAATCGGGGTGGTTCTATATCACCGAGCCGTGCGACCCTACATGGGCGGCGGCCCCCGAGTTCAGATCTGGTATCCCCACGCAGCTCACCTCCTGGAAAAAGAAGGGCTTGCTGTGGGGTAGTTCGGAGGAGGTGACGGGACTCCAAGCCTGTATCCAGAAGCTGGTGAAGAAGCTCAGGCTGGTTAACATGGTCCAAGTCATGCTCGTCCGCCGGATTCTCCCATGCCAAGAGAGGGCATTCAATCTGTGGGAGTTCGATCCAGAATAGCACCAGGCATTGAGCGGGCTCTTCGACACGACGTACAAAGGCGCCTGGAGGGTGCTGTTTAAGGGCGCCGAAGCCCCCACATCCGCGACTGAAGATCGCGGATTTCGCTCGCAGCGCCAAGCTGACGAGGTAAGTGATTCTCCCCCTTTACGGGACACTTGCTTTTCATAGTTTGACTCTATGCGGGTTTTGATTTCCCCCTTTCCTTTGACAGGACTGGATGAGGAAGGCGGAGCAGATCAACTGGCCGGCTCCCATGCCAGAAGACCCAGTAGACACCCGTCTAGCGAGGCTGCTGGTCCCGGCACCGCACGTGGTGCCGGAGAAGAAGGCCAAGAAGGATGCCATGGGTACTCTAAAGAGTTCCCATTTTCAGGTGTCCGACGACTCCGAGGCGGACTCCTCCCACAAAAACAAGGAGGAGAAAGAGGACTCTCTCCCAGAGGAGGGAGAGAGGAAGAGGAAGGCTTCCCCAATAGGGGAGGCCGAAGGGTCCAAGAAGGGAAGGACTATTCCCCCGGACAGCTCCGCCAACATCAACGTTGGCGAGGAAGAATGGCCTTCAAGGGCCAGGCCTCCGGCGAGATCGTAAGTACCCAGATTCCTGAATGATTTATAATTTCTTGTTATGTCACATAGCGTCCTTCTAATGCCGCATACTGCCTACAGTCCGGCCGATGATGATCTCCCCGCTTCATCGAGCGGGTCATTGGCTCCGTCGGATGTGGACTCCATCCTGACGGCCTCCACCCCTCGCGCCACTGAGGACGCCGAGGTGGGGTCCCAAGGAGGGACCCATCAGGGGGAGGCTCCGGAGGCGCCAGAAGGCGGCCTCCCGGACTTTGCGCCGGACTCCACATCGGAACCCGCAAGGGCTCCGGAGTCCGGCCGGCGGCCCCTTCGTAAGAAGGGCAAGACCGTGACGCCGGCGGCCTCCGTCCAACCGGAGGTGCCGGACAACTTGTTGGGGGCGCTTCAAGGCGCTTCCATCAAGGAAGAACACCACACTATCATGAGTGCGGTGATTCAGAAGGTGCAGCTCGCCAAGAGCGGGCTGTCCGAAGCCTGCAGTAGCCTTCTAACAGGCTTTGAGGTAAGAAGTTAAAATTATGTAATGTAATACCGCATAGACAGTAGCCCCTGATGCTCGGTTCGGTGTTCGGAAAGAAAAGCCGGACTGAGAATCTGAAAAAAAAGATATACGCAGGGTTGCTAAAAAATTATGTCAATATGGGTGTGCAGGCTGCACTGCTGTCCTCTGCCGCACTGACGGCGGAGGTCGGTGCTTTGAAGCAGGAGCTCGAGCGGTCCGAGCAAGAGCTCGGCCGTGCCAAGAAGCAGCTCTAGGACAAAGAAGGTGAGTAACACCACTTTGAATAGTTACCTTACAGAAAAGGATTTAGGTTGCAATAAAAGAATAACAAGGATAACATGGGTACTGCAGGGGCCATGAACGAGGTGGCAGCCCTGAAGGAGGCCGTGTCCGCGGCCGGACACAATGCGGCCGCGGAACGGATGGAGCGAGAAAAGCAGGAGGCGCAGGTGGCGGTGGTTCGGCAAGAGCTCCAGGCTCTCATGGAAAAGCATGAGAGTTTGGAGCGTGACTCCAAGACTCGAGAGTCTGAGCTTGCCTCGGCTCTCAAAAGTGCCAAAGCCGCCAAGGCCGAGGCCCATAAGGCCCTTCAGGAGGTGGAAGATGTGAAGAAAATAGCGGCGGGTAAGGCATTTTTCATGCAAAGCAAGCATGTTAATGTAAACTACCTGACACTTACCTGAATTCGGAGCTCTCCAGGGGCGTTTGCAGATTGCCTCGTAGTGTATCCGATGCCGCCGTATTCTACCGTGGCGAGGAGGGAAGCTCAACGGAGAAGGTCTTCTGGTCTCAGTATGCTAAGGCCGGCCATCCGGTGCCTCCTAGCGACCAGCTGAAGCAACTGGTCGAACTCCATAAGGGAGCTGAGGGGGCAATGAAGGGCCTCGTAGTCCGGCTATGGCCTGGAGAGGCCATGCCCGGGAGCTATTTCGGCCTCGTACGACGGCTGGTGGATGCGTGCCCCTGGGTGGAGGTCATAAAGCGCTCCGCCTGTATTGAAGGTGCTCGTCGGGCCCTTGCCCGTGCAAAGGTGCATTGGGGCAAGCTGGATGCAGAGAAGCTGATCACTGATGCGCCACCAACGGGCAAGGAATATCGTACGCCCGAAATGTACTATAAGACTGTCCTGAAGGGTGCCCGCAAGATTGCGGATGAGTGCCCCCGAGATGTAATTATTGAGTAAACTCGCTATGTAGTATCCTGTGCGCTTGAAAACGTTGTTCATACGCGCTAAGCAACACTTGTTTTAATTTAAAATATTACCTTCTGTGCGACCGTTTATAAAATCTGAGAGATGGCAAGTCGTTGGCTTCAGCCCCCATGGCACTAGTGCTGGGGTGTTCGGGATAAACTTGAGCACTCTTGTTCCCATATTTGGGTCCATCTAGGGAGGCGCTCAACACGACGAACAAGGAAACCGGACTTATAATGCTTGAACACTCTCACTTAGCCATAGAATTCTATAATTTTAAATTTCGGCGAAGCCCCTAGTATTCGGAAGACTGAATTTGGGGCGTTATCCACGCCTTCATCGGACATTATCCGGAACTTCGCTCGAAGCGGCGTAGGCCTTTAAGGACCCAAAAAAACCTCTCGAACAGCGACCAGTCTCTCGCCTTATCATGACGGTCAGTTTTAGCTTTCTCCACTGAGGCGTTAACCCGGCTCAACCGGGGCGCAATCGCAGTGGTTCTCCCAGTGCTACCTTAGCGGATAGAACGGAAACGTAAGGTGCCAAACATGGGAGCCGGGCAAACGCAACTATTGACCCAAGACATGATTCAGAGCCGATTCATATAATGCTATAAGTTCGGGGTGCCGCACTTGTGAAAGTGTTCGGACTTATCACACCATAATGCGGGGAACATAAGCCCCTAGTGTATTTGGCCGTACCAAAATATACGGATGCAACATGTTGTAAATGAACATATATATAAAGCAATGCATTTATGGGCAGAAGGTGCTGCATTTTATTCAAGAAGTTCTGCTGTGAGTGCTGAATGGTACAAATAGTGCGGAAAGCAATGGATTGGACGAATTAAAGGCGTCTCCCTCCAGGGGTAGGCCGCGGAATGGTGTGTAAATTTAATGCTCATAATGGAGACCACCTGAGTGTTCATCACAGCCTTTGTCTCTATCTGGCTGCTGCATCATGAGTTCGGCAGGTTCGCCGCCGGACAGAGTCCTGTAAAAAAAAGGAAAAATAAAAGAAAAGAGCGACACACTTGGGAGCCCCTGGTGTGGTCGAGCCGCACACTGGGTTTGTTGTGGTCGTGCCCCTTCCCCTGGACCCATGGTATCTCTAGGGCGTAATTATGTACGCGGAGAGTCTGTCTTACAATTGTTCGAGGGCTGGGGTTGGGGCCGCATTGCTACGCGTGCTCGGAACGTGCCAGGTGGTCTTGGTTGATGTTGCTCCGGGCGCGTTTGGTCGTGTCCGGCCGTTTAACGGCCGGACTCGAAAATTGCCTTAAAAGGCTGCTCTGTACTTCTGCCGTGAGAGCCGCTGTATGTTCCTCCGTCCGGAGGGAGCGTTCCGTGTTTCCATTGACCGTGATGACTCCGCGAGGGCCTGGCATCTTGAGCTTGAGGTATGCATAATGCGGCACCGTGTTGAATTTTGCGAACGCGGTTCGTCCGAGTAGAGCGTGATAGCCACTGCGAAACGGGACTATGTCGAAGATTAACTCCTCGCTTCGGAAATTATCCGGGGATCCGAAGACCACTTCCAGTGTGACTGAGCCTGTGCAGCTGGCTTCAACACCTGGTATGACGCCTTTGAAGGTCGTTTTTGTAGGTTTAATCCTTGAAGGGTCTATGCCCATCTTGCGCACTGTATCCTGATAAAGCAGGTTCCGGCTACTGCCGCCGTCCATCAGGACTCTCGTGAGGTGAAAACCGTCAACGATTGGGTCTAAAACCAATGCGGTGAATCCGCCATGGCGGATACTAGTCGGATGGTCTCTTCGATCGAAAGTGATCGGGCAAGTGGACCATGGGTTGAATTTTGGGGCGACTGGCTCCATCGCGTATACGTCCCTTAGTGCACGCTTCCGCTCCCTCTTGGGTATATGCGTTGCGTATATCATATTTACTGTCCGAACTTGAGGGGGGAATCCCTTCTGTCCTCTGTTGTTCGGCGGCCGGGTTTCTTCCTCGTCGTCGCTGTGTAGCCCCTTGTCATTGTTTTCGGCAATTAATTTGCCTGCCTGCTTAAATACCCAACAATCTCTGTTGGTGTGGTTAGCTGGTTTTTCGGGGGTTCCATGTATTTGACAAGAGTGGTCGAGTACTCGGTCCAAATTGGACGGACCCGGAGTAGTTCTTTTAAATGGATTCTTCCGTTGACCGGGTTTAGAGCCTCGGAATCCGGCGTTGACTGCCGTATCCTCATTGCTGTCGCCGTTAATGCGGCATTTGTTTTTGTATCGACGCGACCTGCCATTGCGGTCCTTGGTATCCGGACTGCCAGCATTTTTGCTCAGGTTGTTGCTGCGAGCTAGCTAGCTATCCTCTCCCGCGCAAAAGCGGGTCATGAGTGACGTGAGGGCTGCCATGAATTTCGGCTTTTCTTGTCCTAGGTGCCGGGCCAGCCACTCGTCGCGGATGTTATGTTTGAAGGCAGCAAGGGCCTCTGCATCCGGACAATCGATGATTTGATTTTTCTTTGTCAAGAACCGTGTCCAGAATTGCCTGGCCGATTCGTCTGGCTGCTGGATTATGTGGCTTAGGTCATCTGCGTCCGGTGGTCGCACGTACGTGCCTTGGAAGTTGTCAAGGAATGCGGCTTCCAGGTCTTCCCAGCATCCAATCGACTCTGCTGACAGGCTGTTAAGCCAATGCCGGGCTGGTCCTTTAAGCTTGAGCGGGAGATATTTGATGGCGTGAAGATCGTCGCCGCGGGCCATGTGTATATGAAGGAGATAATCCTCGATCCAAACCGCGGGGTCTATTGTGCCATCATAGGATTCGATGTTAACGGGTTTAAACCCTTCAGGGATTTGATGATCCATTACTTCATCAGTGAAGCATAGTGGGTGTGCGGCGCCTCTATATTGAGCAATATCGCGATGTAGCTCGAGAGAGCGTTGTCTGCTGTGTTCGGCCCGGCCGGAGAGGTTATGTCCGGCGCGACGGTATTCGTCGTGGGTCTTGGGGCGCCTGCGTGATCCATAGATAGATCTGGATTGTCTTTCCTTATCCTCCAATATGTCTCGCAAGTCCGGCGCGTTCCCCTGCGGCTTCGCGCTTTTTGAGCGGTGCCGAGGGACGGTTTTGGTGGAGGGCTTGCATGCCTCTCTGTCGCGGCCACGAGGTGGTCGGTCTGCCATATTGTGCGCTGGTGATGCCGGATTGTATGCTTCCTCCTCTAGTCGGGGGAGCAACTTGCGTTTTGGGTAGCTTTTGGAGGGGCGTTCGAGTTCGTACTCTTCGGCCGCGAGGACCTCGGTCCATCTGTCGGCCAGCAGGTCTTGATCAGCTTGAAGCTGTTGCTGCTTTTTCTTTAGACTATTTGCTGTGGCCATTAGCCTGCGTCTAAAACGCTCTTGTTCGACGGGATCCTCAGGTACGATGAATTCGTCGTCGTCGAGGCTTGCCTTGTCTCCGGAGGGAGGTATGTAATTATCATCCTCGACCTCTTCGTCTGCCGCCCTCTCGTGAGGGCTTGCTTCTGCCTCCTCTTGCGCTGAATCTTGCTGGAGGGGGTTGTCCTCGGCACTTTCTAGGGTGTTGTTATCTCCTGTGCCGGAATCTCCATTCTTGCTATGGCGGGATTTAGAGCGGCGCCGCTGACGTCGGCGCTTGGGCTGTTTCTTTAAGGAATCTGCCTCTATTGCTTCCTCGCCGTCCCCGTCTTTTGGGGTGTCCACCATGTATATGTCGTATGATGGGGTGGTTTTCCAGTGTCCTGTAGGCGCTGGTTCTTGATAATCTCTGGCATCGTCGTCCATACTGTCGATGTCGTCGGAGTCGTAGTCGAGCACGTCGGTTAGATCGTCGACGGTGGCTACGAAGTGGGTGGTGGGAGGGTTTAGAATTTCTTCGTCGTCCACGTCCCAACCATCCCGGCCGTAGTCCGGCCAGGGCTCTCCGGATAACGAGAGATGCTTCAGCGAATTTAGGATGTCGCCGAAGGGTGAGTGCTGAAAGATGTCCTCAGCGGTGAATTCCATGACCGGTGTCCAATCGGATTCGACTGGCGCGGGCGTAGGAGGGTCGGAGTCCGGTAGAGAGTCCGACACCTCGGAGTCATGAGCTTTATGCGGGACAAGGTCAGTGTTCGGCTCCATTGCCGTAGAAGTTGCAGCCCCCGAGGCGGTGTCCAGCCACCCGTCCTCGATCTGCACAATCGGCTCCGGACTATAGATCGGAGCAGATTCAAGTGCCGCCTCCAAGGCGCTGTCTGGCGGCAGAGTTAGGTCGTGCCCATCGTGACAGTGCGGCGCGCTCGGCTGTGGCTCGGATCCGTCGAGGATCAAGTCCCCGCGGATATCGGCCGTGAAGTTTAGGCTTCCAAACCTGACCTGACGGCCAGGAGCGTAGCTTTCGATCTGCTCCAGATGGCCAAGTGAGTTGGCCCGCAGTGCGAAGCCGCCGAATACGAAGATCTGTCCGGGGAGAAAAGTCTCACCCAGGACCGCGTCATTGTTGATTGAAGAGGCCATCAAACCTATCGGTGACGACATAGAGGAACTCTCAATGAAAGCACCAATGTCGGTGTCAAAACCGGCGGATCTCGGGTAGGGGGTCCCGAACTGTGCGTCTAGGCGGATGGTAACAGGAGACAAGGGACACGATGTTTTACCCAGGTTCGGGCCCTCTTAATGGAGGTAAAACCCTACGTCCTGCTTGATTGATATTGATATTGTGGATGTTTACAAGAGTGGATCTACCACAAGATCAAGAAGGCTAAACCCTAGAAGCTAGCCTATGGTATGATTGTTGTAATGTATGTCCTACGGACTAGGGCCATCCGGTTTATATAGACACCGGAGAGGGCTAGGGTTACATAGAGTCGGTTACAATGGTAGGAGATCTACATATCCGTATCGCCAAGCTTGCCTTCCACGCCAAGGAAAGTCCCATCCGGACTCGGGACGAAGTCTTCAATCTTGTATCTTCATAGTCTTGGAGTCCGGTCGATGATGATAGTCCGTCCGATGATAGTTCGGCCGATGGTGGTAATCCGGCTATCCGGACACCCCCTAGTCCAGGACTCCCTCACTTGGAGTGGATGTCAAGCAACGAACGAGGCGGCCACGAGGGTGCCCGGCGCGCCCCCTGTAAGTGCATCTAGTGCCACCCCTAGTTGGTTTTGGAGTATTGACGACAAAGTTGGTTGAGGGACTAATGCGTTTGTGAGAATTGCAGGATAACGCAGGTAGTGTCCCTCATTGATTCGGTTTACCTACCGGAGATGACCCCTAAAAATGTATGAAGACATTGAAGACAATGGTGGTATGAGAAGATATTCATATTGAAGACTATGACATGAGAAGACATTGTGTGAAGACTATGGAGCGCGAAGACTGTGTGTTTTCGTTGTTTCATTTTCTTCTTTGTTGAGTCATAGGAACCACCGTACTGTTAAGCGGGGTCCAAGTGAACTAAGTCAGAGTGACTGATGTGATGCTCAACCAAAATCCTATGTCTTCGAGCGAAGACAATGAGAGCAAATCTTATCCAGAGCTGGATGAGTCAGCTTTACTTGTAGCCCAAGTAAAGTCGCCGCGTGTGTTTGAAATCTAACCGTTGGAACACGTGTCAGTTCCTTAGTGACCCGGGGTCATTTTGGAAAAATCAGGTCGGGTTGCCTAGTGGCTATAAATAGCCCACCCCCTTCACCATAAATTGGTGGATGCTCAGAGTTTGTGCATGGCTTTTTTCGTTTGAGAGCAACCCACCTCGAAGCATTTGAGATAGAGAAATCCTTGCGAGGACAAAGCCCAAACACCCAGAGCGAAAGAGTGTTAGGCATCACTGAAGTCTTTCTGTCTGTGTGACCTGAAGACTTATTACACTTGAGGACTGTGAATCCTCCAGCCGGTTAGGCGTCGCGTTCGGAGCATCCAAGAGTCATTGTGGATTGCCGGTGAACGAAGTCTGTGAAGGTTTGGAAGTCTCCCTTGAAGACTTACCAGAGTGATTGGGCGAGGACTGGGTGTCCTTAGCTCAAGGGGAATAAGGTGAAGACACGGTCTTCTGAGTTAAATCTCAGCCTCCCTAACCAGACATACAGTTGTCACAGCAACTGGAACTGGTCCAACAAATCCTGTGTCTTTAACAAGCAACTGGTTCTATCCCTTCCCAACTTTACTTTAGTTTGTCTTCATGAAGTCATTGCCTATCTGTTTATCTGTTTGACTTCATTGCTTGACTACTATTGTTGATTGGCTTCATACTATCTTCCATCTTGATCCTTACTACCTAACTGCTATTAGTCCTGTACTTTCACATCATTACATACTTGACTATGGCTTGTTTAGGGTAGTTTATCTTCCGCTACATATCAATTAGGTTGTTTCTGTTGTTTGTCTTCGAAACTTCCAAGTTTTGAAGACTTTCATAAAAATCGCCTATTCACCCCCCTCTAGTCGATACTAGCACTTTCAATTGGTATCAGAGCAAGGTACTCCCTTGTTCTGTGTGATTCGGTTTAACCACCCGGAGTTTCAGCTATGTCGACTGCAGGATTGAGGAACATATCGTGTCCCACCTTTGACGGTCATGAGTATCCCCGATGGAAGGCCATGATGAAGAAGCTACTCATGTCCATGGATAGCAAACTATGGACCGTCACTGAGATTGGACTCACTGATCTATGCAAGATGGCAGAGGCTGATGACATTCGTAAGTATACTCTATTGAACCTCATTGCGAAGGACGTCATCTGCTATCATCTGTCCCGAAATCAGTTTAGGAATGTTATGCACCTCAATCACGCGAAGCTAATCTGGGACCGGCTCTCTGATGTATACGAAGGTCATCGCGCTCGTCATGATCCGCGGTTTGAGGACTACAAGGAATCTCTCAAGGAAATGACCTTTGCACCTGAATCATCATCATCCTCATCATGCCACATGGCAAGGGGTGATAAGGTAACTGAATGCTATCTCTCTGAATCTAGTGATGATGAATCAGGTGATGAATTTGGCCCCAATTATGACAAGCTTGCTTCCCTTGCCACTAAACAACAAAGAATCTTGGAAAAGGTTCAAGACATGCTTAGTAAAAGTGATGATATGTTGGGTGAAGAAATGGATCAGTCAAAAGCTTTGGCTGATAGTCTTCAGAGACTTCATGCTAAGTTTGACGCCCTTCAAGATCAACATAATGCTCTCTTATCTGATCATGAGAAGCTATCTTCTGAATGTCTTCAAAGAAAGCTAGACCTTGAAAGGATAAGAGTGGATTATGAAGATCTTCGGAAGGAGCGAGATTCACTTCGCGCCCAACAGATCAGTTCCGCTCAGGATGGATTTGAACCACCATGTCTAAAATGCATTGAGCGTGATAATGCTACATCTGTTGCTGAATGTTCCACTGCTGCTACTGTTTCATTGTCTTCACCTGCTGATGTGGTCACTAACCCCTCTGTGGAGGATACCACTGCTGTTGCTGATGAAAATGCTATGTTGAAGACATTGCTTGAAACAGGGATGTACAAAAGTTTGAAGGGACATCAGACTCTCTGCGATGTCCTCAAAAAGCAGATTCTGAACCGAAACCCTAGGAAAGAGGGTGTTGGGTTCGAAAGGAAAATGAATGTTGATGGCTCGTACTGGAAGCCTGAGCAGTACCCCAAAACCACATGGGTTGCTGCAAAGGAACCTTCAGTAGATCCATCTACCTTATCTGGCTTTACCTGTGCTAATCCTATTATCATTGATGAATCCTTTGATGCAAACTATAAGCTGTTCAAAAATCAGAATGGTGAAGTGTTTGCCAGGTACATTGGTACTAACTGCAGGAATGGACCACCTATGAAGAAGATCTGGGTACCTAAGCGGTACATTGAGAGTCTTCCTGTGAATGTCGTCATGACACAACCAGGGAAGAAGACAAACCCCAGACCTATAGCTTCATATGGCCCAAAGGCTTCATACAGATACATGACTCACATGAGTCACCCTAACGCCAATGTTTTGCAGGGAAATCATGCTCAGACTTATGAATATGAGCGTGTATCTTCGAACCGCTATATTCATAGGACTAAGAACTTTTCTGCTTATTCATATGAGTATCATTCATCTCCTGCAAGGCTATTTGCTAGGGCTTCAAAGCCAAAATTCTCAGATGCTGCACTTAGACTCTATGCTTCTAAGCCCCCACTGAAAATGTGGGTGGCAAAGAAGAACTAACTCTCTTTTGCAGAAAATGGTCTCCAGCCAGCAATCAATGGCGTCCGATACTATTGCTGGGGACCTAAAACTTATTGAGGACGCACGTTAAAATATCATTCTATATACTTCATCTGAATCTTGTATCAGTCATACTATGTCCTAACCTTGATATAAGATGTGACTGTCCCTATATGTGTCAAATGCTTATGCTTCACAACACTCTTTTGAAGCCTATCCTCCTAACTGCACTGTAGGGTACATCACCAAAAGCTTCAGAATGGATTATGGATAGTGGATGCACAAATCATATGACTGGTGATCAAAGTCTTCTCATGGACTCAACCTTACGTCCATCCGACAAGAGTCACATCACATTTGCCAACACTGGTAAAAGCAAAGTATTGGGTCTAGGTAGAGTTGCAATCTCAAAGGATCAACACATGGATAAAGTGATGCTTGTTGAATCCCTTGGTTTCAACTTAATGTCTGTCTCAATGCTTTGTGACTTGAACATGATTGTGATATTTGGCAAATATCATTGCCTTGTACTAATGGAATCTGACAAATCTCTAGTCTTTGAAGGGTATCGAAAAGATGATCTATACATGGTAGATTTCTCAGCAGGTCCACAGCTTGCTGTATGTCTTCTCACAAAAGCTTCAGAATGCTGGCTCTGGCATCGAAGGCTGGGACATGCTGGCATGAGGAACTTACACTCACTCGTCAAGAAGAAGCATGTCATTGGCATCGAGGATGTCAAGTTCAAGAAGGATCATCTGTGTGGTGCCTGTGAAGCTGGAAAGATGACAAGGGCAAAGCACCCCTCGAAGACAACCATGACAACATCTCAACCCTTCGAGCTGTTACACATGGACTTATTTGGACCTACGCATTACTGCACTCTCACAACGACTGCCTGTCTCTATGGCTTTGTCATTGTTGATGACTACTCAAGATACACATGGGTTCATATAATTCTTTACAAGACTGAAGTGCAAGATGTCTTCAGGCGCTTTGCAAATCAAGCAGTGAACAATTATGGTGTGAAGATTAAGCACATCAGAAGTGACAATGGCACTGAATTCAAGAACACTGGACTTGATCTGTATCTGGATACAATGGGAATCACTCATGAGTTCTCTGCTCCATACACACCTCAGCAAAATGGCATTGTTGAGCGCAAAAACAGAACCCTCATCGAGATGGCTCGAACTATGCTAGATGAGTACAAGACACCAAGAAAGTTCTGGCCTGAAGCTATTGATACAACATGTCACATCATCAACCGTGTGTACATCCACAAGCTTCTGAACAAAACATCATATGAGCTGCTTACTGGCAAGAAGCCGAACGTCAGTTACTTCAGAGTATTTGGAGCTAGATGCTGGATAAAGGATCCCCATCACAAGTCAAAATTTGCACCTAAGGCACACGAAGGCTTCATGCTTGGCTATGGAAAGGATTCACACTCCTACAGAGTCTTCAACCTGTATCTCTACAAGATCGTTGAAACTGTGGATGTGAAATTTGATGAAACCAATGGTTCACAGAGAGAGATTTTGCCAAGTACAATTGATGAAGCTCCTTCAAATGAGTCTATCAAGCTTATGGGAACTGGTGAAATCATGCCCTCTGAAGCACAGCCTGAAGAGGAACTTATCATCTCTGCACCAAATCAACCTGAAGACAATGCTCAGACCGAAGACAATCCTCCTAATGATGACAATGATCAGCCAGAGCAAAATCTTCGTCCTGTTCATCCTCGTGTTGCAAATGAAGTTCAAATAGAGAAGATAATTGACAGCATCAATGCACCTGGTCCGCTCACCCGATCAAGAGCAAGACAACTAGCAAACTTCTGTGGGCACTTTTCATTTGTGTCAATATCAGAACCCAAGAAAGTTGTTGAAGCTTTTATGGAACCTGAATGGATTCAAGCCATGCAAGAAGAACTTCAACAGTTCAAACTGAATAATGTCTGGGAACTTGTCAAGCGACCTGATCCTCGCAAGCATAACATTATTGGAACAAAATGGATATATCGAAACAAGAAAGATGAGCATGGTCAAGTCGTCAGAAACAAAGCACGTCTTGTGGCTCAAGGATACACTCAAGTTGAAGGAATTGACTTCGATGAAACATTTGCTCCTGTTGCTAGACTTGAAGCTATTCGTATACTGCTAGCCTACGCTAATCATCACAATATCTTGCTATATCAAATGGATGTAAAGAGTGCATTTCTCAATGGCAAGATTGAAGAAGAAGTACATGTCGCACAACCACCTGGCTTTGAAGATCCAAAACATCCTGATATGGTGTACAAGCTAAACAAGGCACTATATGGACTCAAACAAGCCCCTCGTGCCTGGTATGATACAATCAAAGACTTCCTGAAGAGCAAAGGCTTCAAACCGGGATCCCTCGATCCCACTCTCTTCACGAAGACATATGATGGTGAACTGTTTGTGTGCCAAATATATGTGGATGCCATAATCTTCGGATGCACCAACCAGAAGTATAGTGATGAGTTTGGGTACATGATGCAAGAGCAATATCAAATGTCCATGATGGGTGAGCTGAAGTTCTTCCTTGGTCTTCAAATTCGTCAGCAGAGGAATGGAATCTTCATATCTCAAGAGAAATACCTCAAAGATTGTCTGAAGAAGTTTGGAATGGAAGACTGCAAAGGCTACACGACGCCAATGCCAGCCAAACACCATCTTGGTCCCGACGACAATGGTAAAGAGTTCGATCAAAAGGTATACCGCTCCATGATTGGTTCTTTGCTTTATTTATGTGCATCTAGGCCAGATATTATGCTTAGTGTTTGCATGTGTGCTCGATACCAAGCGGCACCAAAGGAATCGCATCACTTAGCTGTGAAGCGAATTCTTCGATATTTGGCTTACACCCCAACACTCGGATTATGGTATCCCAAGGGCTCAAGATTCGATTTGGTTGGATTCTCGGATGCTGATTATGCTGGTGACAAGGTGGATCGCAAGTCTACATCTGGCACATGTCATTTTCTTGGTCGATCACTTGTCTGTGGGTCTTCGAAGAAGCAGAACTGTGTATCACTCTCAACTGCTGAATCTGAATACATTGCTGCTGGATCCTGTTGTGCTCAGCTTCTATGGATGAAGCAAACTCTCAAGGATTATGGCATCAACCTGAAACAAGAACCTCTCTTCTGCGACAACGAGAGTGCCATCAAAATAGCCAACAATCCAGTCCAACACTCGAAGACAAAGCACATTGAAATTCGTCATCACTTTCTCAGAGATCATGTTATGAAGAAAGATATCGATATCATTCACGTCAACACCGAAGAGCAACTAGCAGATATCTTCACAAAGCCCTTGGATGAGAAAAGGTTTTGCAAGTTACGGTGTGAGCTAAATATCTTGGAATCCTCTAATGTCCTGTGATCAGGCACACATCCTAACACTTATGCATGTTGATGACTTAGATGTGCAACACACAAAGTAAGGTATATCTTCAATCAATGAAGATTTACACTCTGCGTGTGAACATATTAACATGGAATTTGACTTCGGAGTGCCACGATAATTGTGCGCCGTGTCTGGGTCTAATACTTCCTATACGGTGGGTAACGCCACCACCAACTCTTTGTTTGAAGTGTTTCACTCAAGGCGTTATATTGCAATGACTTCACATTTGATTTGTCCTTAGTTTCAATTTGTCTTCATGACCTTCTGCACTATGATGATTTGATTGCTTTCTGATATATATATATATATATATATATATATATATATATATATATATATATATATATATATACTAGTGTTCTGTCCTCTACAACATTCACTTATAGCTATGTCTTCACGATTGGATCTTTTGAACTAAGTGAATGTGATCAGACCCTAACCTCTCTATGCTTCCTATCTCAAAATCTATCTATCCAAATCATATGCATTCTGTTGAAACTGTAGAATGTCTTCTTTGCGTCCTAGTCAGCAGAAGGCAAAGAGACAAACATTAAATCTGTTTTAAATGGCTTATCTTTACTGTTGAAATCCGGAGAAGCCGGAACAACTCTCCGACATGCCTGGCGGGCGTGGGAACGTGGGACAACCCTGAGTGTGTTGCATGCTTGCCACGTACCCCTCAGATATGAACCGCCAGGGGCAACATCGTAATTGCGCTGTGTCTCTCACCTACTTATAAATACTTGTCCCCTACGGTAAAGAAATCCTTCTCCCACCTCTCCACCTCCGTCAAAACCCTAGCGCCACCGCTAGCTCGCGACGATGCCGGCGACGAAGCGCTTAGCTGCCGCGACTTCTCCGACGCCGTCCTCACGCCAGCCGCGGACATCGTCCTCTCCGCCGTCACCGTAGGTGTCCTCCGTCGCCAAGTTAGGGCACGGTGGGCTGAACTGCTCGGTCTCCTATTCCTCCATCTAGCAGTTCTTCGTGCGGTAATTATAACTCTATTTTTACCACCTTTTTGATCTTCAAGATTCATCCTGTTTACCGAAAGTAGTTTCTGTCTACTCAAGCTAGATCTATTCCATCTGTATCTCATATTGCTTAGTCGATTCACTTAGATTTCTTGCCTAGTTTGATTCCTCACTTGTACTTATTCACGGATTGGTACAAATCTGGAACCAACTCACCTATATAAGTGAATGTCTTCGCATCATGAGGTCAATGTCTTCAAACTGGTTTATCTTCAAAATCTTCTGAGAATGCATATGAGCTCTTCCCCTTCCCTCGCATCTCTAATGCTGTCACAGGTACATGTCCGTGGGAGAATCCCTTGGTTCTCATAGTCTGCATTCGTTTGCAGAATACTTACAGCATCATAAAAATTCTCTTGAAGCCAGTTCCTGCTTGACCAACAAGCGCAAATCTATGAAGCCTTTGAACGTATTGAAGCCTTTCAGCTTGAAGTTCATGGCTGCAGAAAAATCAGCAAGGAAGGGTGGCAGACAGCGCAGAGAAGGAACATCTAAAGATCCGCCTGTTGATTTAGCAGAACTATACAAGACAGATCCCGAAGAAAATTATCATCAGAGAAAGACGCGAATCCAATGGATTCGTCGCTATTGGGCAGAGGAGTGGTTCAAGTACAAGTTTGTGACGAAGGAATATGCAGAGAAAAATGCCATCAAGAGACCTTGGGGTGATATCCTCTATCGAGGCCTTCAACCCAAGAGCCGAGCTGAAGCCACTGAACAAGGCTTCTATCCTTGTATGGTCCGTGGGCCACAGCCAGCAAACGCAGATCCCACCTCACTACTATGGTGTCGTGATGACTATCTCTTCAAGCACAACTACCAGTTTGCTGTGGCTTCGGCCAAGAAGAACAAGAAGTCCTTGGGTTTGGACTTCAACCCAGGTCCCTCTGCTCCCCGTGCTGACGGCTCTCGTGAAGCTAATCCCAATGTCATTGGCCCCTACGCCAACCTTGACGGCCTCATCACTTACATCATGGTCCAAGGCGCCAGAGTAGATCATTCTGACAATGGTGCTGACTCTGATGAAGCCCCAGCTCCTCCTCCAAAGCCACAGAAGCAAAAGAAGTCAAAGGCTGCAACCTCAGCTGCACCTCCAAAGACTTCACGTGCGAAGCCACTGGCCACTGCACCTCCTGAAGCCAGTGTGCAGTCTGAAGATCAATCCCATGTCTCCAAGAGAACGGAGAAGAAGAAACAACTTGTCAGACCATCTGATCAAAGAGCTTTGACTCCTGCTGCCATTCTGCGTGAAGAACCCATTGATCTATCAAGTGATGAAGATCTTGCTGATGATGCTCTTGAGCAGCTGATAAAGAGCAAAGAGGAAGCAGAAATCTTTAGCAACTTGCCTCTCTTTGATGTGGCCATCATCCACAATTTCATTGATGAATGGTTCGACACCCCCAACGTCAGCTTTGAAGATTTACAGCTCCCCATTGGCCTCAGTGTCGCTTTCAATGGCGCCATTGCTTCTGAGCTAGCTCTCGCTCAGCGCATCGTTGAACTCAAGAATAAGATTGACTTTGAGAAGGCTCAATTCAAGAAGCATGTGGCCAAGCTAAGTGTTTAAGACGTCCGCAACTTCAAGGTCATGCTGAATGAGCTTAAAGAAGCTTTTCTCAAGAAATGCCAAGAAGCTCAGGGCTCTCGAGAACGCATGAAGCTTTTAGCTGATAAGTGTGTGCTTGCCTACAATGAGGCTGAGAAGCGCAAGTCACTTGGTCGTCCTGGCATTGATCCCAGGATGGCTGCAAAAAGGAAGAACAAGCGCCCTGTTGATCAGCCTGAACCTTCAAGCCAAGAAGCCCCTCGCATTATCTTCCCAAGCAGCATGACTGGCTCGAAGCCAAAGGTCACCACCACAGCTTCAGAACAGAAGAAGACAAGGGCTGCAGAGGCTGAAGCCAGAAAGAGAAAGCATACTGAAGCCTCTGATGCCGCTCCCTCCAAGAAGAAGCGCAAGACCAAGAAGACTAGGGCTGCTTCCACAGAGCCCTTAGTCGTTGAACCCATTTCCGTGGTTCGCCCTGTGTCTGTTCATCAAGAACAAAGAATGGTTGTCCATGAGCCTGCTACCACAGAGGCTCATGAAGCTGAAGATATTCCAGTAGCTGAACACACCGCTGCTGAAGACATTAGTCAAGATGACAATGTAAATGATGATGAAGTTCTTCCTCAGATCAAACATCAAGTGGTATCATCACCTGTTCGTACGAACAACGAACTCATCAGCATTGGTCGTCCATTGACGCCAATTGCTCAGGATGCTTCGTGGGCTGATCACCCACAACAACAACAAGACTCCCCCAGTACTCCCCAACAACAACAACAAGCTACACCCCCAGTGCAAGAAGAGGATGAAGACTTTCAGGCTCAGCCAACTCCATCTCCTAACTTGAAGCCAGCACTTCGCACGCTTCGCAGAGGACAAAGGCCTGAAGTCCCTCTGTCGAGCGTTCCTGAAGGAGAAGTGCAACGTTCACCTGTTTCACGCCAAGTATTTTCTGAACCAGCTCCAATAGTGAACGTCTTCGAGTCTGAAGCACATGCTGCTGAAGACATTCCGGCTGCATCAGCCGAGGAAAATGAAGAAGAAGTACGTGTACCAACTCCCCCAGCGTTTGAAGAAGAAGCAGTTCCAGATGAGAACGTGCCTGTACCCGACCCTCCTGTTCGTCAAGAAGAGGCTGACAATGTTGAGGCTGCCACCACCAATGCCAATGAAGCCAGTGACGTAGTCATGGCTGATGCTAATGTGGAGCCTGCACCAACCAGTGTGCCTGAAACCAATGAGGCCACTGTGCCTGAAGCAAATGTGGCCACTGAATCTGAAACAAATGAGACTGCTGCACCTGAAGTCAATGAGGAGGCTGCACCTGAAGCAAATATGACAACTGCTCCCGAAGCACCTGTTGTGCAGCCTGACTCCTCTGATGTTGCCCCTGCTCCTGTTCCGCCACCAAGGCCTCACACTATTGAGCAAGCATACGATCACGGTCAGCTTGTCACTGTCCGATGGCCCATTCTGGTGCCTCCGCCTGCTGCTTCAGGACCCCAATTTGACTATCATGTTGAGCATAGGCCTCAGGTCCAGAAGCCAAAGCCCAGGTTGCCAAGGTTTCCAGGTACTGCCAATTCACCAGGGTCCTTCAATGCTAATGGCTTCAAGAGCCACAATACCTTCTTTGACAGCGCCAAGAACCCCTACTCCAAGCCAAGGATTTCATCAGATCGGTTCTGGAGCTATCAGTAGAGAAGCTATTACTCATGCGTGTTATATGATCAAGGGCGCATTTTCCCTCATATGCATCTTGACACTAAAGCTATTGCTGGATTGCCGTGCTTAGAAGAAGCACTTGATTGCTTTCGTGATGCTGGTCTGCTCCACTTTGTGACAGACAAAGAACATTGGAATGAAGAGCTATTGCTTCAATTCTATGCCACTCTGCACATTCGTGGCTACTACAGAGACATCAAGACTTGGGTTCTCGAGTGGATGATTGGAAATGTTCATCATGAAGCCAAAGCTATGGATATCATCGAGCTTACTGGGCTAGCCACTCCTGGAGAACTGTATGAGCCTAACTGTCAGCTACACCGCAATGTTGTGGAGAGCATCTTCCACAAGCCAGAACCAAATATGAGCCAGATGTTGAGCAGGATGAAGCCTTTGCCATCTGATGCTGAGTATCCCACACATTTCTTTGTTGAAGACCTTGAGTATCTGCCTCGAACCATATATCATATCATCAGGCGAACTCTATGGCCAGTCAAGGGACATTCATCAACGGCCAAGCTTGAAGGAGCTATGAAGACCTTGGTCTTCAATATTCTCAATGGCATCAGCTTCAACACTCAGGAATTCTTCATCAGGCAACTTGCTGCTTCCGGCTCTGACCTATTTGGTCTGAAGTTTTATGCTCCATGGGTCATGCACCTCATCAAGCGACACTCGTCTATCAATTATCAGCCCTCTGCTTGCAATCATATAATATTTCTGCTAGAGGTTGATATGTCAGTTGATGCTATATATTCTGACCCTACCAAGACGCCGCTTTGTCTTCAGAACATTGAGCACCAAAGCTTCACTCAGCCTATTGAAGGTGTTCAAGCAGCAACAAGAATCTATCCACTGGCTGGTAACACTCGTCTGCCTCACAGAGCGCCCACTGAAGCCACTGAAAGCACCATTGCGCAAAGGCCTCGGAAGCGTTCTCGCGTTCTTAATGACCGAGAACTTCTTGTGGCTCTTCATCAGAAACAGGATAAGCATCATTTCTGGCTCAAGCGTCAGATGCGAAGCCTCTTGGTGGATGTCAATCACATTCGCAACCTTGCCACCAAGAATGCCTTTGTTGCTCATGAAACTTGCCGAAGATCATGAAAGAGTTTGACTCTGCTCAGTGCTGAAGCGAATCTTCAAGACGATGGCTTCAATGAAAGATTCCAGTTCGACTCCACTCCTCCACGGACTGCTACCCTGCGTTGAACTCCATCTCTTGAAGATTCTGAATATTCCTCTTCCGCGGCAATAGTTAATGCCAGACTGATCGATGATGAAGATGACGCTACTTCACCCACTCCTGCTACTGCGCGCATCGACACTGCACCAAGTTCGTCTGCACCGCCAACCAACGACGACAACCCTGCTGCTTCACCTACTCATGACGAGTAGATGCTCTATGTCTTCAAACCTTTTTGGTCATTACTGACAAAAGGGGGAGAAGCATATGAGTTGATAGTCTTCAAGCGGGTTCATATGGGCGGTTGCATTATATTTTGCTGTGTGCTTACAACTCTTGCGTTTTGAAAGATTTGGTTCTTTGAGTTGTAACACCTAAACTTGATGGTCGTCTGCTACTTCTGCTACTTATTTGCTTTACTATGATGCGATGATAAATTCCGCATGTGCGATGATAACTTCCGCACTTAGATCATTTTGCAGACGTCCATTTTTCATTATGCATGTCATTCTTATTGCTATATCACTTCATGCATGATGAATCATCTTCATAAGTTGAAGTGGATCTCCACAAGTACAACCTGCCATGTGCATTTGCATTCCAAAAGCAAATTACTTATATGCACATCTTCAGGGGGAGCCCTTGCAACTTATGAAGACAATTTCCTATCCCTACAATTTCACATACTTTATCCCCATTGAAAACTTCAACCAGTTTGTCATCAGTCACCAAAAAGGGGGAGATTGTAAGTGCATCTAGTGCCACCCCTAGTTGGTTTTGGAGTATTGACGACAAAGTTGGTTGAGGTACTAATGCGTCTGTGAGAATTGCAGGATAACGCAGGTAGTGTCCCTCATTGATTCGGTTTACCTACCGGAGATGACCCCTAAAAATGTATGAAGACATTGAAGACAATGGTGGTATGAGAATATATTCATATTTAAGACTATGACATGAGAAGACATTGTGTGAAGACTATGGAGCGCGAAGACTGTGTGTTTTCGTTGTTTCATTTTCTTCTTTGTTGAGTCATAGGAACCACCGTACTGTTAAGTGGGGTCCAAGTGAACTAAGTCAGGGTGACTGATGTGATGCTCAACCCAAATCCTATGTCTTCGAGCGAAGACAATGAGAGCAAATCTTATCCAGAGCTGGATGAGTCAGCTTTACTTGTAGCCCAAGTAAAGTCGCCGCGTGTGTTTGAAATCTGACCGTTGGAACACGTGTCAGTTCCTTAGTGACCCAGGGTCATTTTGGACAAATCAGGTCGGGTTGCCTAGTGGCTATAAATAGCCCACCCCCTACACCATAAATTGGTGGATGCTCAGAGTTTGTGCACGACTTTTGTCGTTTGAGAGCAACCCACCTCGAAGCATTTGAGAGAGAGAAATCCTTGCGAGGACAAAGCCCAAACACCCAGAGCCAAAGAGTGTTAGGCATCACTGAAGTCTTTCTGTCTGTGTGACCTGAAGACTTATTACACTTGAGGACTGTGAATCCTCTAGCCGGTTAGGCGTCGCGTTCTGAGCATCCAAGAGTCATTGTGGATTGCCGGTGAACGAAGTCTGTGAAGGTTTGGAAGTCTCCCTTGAAGACTTACCAGAGTGATTGGGCGAGGACTGGGTGTCCTTAGCTCAAGGGGAATAAGGTGAAGACACGGTCTTCTGAGTTAAATCTCAGCCTCCCTAACCAGACGTACAGTTGTAACAGCAACTGGAACTGGTCCAACAAATCCTGTGTCTTCAACAAGCAACTGGTTCTATCCCTTCCCAACTTTACTTTAGTTTGTCTTCATGAAGTCATTGCCTATCTGTTTATCTGTTTGACTTCATGGCTTGACAACTATTGTTGATTGGCTTCATACTATCTTCCATCTTGATCCTTACTACCTAACTGCTATTAGTCCTGTACTTTCACATCATTACATACTTGACTATGGCTTGTTTAGGGTAGTTTATCTTCCGCTACATATCAATTAGGTTGTTTCTGTTGTTTGTCTTCAAAACTTCCAAGTTTTGAAGACTTCCATAAAAATCGCCTATTCACCCCCCTTCTAGTCGATACTAGCACTTTCACCCCCCACCCTTGTGGGGCCCTTGAGTGTCAACTGACCTACTTCTTCCTCCTATATATATCCACGTACCCCGAAAACATCCAGGAGCACCACGAAAAACTATTTCCATCGCCGCAACCTTCTGTATCCGTGAAATCCCATCTTGGAGCCTTCGCCGGCGCTCCGCCGGAGGGGGAATTGACAATGGAGGGCCTCTACATCATCTCCAAGGCCTCTCCGATAGTTGTGAGTAGTTTACCACAGACCTTTTGGTCCATAGTTATTATCTAGATGGCTTCTTCTCTCTCTTTGAATCTCAATACCATGTTCTCCTCGATCTTCTTGGAGATCTATTCGATGTAACTCTTTTTGCGGTGTGTTTGTCGAGATCCGATGAATTGTGGGTTGATGATCAAGTTTATCTATCAGAAATATTTGAATCTCCTCTGAATTCTTTTATGTGTGATTAAGTTATCTTTGCAAGTCTCTCTGAATTATCAGTTTGGTTTGGCCTACTAGATTGGTCTTTCTTGCAATGGGATAAGTGCTTAGCTTTGGGTTCAATCTTGCGGTGTCCTTTCCCAGTGACAGCAGGGGCAGCAAGGCACGTATTGTATTGTTGCCATCGAGGATAAAAAGATGGGGTTTATATCATATTGCATGAGTTTATCCCTCTACATCATGTCATCTTTCTTAATGCGTTACTCTGTTCTTTATGACCTTAATACTCTAGATGCAGGCAGGAGTCGGTCGATGTGTGGAGTAATAGTAGTAGATGCAGAATCGTTTCAATCTACTTGTTGCGGACGTGATGCCTATATACATGATCATGCCTAGATAATCTCATAACTATGCACTTTTCTATCAATTGCTCGACATTAATTTGCGTAATACTTATGCTATCTTGAAAGAAGCCACTAGTGAAACCTATGGTCCCCGGGTCTATCTTTTATCATATAAGTTTTCCATCTACTTTTATTTGCATCTTTTACTTTCCAATCTATATCATAAAAATACCAAAAATATTTATCTTATCATATTATGTCTATCAGATTTCACTTTCGCAAGTGGCCGTGAAGGGATTGACAACCCCTTGTTTGTTTGTGTAGGTGCGTGGGACTTTTGAGGAGCCTCCTACTGGATTGATACCTTGGTTCTCAAAAACTGAGGGAAATACTTACACTACTTTGCTGCATCACCCTTTCCTCTTCAAGGAAAACCAACACAGTGCTCAAGAGGTAGCAGGCTCTTTGTTAGATCAACAACGATGCATATGAGAGCCACTCAAAAGTTTCATCATGGTCTTCTCCTTGGTATGACTCAATAAACGGAAAAGAAATTCAGAGAAACACACTGAAATATTTTTGGAGTTTTTAGTTTTTTCTAGAAGAAAGCAAATTAAAGAAAAAAACAAAAACGAGAAAAAGCTATTTACAAGGGAAAGATCCCAACAACCAAAAGAAGAACAAGGAAATCTTTTTGGGTTTTCTTTTAAATACCATGACTAACCAAGCTAGAAAGAAAAAACCGGAAAGAAGTAAAAAAAATATTTTTGGGTTTTCTCAAAGATCTTCAAACACACAAGAAGAAAGCGAGAAAATAAATCTAGCATGGATAATACAATGAAAAAGTGTATACCCCGACAACTGAAATGAAATATGTGAACATGAATGAATGTCGGTGGAAATACGTACTCCCCCATGCTTAGGCTTTTGGCCTTGCTTGGTAATCACCACTCATAATAGTTGTCCGGTCCCACATGGAAGTGCTGGGGGGCAGACACCTAAGCGTCCCACTCCTGAGGCTCCTCCTCTGCTGTTGCCTGGGCGTTCCGGTAGGTGATAATGTCATCTGGCATAATCCTGTACCGTCCCTGGCAATAGGATCAAACAAAGCAGGTGCAGGCAACGGAATAATATCATGGGTTGTAAGTGCATCTAGTGCCCCTTAGTGATTTTGGTATATTGAAGACTTATAGGTTAAGGGACTAATGTGTTTATGAGTGTACACATGTCTATAAGTCTATGAGGAGTTTGATATTTGCAGAGAAAGTCGACCCCTAGAAATGAATATCTTCGACTGAAGATTTTGGTATTCCTGAAGACTTTGAAAGTGAAGAAATTGGTGTGTCCGTGAAGAATTGATATTCATGCAAGGAATATGAAGCTTGAAGACTTTCGTTTTCATAGTTTTGTTTTTTTCCTTCTTGAGTCATAGCAAACACCGTACTGTTAAAGGGGGTCGAGGAAATACTAAGGAAAAATTTCCATGTGATGCTCAACTCAAAATCCTACACCTACCAATCCCTTCGAGTGAAGCCATTGGAAATCTCATACAGTTCAGTCAATTTCTTCAGTGACAGAGACGAAGTTCTTCTGGTCGCTGAGGAATTTGTTCTGACTGAGGAGTTAGGAATTCGCCAGTGCGGATTGCCTACACAGTGAGGAACATGATAGCCCTGAGGAATTTGAGAGTCAAAATTCCGACCGTTGCTGTGCTGCGTGCCAACTGTCCCAAAATATCTTATCCACCTAACGGTCATATCATCGAAGGGCATTTATGTCTTATCATGTTAGGCTGCTCCCTAGGCTATAAATAGCCGCCCCCTACAACCACTAGCTGGTTGGCTGCTCCGAGAGAAACTAACACTTGTCATTTGAGAGCAACCCATCCTCCGAGGACTGAGCGAAAATCATCAAATGAGGAAAAACCAAAACCCAAACACCTACAAACCCAAAGTGATTGAGCATCACTGAATAGATTGATCCTGCGTGGATCCGACGCTTGTTACCTTTGAAGACTGTGCTTCTTCCAAACGGTTAGGCGTCATGGTCTAGAGCATCTAAGAGGAATTGTGGATCGCCGAGTGACCGGAGTGTGTGAAGGTTTGGAAGTCGCCTGAAGACTTACCACGAGTGATTGGACAAGGTCTGTGTGACCTTAGTTCAAGGAGAATACGGTGAGGACTTGGTGTCCTGAGCTGCGTGCTCAGCGACTGGGTGTCCGGGGCTATGTGTCCTCGAGTTTAAATACTCAGCCGCTCCAACTAGATGTACAACTAAGACAACAGTTGGAACTGGTGTACCAAATCATTGTCTTCACTAACCTTACTGGTTCTATTTCCTCAACTCTTTCATTTCTTCATTACTATGTTGAGTGATTGTTCATATCTGTGTTTGAAGACTTTGACTGAAGACTTTCTCAATTTCCTCAGTTCAATTTCTTCAGTCTGTTTGTCTTCATCTTGTGTTATCCTGTGTTTACGCTTTCTGTACTCTGTGTTTGTCTTCATTTCATCATGATGACTACATGTGTATTCTGTCATGCTTACTTCTGAGTACTTATTCCGCTGCAAGTAGTTCTTCGCTAAGGAATTTCCTCACCGGAAAATTCCTCAGTGAAGAATTCATAAAAATCGCCTATTCACCCCCCCCTCTAGTCGATATAACGCACTTTCATGGGTGTTCTCACTGAAAACCAGGTTGTAGGGAATATCAATAGTAGTGTTCTCGCCATCAATAAACTGATGAGCTGCCATAGCCTGACGATCCAAGTAAACCTTGGGCAAACGATAATCACGCTGGCTAATCTGACTACAGGATCGAGGAACGTTTCCTGCCCCATCTTTGACGGTCATGAGTATCCTCGGTGGAAGGCCATGATGAAAAAGCGACTCATGGCTATGGACATCGAACTGTGGACCGTCAGCGAGATCGGTCTTACCGATCTATGCAAGATGGCCGAGGCTGATGACATTCGCAAGTACACACTGCTTAACCTCACAGCAAAGGATGTCATCTGCTCTAGTCTGTCCCGAAATCAGTTTAGGAACGTCATGCATCTCAATCACGCGAAGCTAATCTGGGACCGTCTCTCTGAGGTCTATGAAGGTCATCGGACTCGTCATGATCCTTGGTTTGAGGATTACAAGGATCTCTCAATGCGATGACATTCGAACCAGAATCATCATCGTCTACCCCCTGCCTTATGGCAAACGGTGCTGAGGTAACCGAATCCTACCTATCCGAATCTAGTGATGATGACTCTGGCGAAGAATTTGGACCTAGCTATGTCAAACTTGCCTCCCTTGCCACTAAACAACAAAGAGCCTTGGAAAAAGTTCAATACATGCTAAATAAGAGCGATGATATGTTGGGTGAAGAAATGGATCAGTCAAAAGCCTTGGCTGAAAGTCTTCAGGGACTCCATTCCAAGTTTGACGACCTTCAAGGTCATCATAACGCTCTCTTATCTGATCACGAGAAGCTTTCTCTTGAACTTCTTCAAAGAAAGCAAGATCTTGAGAAGCTAAGAGTGAGTTATGAAGATCTTCAGAAGGAGCGTGATTCATTACTTGCTCAACAAATCAGCGCTACTCAGGAATAATTTGATCCCCCATGCTTAAAGTGCATTGAACGTGAATCTGCTAATTCTTCACCTGAATGTTCAAATGCTTCAAATGTTACAAATTCTTCACCTGCCTCTGCTATCACTAATTCCTCATCTGAGGACATTGCTAGTATCACTGACGATGCAGGGCTGAAGGAATTGTATATGACAGGCATGTACAAAAGCCTCAAAGGGCATCAGACTCTTTGTGATGTGCTTAAAAAGCAGATCCTCAACAGAAACCCTAGGAAATAGGGTATTGCCTTTGAGAGGAAACTCAATGCTGATGGAACATATTGGAAGCCTGAGCAGTACCCCAAAACCTCATGGGTTGCTGCAAAGGGACCTCCAGTTGATCCATCTAACTTATCTGGCTTTACATGTGAATCTCCTCATTCTTCTGATGAGTCATTTGACTCCAACTATAAACTGTTCAAAAATCAGAATGGTGAAGTATTTGCTAGATATGTTGGCACTAACTGCAGGAACGGTTCCACTATGAAGAAAATCTGGGTTCCCAAAAGTTATGTTGAAAGTCTTCAGGTGAATGTCCTCATGACACCACCAGTGAAGAATAGGAACCCCAGATCAAACTCTTCATATTGACCAAATTCTTCATATGGATCCAAGTCCTCATACGGACAAAATTCCTCACGTAGATCAAATTCCACAAATGGATCAAAGTCCTCATATGAACATCATCGTGCTAACCCTTCTGTTTCGCAGGGTAGAGCTAAGGGCTATGAATATGCGCATTATTCTTCAAATCATTATGTTCATAAGTCCTCGAAGAATTTCTCTGCTTATTCATATGCTTACCCTAACCTCTCTTATGTGAAGCGAAGTGGACTAGCTTCTATGCCACCTTTCTCATATGGTGCTCGCAGAGTGATGAATTCTTTGCCACCCCTTCAGATGTGGGTGGTGAAGAAAAAGAACTAACTTCTTCCGCAGGGTCAGGTCTCCAGACGTGCTTTAACGTCTGAAGAATTTGCTGGGGGCCTGACAAACTGCCTGAAAGGACGCAGGCGAATCATGATGAAATGAACTTTCATTTCACACGTCCTCACACTGCTTATCTGTGATACTGCTTGATGAAATTGAACTGATGAAATTGATGTCATATTCTTCACTGATGAAGTATATGAGTTCGTAAGATGCACTAATTCATCAGCAGGATGATCAGCCCAAAGCAAACGAGTGGGTCCTCGATAGTGGATGTACAAATCTCATGACTGGTGACAAGAACCTATTGATGGATGCTCCCTTAACACCGTCACATCTGAAGCATATCATCTTCGCTGACAAAGGCAAAAGTCAGGTATTGGGTCTAGGTAATGTTGCGATCTCAAAGGATCGACACATGGACAAAGTCATGCTTGTCGAGTCCTTAGGATACAACCTCATGTCTGTCTCAATGCTTTGTGATCTCGATATGGTTGTTGTCTTTGGAAGATATCATTGTGTTGTGATCATGGAAGCTGACCATTCCAAAGTCTTCGAAGGCTTTAGGAGAGGAGATCTGCATATTGTTGATTTCTCTACAGGACCACAACCAGCCGTGTGCTTACTGGCAAAAGCTTCAGAAGGCTGGCTATGGCATCGACGACTTGGTCACGCAGGCATGAGGAATTTGCACACGCTTGCGAAGAAGAAGCATGTCATTGGCATTGAGAATGTCAAATTCCTCAAGGATCACTTGTGTGGTGCCTGTGAAGCTGGAAAAATGACCAAGGCCAAGCATCCAGCGAAGACTATCATGACCACTACTCGTCCATTCGAATTGCTTCACATGGACCTCTTTGGTCCTAATCATTACTCAGCAGTCACTAATGATGCATCTCTATATGGCTTTGTTATTGTTGATGATTACTCTCGTTACACATGGGTACACACTGTCACTTACAAACATGAAGTGCAGGAAGTCTTCAAACGATTTTCTTCGAGAGCTTCAACCAACTTTGGTGTGAAGATCAAGCACATCAGGAGTGACAATGGAACTGAGTTCAAGAATTCCGGTCTTAATGACTATCTTGATGAACTTGGTATTACTCATGAGTTATCTGCTCCTTATACTCCTCAGCAAAATGGCATCGTGGAGCGCAAGAACAGAACTCTTGTTGAGATGGCTCGCACTATGCTTGATGAATACAAAACGCCTCGTCGTTTTTGGATTGATGCAATTGATACCGCGTGCCACATCATCAACAGAGTATATCTTCACAAATTCTTTAAGAAGACTGCCTATGACTCCTCACTGACAAGAAACCCAATGTGAGTTATTTCAAAGTCTTCGGTGCTAAATGTTGGATTAGAGATCCTCATCACAATGCTAAATTCGCACCGAAAGCACATGAAGGTTTTATGCTTGGTTACGGAAAGGACTCGCACACCTACAGAGTCTTCAACAACGCTCTTCACAAGGTTGTTGAAACTGTAGATGTGCGGTTCGATGAAACTAATGGCTCACAAAGAGAGCACCTACCTTCTGTGATAGATGAACCAGCACCTGAGGATTCTATCAAGTTCAAGGCTACTGAGGATGTCATTCCTACCGAAGAATCTACTAAAGAATTCATTCCAGAACGCGAAGATTGTCGAGCTAATGTACCTGAGGAAAATGCTGAAGAAAATGGTGCTGAAGAAAATGCTGATCAAGTTCCTCGATGACAACCAGCTCATCCTGGCGTTGCAAAAGAAGTGCAAGTTGAAAAGATCATCGATGACATTGAAGCATCAGGTCCTCTCACCCGCTCAAAAGCTTCACATTTATCTAACTTTTGTGGGCACTATGCTATTGTCTCCATCACAGAGCCCACTAAGGTAGATGAAGCATTTCTAGAGCCTGAGTGGATTCAGGCCATGCAAGAAGAATTACATCAATTCGAGCTCAACAATGTCTGGGAACTGGTCAAACATCCAGATCCTCGCAAGCATAATATCATTGGCACAAAGTGGATCTACCGCAACAAGCAAGATGAAAATGGCCTTGTGGTGAGGAATAAGGCACGACTTGTAGCTCAAGGCTACACACAGGTTGAAGGAATTGATTTCGATGAAACTTTTGCACCTGTTGCTAGACTTGAGGCTATTTGCATATTACTTGCTTATGCTAACCATCATAATATCACTTTATATCAAATGGATGTGAAAAGTGCCTTCCTCAATGGTAAGCTTGAGGAAGAAGTATATGTTGCTCAACCCCCAGGTTTTGAAGATCCAAAGAATCCTGACAAAGTCTTCAGACTCAACAAGGCCCTCTATGGCCTCAAGCAAGCCCCTCGGGCGTGGTATGATACTTTGAAGGAATTCTTCGTGAAGAATGGCTTCACACCCGGTTCGCTCGACCCTACTCTCTTTACTAAATCTTATGATGGTGAACTGTTTGTGTGCCAAATATACGTTGATGATATTATCTTTGGCTGTACTGACCAACGATATAGTGATGAATTTGCCTATATGATGAGTGAAGAATATCAAATGTCTATGAGGGAGAGTTGAAATTCTTCTTAGGTCTTCAAATTCGTCAACAACACAATGGCATATTCATATCTCAGGAGGAATACCTCAAGGATGTTCGGAGGAAATTCGGCATGCAAGATTGCAAAGGAGTCAAAATTCCTATGCCCACAAATGGCCATCTATGCACTGATGAAAATGGTATTGACTTCGATCACAAGGTATACCGCTACATGATTGGTTCTTTATTGTACTTATGTGCATCTAGGCCAGATATAATGCTTAGTGTTTGCATGTGTGCCCGATTTCAAGCTACACCGAAGGAATCACACCATAAGGCTGTGAAGCATATTCTTCGATATCTAGCTCACACACCAACACTAGGACTATGGTACCCCAAGGGCTCTACTTTTGATCTCATTGGATATTCTGACTCTGACTATGCTGGTGATCGTGGACCGCAAGTCAACATCTGGTACTTGTCATTTCCTCGGATGATCTTTGGTCTGTTGGTCCTCGAAGAAACAGAACTGCGTATCACTGTCTACTGCGGAAGCTGAGTACATTGCTGCTAGTTCATGCTGTGTTCAATTGCTGTGGATGAAGCAAACTCTCAAGGACTACGGCATCAACGTGAAGAATGTGCCTCTCTACTGTGACAATGAGAGTGCCATCAAGATTGCTCACAACCCAGTTCAGCACTCGAAGACAAAGCACATTCAGATTCGTCATCATTTTCTTCGCGATCATGTGTTGAAGGGCGACATCTTTATTGATCATGTGAAGACTGAAGAACAACTAGCCGATATCTTCACAAAGCCCTTGGATGAGAAGAGATTTAGCAAGTTGCGGTGTGAGCTAAATATCTTAGAGTCTTCGAATGTTCTTTGAAAAAGGACACTCATCCTAACACTTATGCAAAATTGATGACTTAGATGTGCAACACATGAAGAAACATTTTTCTTCAATCAATGAAGAATAACACTCTAAGTGTGAAGAAATTAATGAAGAATTTGATTCTCAGAACCCTACAACAATTGTACGCGGTGTCCAAAATCATCATCCTTATACGGTGGGTTACGCCACCACCAAAGTTGAAAATCTTTATTTTTGAAATTCCTCAGTTTTGAAATTCTTTAGTTTTTTTTAAATTCTTCAACTTTGCAAAATCTTCACTGTTTCCGTCATTTTTCTTCATTGGCTATATAATGAGTTTATGTCCTATACAACATTCACTTATGGCTATTTCTTCAAGTTGCATTTTCTGCTAAGTGAATGTGATCGAACCCTTCCCCTCTATGCTATACTCAACCCAATCTATTCACAAGTTCTTCATGTGTGTTCTATTTGAAACTCGTTCAAAATCTTCACTGTGTCCTTGTCAGCTGAAGAAATTGCAAACGAAACTTAAAATCTTATCTTATCCAAATTTTCGGTTTTGCCACTCAAACCGTCCCGTGTCCCACGATAGACTTATCTATTCACCCACGATCTCCACTTTTCTGTTCATGGGTGACACATGTCAAGCGAATGAGAAGGGTCAGGGGCACGTTCGTCCTAAATCTTCGGGCAAACAGTTTTTCACTGTGACTATAAATACCCCCCTTACCCCTTCCTCACTTCCTTTAATCCGCTCGACCGCTCTCTCTCTCACTCGAGCTTCTCAAACCCTAGCGCCGCCGCTACTCCATCATCGCCGGTGAGGAAGAGCTTCACTGCCTCGACCTCGTCGCCGTTGTACTCGCGCTGGCCGCGGAAATCTTCACTCTGCCGCCGCCGTAGCTGTCTTCCTCCGCCAAGTTAGGGCGTGGAAGATCTGAACTGACGAGCTTCAAATCTACACTTCTCAGTTTGTTGTGTTCTTCATCAGGGTAATTAAAAGTTACTTTTACTGCCCTCTTTGATTCAAATTTTCTCAACAATATCTTCAAAGGTGTTTTATTCTTCAAATCCTCACACACAAAACACCTCACTAGTCATCTGCTCTTGATTCGTTTCTCTAAGCATCATTTATCTTCAAGATTCTTCAATTGTGTGGATCCTCAATCTATACAACTCTGGAACCTAAGGCAAAGAACGCTTAGTGAAATTCTTCAAGACTCATCTGGTCAAATTCCTCAAACTTGTTCTTTTTGAAAACCTTCTGAGAACGCATATGACCTCTTCAAATTCCTTGCAACTATACTCTGTTCACAGGTACTCATGTCCGCTGCTGAATCACTATGTTCTCATCAACTTAACTCATTTGCAGCATTCCTCGAAGAAAAGTTGCATACTTCTTCAGAGAATTCGATTGTTCAAATCCCTCAACTGAAGAATATGGCAGACGGTAAGAAACCACAGAAAGGAGGAAAGAGGCCTGAGGTCATGACTGCGTTTGAAATACCTGAGGACATCTATGCTGACTATTGCATACCTGATGAGGCTAAGTTCGGAAAGGAGAACAAAAATCAGCGCAAGGTGCGCATACAGAGGATTGAAAGGAGATGGGCAAGAGAATGGAGGGAGTACAGATATGTAACTCCAAAGTATATGAAGAAATTCGCTCTAAATCCTCCATGCCCAAGAGCTCCATTGGCACCTGGCCAAGAAGCTGACCCCACCAGCATCAAGCGTGGTGAGGATTTCCCTAAAGAATGGGCCAAACGCCAAGCCAAGTTGGCAAGACAAGCCAAAGAAGCAGTGAGGAAATTCAATGAAGACTCTGCTACTGCTGCTACCACTGAGGCCTCTGTGAGGCCTAGAAAATCAATGGCAAAGAAGCCCGCTCACAAGCCAAGTGCTTCACCAACTGTGCCCTCACGGCCAAGTTCCTCTGCAATGCCCTCACGGCCAGAATCTTCAAAGCCCCGACGGCTAAATTCTTCAAAGCCCTCACGGCCAGTTCCTCATGCTGCTCCTGCTCCTCCAAAGTCCTCAGCTCCTCTCCCAAAGTCCTCAATTGCTCCGGCAAAGTCCTCAACACCTGTACATCTGGCCACGTGCCAAAGGACTGCAGGCATCTCTATTGCCTCTGGTGTCTCAGCGAGTTCCTCAGTTGCACCAAACTCTTTATCAGGCCCCACTCTGCTGAAGACAAAGGCAACAGTTGGTCGAGGTGCTCGGCCAAATCTGAAGAAGAAACAGGTTGCCTTCCAAGTGCCATCTGACGATGAAGCTGATGATGATGAACTTGCAGAAATCATCAGAGACATGTAAGAAAGGGCCGCTAGAGACAAAGGCACAAATGTGCCACTGCTTTTGGATCCAAAAGCGATCCTCGACTACATTGATGTCTGGCACAAGGACCCAAACACTCCTATGCCTGATTTTCATCTGACTCCTGGCCAAAGTCACATGCTAACCCATTTCATCACTGAAGAGAAATGGAAATTTGAGAAGGCTAGACAAATCAAGAAGGCTTAGTTCAGGAAAGAGAAGTTCCTGAGGAAAAACATTGTCAAAATGACAACTGGTGAACTCCTCAAGATCCAGTCTGAAATCAAAGCCCTCAGCGATGATTTCAATGCTTATTATGCTGATTGGCAAGGAGCCAAAGTCAGGTTCATTAAACTGACTGAGAAGTTCACCAATGTTGCAGCCCCATCGCAACAAGAAATTGCTCAAGCTGAAGTCTCTACTCAGCAAACTGAAGAACATGCCAGCACCGCTGATGACTTTCAGGCTGCTGATGAAAATGCTAGTTCTAGGGCTGATGACTCCATTCTAGCCGCTGAAGACATTGCCAGGGCATCCACTAGTGGTGCGCCTGAATAAAATGAAGAAGTCAAGGCGACTGCATCAGTTGCGCCTGAGGAAATTCAAACAGATTCCTCAGCTCCTCCTGCACCTGCACCAACTCCTCCCCTTCCATTTGCATCAGATGTGAGGAAGACCAAGGCTACAGAGAGAGCTGCAGTGAAGAAAAGGAAAGCATCATCTGCTTTACATTCTTCAGCTCCGAAGAAAATGAAGCCTATGACCAGCTCACTTGAAAATCCAATTGATGTTGTTCCGATTTCCACCCTGCCATCAAAGGACCTTGTTCCTTTTGGTGAAGAATATGTGAGCCCTAGCAGATCTGATGAAGAAAATCATTCTGCTGCTTCGTCAGAGCAGATTGATGAAGAAATTGAAGTGGATGCGATCCCTTCAACGCCTGTTGCTTCCTCTCCAATGCCTTAGTTCATAGCTGAAGAGGCTGGCGTTGAAGAAATTGAAGATGAAGACGTGGATATTGGATGCACTACGCCTGTGATGAATGATGACTTTTGGGAAAGTCAGCATCCCAATTCTCCACTCTTCAACCCAATACAACAAATACCTCAGTCCCCTGCACCAACCGTTCAAATAGGCTCTGAAGAAACCCATCCTACCTCGTCTGTGCATGAAGAAATTCCAGCCACTAGTGCTGAAGAAACTGCTGCTGCTGATCCTTTGAACATGCAGACTGCCACTGAAGAGGAACCAGAAATTCCTCAGCCTGAAGAACCGAAGATTGCGATTCCTGAGGTTGTGATGCAACTCACTGACACTCCTCTGCCCAAGCCAAAGGATCCATTCTCAAAGAAGCAAAAGTTCAAGGCTGAAGATTTCTTCAATGAGCATGTGTTCTTTACAGACGACAATCCCTATGATTCTGCTCGCATAAGGAAGAGGCGTTTCTGGACTGCTAGTCAAGCCAATTTCTATTCCTCAGTGCTATTTAACAAAGACAAAGTCTTCGATCATGAACACATTCCTCACGTGGACATGGAATCTCTGCCAGGCTTCGAGCTAGTCCTCAGTGTTCTTCACGATGCTGGATTGCTGAATTTCTGCACTGACATCTGTGATTGGAATGAAGAACTCATTCTTCAATTCTATGCAACACTGCACATCACAGGAAATTTTGAAGATGTGAACTCATGGGTGCTGGACTGGATGTCCGAAAATACTCACTACAAGGCACCAGCAACTGAATTGCTTCGTGCCCTCCCACTCAGTCCTCCCTTTGAAGGTGCTCGTTGCATCTACAACGAACCTGAGCTTACAAATCATTACATGCAAGTGCTGATGAAGCCCTTGAAGCCAGGGCAAGCCGCTCGAACCAAATTCCTCGTCAAGGAATTACTTTATGTGCCACGGACTGTCTATCGCATTCTGACGAAGACAATGAGTCCTATCAAAGGCCATGACTCAAATGATGAAGAAGTCATTGGCATCATGAAGAATATGCTTTTCAATATCACTCATGGTGTTCCCGTCAACTTCCATGATTTCTTCATGAGGACTCTGGTGAATATTGCTATGTCACCATTTGAGCTGAAGCCTTATGCACCATGGATTATGAGGTTCATCAGGACAAGGTCTTCACTCATTTACAAGGATGATACTCTGAACCACGGCAGCTACTTGCCTCCAATTGAAGTCCTCAAACGGACATTTTCCTTAGTTGATGACAAAGGCAAGGCAACTGCTGTGATAAATGAAGGCATTCATCCATTGGATGGTCAATTTCGCAAGGCTGCATCCTACTCCACCAATGATGACTCTGCCACACATGACTCTGCCGCCAACACCTCTGCCAAGCAAATTCCTCAAGCCACAGCACCCAAGGTGATGACTGATCGTGAGTTACTCCTCAGTCTTCATCAGAAAGTTGATCGCAATCATAAATGGGTCAAGCATCAGTTTGGTTCAATTCTTCACAACATGACCTCCACACACAATGCAGTGAAGAAAAACCACTACTACCTCCATGAAACCTTCAACCATACCTGGGTTGTTCTATCTCATGTCTACATCGCAGAAGATCTGAAGAGAATGGGTCTCAAGGAAGAATTTGACTGGTCTGCACCTCCACCGAAGAAATTCAAGAAGGTCAAGGTTCCTTCCTTGGTGGCCAGCTCCTATTCTTCATCACGCGACACTGACGAAAATGAAGACTTGGACGACACTGCGGCAAGCCCTACTACGACAACCGACCCAAACAACGCTGACGCTCCTCCATCAACTTGATATTCTTTAGGGACGTTAGTCCTCAATTTCGATCCTTTTGGTCATTCGATGACAAAGGGGGAGAAATCTGAGTTAGTCTTCAAGCGGGTCTATTACATGGGCATTTTTTTGCTAATTTACAACTCTCGCTCTTCTGAAACTTTTATTGGATCAAGTTGTAATCTTAAAACCGATGGTGCTCTGATACTTTTGATGCACTGTGCTCTGATACTTTTGATGCGTTATTCTGCATGCTTGTTCCCCGTTAATATTATTGCACGCATGCTGAATTTCTTGAGGCACCATATTTCATCATGCATTTCAAATTCTTCATATTATATGTCAAATGCATGTATGAATCACAAGATATAGGGGGAGATCTCCATGATTCAACTCTTCAAGTGTGCATTACTTCAAAAGCAAATTCCTCACTATGCACATCTTCAGGGGGAGTTCTTCTATATCTTGCAATCAAATTCCTCAATATCAGTACTTACACTTCATATGTTTATCCCCGTTGAAAACTTAACCTATATTGTCATCAATCACCAAAAAGGGGGAGATTGTAAGTGCATCTAGTGCCCCTTAGTGATTTTGGTGTATTGAAGACTTATAGGTTAAGGGACTAATGTGTTTATGAGTGTACACAGGTCTATAACTCTATGAGGAGTTTGATATTTACAGAGAAAGTCGACCCCTAAAAATGAATATCTTCGACTGAAGATTTTGGTATTCCTGAAGACTTTCCTGAAGACTTTGAAAGTGAAGAAATTGGTGTGTCCGTGAAGACTTGATATTCATGCAAGGAATACGAAGCTTGAAGACTTTCGTTTTCATAGTTTTGTTTTTTTCTGTCTTGAGTCATAGGAAACACCGTACTGTTAAAGGGGGGTCGAGGAAATACTAAGGAAAAATTTCCATGTGATGCTCAACTCAAAATCCTACACCTACCAATCCCTTCGAGTGAAGCCATTGGAATCTCATACAGTTCAGTCAATTTCTTTAGTGACAGAGACGAAGTTCTTCTGGTCGCTGATGAATTTGTTCTGACTGAGGAGTTAGGAATTCGCCAGTGTGGGTTGCCTACACAGTGAGGAACATGATAGCCCTGAGGAATTTGAGAGTCAAAATTCAGACCGTTGCTGCGCTGCGCGCCAGCTGTCCCAAAATATCTTATCCACCTAACGGTCATATCATCGAAGGGCATTTATGTCTTATCGTGTCGGGCTGCTCCCTAGGCTATAAATAGCCGCCCCCTACAACCACTAGCTAGTTGGCTGCTCCAAGAGAAACTGACACTTGTCATTTGAGAGCAACCCATTTTCCGAGGACTTTGAGCGAAAATCATCAAGTGAGGAAAAACCCAAACCCAAACACCTATAAACCCAAAGTGATTGAGCATCACTGAAGAGATTGATCCTGTGTAGATCTGACGCTTGTTACCTTTGAAGACTGTGCCTCTTCTAGACAGTTAGGCGTCATGGTCTAGAGCATCCAAGAGGAATTGTGGATCGCCGAGTGACCGAAGTCTGTGAAGGTTTGGAAGTCGCTTGAAGACTTACCACGAGTGATTGGACGAGGTCTGTGTGACCTTAATTCAAGGAGAATATGGTGAGGACTTGGTGTCCTGAGCTGCGTGCTCAGCGACTGGGTGTCCGGGACTGTGTGTCCTCGAGTTTAAATACTCAGCCGCTCCAACCAAACGTACAACTCAGACAGTAGTTGGAACTGGTCTACCAAATCATTGTCTTCACCAACCTTACTGGTTCTATTTCCTCAACTCTTTCATTTCTTCATTACTGTGTTGAGTGATTGTTCATATCTGTGTTTGAAGACTTTGAGTGAAGACTTTCTCAATTTCCTCAGTTCAATTTCTTCGGTCTGTTGGTCTTCATCTTGTGTTATCCTGTGTTTACGCTTTCTGTACTTTGTGTTTGTCTTGATTTCATCATGATGACTACGTGTGTATTCTGTCATGCTTACTTCTGAGTACTTATTCCGCTGCAAGTAGTTCTTCGCTAAGGAATTTCCTCACCGGCAAATTCCTCAGTGAAGAATTCATAAAAATCGCCTATTCACCCCCTCTCTAGTCAATATAACGCACTTTCATGGGTGTTCTCACTGAAAACCAGGTTGTAGGGAATAGCAATAGTAGTGTTCTCACCATGAATAAATTGATGGGCTGCCATAGCCTGATGATCCAAGTAAACCTTGGGCAAACGATAATCACGCTGGCTAATCTGAATGTTAAAGTGACTCGCTAAACGAGTGGCATAGATATACCACCATGAATATTACCCTTGGTCCTGTTAAGGTGCAAGCGACGTGCAATGATAGCCCCTAGGCTATAAGTGTTATTGCCATATAGTGCATGGTGTAAGACAGCGAAATCAGGGGCACTAAGTGTGCCAACCTTGTCTCTAGCAAGTAAACACTTAGCAATGAACAGAGCAAAATAATGCACAGAAGGAAACTGCAAGCTAGTGGCGGTGACACCCGATACCCCTCTCTCATCTCCCACTGTCAAAAGATGAGAAAAGTCCTTGAACTCTGCAAGCCTAGGCTCTCTTATTTCCTCGTCAGAAGGGATCAAACATACATCACAAAACTCAGTAAGAGGCATCTGACGAGTTTTAGCATATAAATTAGACTGCACCTCAGGGAGGTTAGTCCTACTGAGAAAATGAAAATTTTGCACAAAGAAATTTATAAGGAGATGGTATTGTTCACACTCAGGTGCGATGAATTCGTTAAGCCCAGCATTGGCATCAAATTGGGTGAACTCTTGATGGATCCCGGCCCCATCCATGAAGGGGTTGTGCGGCCATTCGCACGGCCGCACCTCCGCCATTCCCCGTATGCGGAGATCATTGTCCGGTGACTCCCCAATGACTCCCTTGGAGTTATTTTTGGAAGCAAACTTCCTAAATAAACTCATCTTATTTATATAAAAAAAATCTGAAATTTTTAGTCCACAAAATGTTTGTCAACAAAACTTTGCAAGATTGATAGCAACTACTCATAAGGATGCATAGAGGCCATTTCAAGCATTCAAACTACTTAGAACTCTAAGAATTCAACATGCAAGCTCATCTATAGCAACACCAAGAGTAGCTAATTATTCAAAATATAAACCACTAAAAGAAGAACTAATTGTACGAATGGAGGAGTCACATACCAAGTAGCAATCCCCCCAAACAGTTTCGGAAACGGAGCTTCAAGCAAAAAGATCGAAATCCGCGGGGTTGAGAGCAAGAACA
>NC_041389.1:223225017-223440566 GCF_002162155.2 Triticum dicoccoides | reverse complement strand
GAGAGGAGAGAGAGATAGATAGATAGAGAGAGATAGATAGATAGATAGATAGATAGAGAGAGAGAGAGAGAGAGAAAGATAGAGAGAGAGAAACAGAGAGAGAGAGAGCAATGGTGATTTTTTTCTGGAGGTGATGACATGGGCTAAAGAGGTAAGTGAGGGGCCCCATGTGGGGACCACAACCCACCAGGGCGTGCTTGGCGCTGCTGGCATGCCTAGGTGGGTTGTGCCCATCTGGAGCACCCCCTCTAATGTTATTTGCACTAAAAATTCAGAAATATTCAGAAAAAATCGTATTAAATTTTTATGGCATTCTGAGAACTTCTATTTTTGGGTCATTTTTTATTACATGGAAAATTCAGAAAACAGTCAAAACATGGCATTCTATTTTATTTAATTAAGAAGAACAGAAAACAAGAGTGGGAAACAGAAGGTTGTGCCTACTAGGTTCATCAACTTCATACCTTTCAAAAATGATCCATTAATAAGGTTGATCAAGTCTTATTAACAACCACCTTTGATTAGCATGAAACCGAGGAACTTTCATAAAAACACTAAGTTACCTCAACGGGGATATGTATGTCCCCAACAATAAGCATTTCATATTTCTTCTTGGCAGTAGGTAGAGGTAGTTGAAAACTTCCAATAGTGAGTGTCGAAGATTTTTCAATAGCATTAATACCATTCACTTGGAATTGTTTCTTCGGAAAGTGCACCGTATGCTCATTACCATTGATATGAGAAGTGACCTTGCTTTTATTGCAATCAATAACAGCCCCTGCAGTATTGAAGAAGGGTCTACCGAGGATAATCTACATGTTGTCGTCCTCAGGCATCTCAAGTATAACAATGTCAGTCAAGATGGTGACATTTGCAACAAGAACGGGCACATCCTCACAAATACCGATAGGTATGCTAGTTGATTTGTCAGCCATTTGCAAAGATATTTCAGTAGGTGTGAGTTTATTCAAATCAAGTCTTTTATATAAGGAGAAAGGCATAACACTAACACGAGCTCCCAAATCACACAAAGCAGTTTTAACATAATTTCTTTTTATGGAGCAAGGTATAGTTGGTATTCCCGGATCTCCAAGTTGTTTAGGTACTCCATCCTTAAAAGAATAATTAGCAATCATACTGGAGGTTTCAACTTCTGCTATTTTTCTTTTATTAGTGATTATGTCTTTCATATATTTTGCATAAGGGGCAATCTTTAAAATATCAGTCAAGCGAGTACGCAAAAAGACTGGCCTAAGCATTTTAGCAAAGCACTCAAATTCTTCATCATCCTTTTTCTTAGTGGATTTAGGTGGAAAGGGCATGGGTTTTTGGACCCATGTTCTATTTCTTTTCCATGTTTTCTAGCAACAAAGTCTCTTTTGTCATATCTTTCATTTTTAGATTGTGGGTTATCAAGATCAACCGCTGGTTCTATCTCAACATCATTATCTGGTTGTTTATCATTTTCTGGTTGAGTATCTTCATGAACATTGACATTATCTTTTTCATTATCACTAGGTGAATGTTCATTACCAGATTGAGTTTCAACATCATAGATAGAAACATCATTGTTGGCTTCAGGAGGTTTTTTTATTTCAGGTTCACTAGAGGCATGCAAAGTCCTATCATTTTTCTTTTTCTTTTTCTTCTAAGATGGAATAGGTGCAATTGTGTTATTTGTTTGTGAATCTTGTTCAATTCTTTTAGGGTGTCCCTCAGGATAAAGTGGTTCCTGAGTCATTTTACCTCCTCTAGTTTCTAATCTAATAGCAAAGTCATGTATGTTGTTGTTCATTTCAGCAAGCAATTCTCTTTGAGATTTAGCAACTTGTTCTAGTTGAGTTTGAACCGTAGAGGCATGTTTTCCTACACCTCTAATATCATTTGAGATTCTAAATAACAAGTCACTCAAGCGAGCAATCATATCACAATTATATTTCAATTGTTTCATAACATTGGCATTGAAGTGATCTTGTTTTCTAATATAGTTGTCAAACTCATAAAGGCATTGACTAAGATGTTTATTATAAGGATTATCATTGTCATTGAATTTCATTAAAGAATTTACCTCTGCCACCTTAGGTGATGGTGGTGTATCAAGCCCATGTATTTCTTTGATAGGCAAGAAATTTTTAACATCCTCTGCTTTAATACCTTTTCCTTCAAAGATTTCTTTGCCTCTTGCATATCTTCAGGGCCGAGATATAAGATACCTCTCTTCTTCGGAGTAGGTTTATGCGGTGGTTCGGGAAGAGTCCAATCATCATAATTTTTCAATATGTTATTCAATAATTCCACAGCTTGCTCAACAGTTCTTTCCCTGAAAACACAACCAACACAACTATCTAGGAAGTCCCTAGAAGCATCAGTTAGTCCATTATAGAAGATATCAAGTATTTCATTTTTCTTGAGAGGATGATTAGGCAAAGTGTTTAGCAATTGGAGAAGCCTCCCCCAAGCTTGTGGGAGACTCCCTTCTTTAATTTGCACAAAGTTAAATATTTCCTGTAAGGCAGCTTGTTTCTTATGGGCAAGAAAATATTTTCCAGAGAAGTAATAAATCATATTCTAGAGACTACACACACCACCAGGAGCAAGAGTATTGTACCAGGTCTTAGCATCACCCTTTAACGAGAACGGAAATAACTTGAGGATATAATAATAGCAAATTTTCTCATCATGAGAAAATAGGGTGGCTATATCATTCAACTTAGTAAGGTGTGCCACAACAATTTCAGTTTCTTAACCATGGAAAGGATCAAATTCAACCAAAGTAATTAACTCTGGGTCGACAGAGAATTCATAATCCTTATCATCAACAAAGATAGGAGAAGTAGCAAACTGAGGATCACATTTCATTCTAGCATTCAAAGATTTTCTTTCAGTTTGCATAATAATTTCTTAAGATCATCTCTATCATTGCAAGCAAAAAAGTCTCTAGCTGTCTCCCCATCCATAACATAACACTCAAGTACTTTAGGAATTTCATATCTAGGAGCTAGGTCTAATAGGTGTTTCAAGATTTTCGGTTTCAAGTACTTCATCAGTTTCAGTGATCTCATCAATTTCCGTAATTTAATTCTCTCTAACTCCAGCAATTTGTTCATCAAAAAAATCACCTAGTGGAACACCATCATCAAGCAAGGTACTAGCATCATCATGAGTAGCATTCATAGAAGTAGAATCATTAATAACTTGTGACATATCAGGATTAATAGCATGTGGCGGTGTTGCAAGTTTACTCATAACAGAAGGTGAATCAAGTGTAGAGCTAGATGGCAGTTCCTTACCTCCCCTCGTCTTAGAGGGAAAAATCTTAGTCTTGGTATCCTTCAGATTCTTCATAGTGATAAATTGTTAATAATCCCAAGTGACTCAACAAATATAACTATGCTCCCCGGCAATGGTGCCAGAAAAAGGTCTTGATAATCCACAAGTATAAGGGATCGCAACAGTTTTCGAGGGTAGAGTATTCATCCCAAATTTAAAGATTCGACACAAGGGGAGCCAAAGAATATTTGCAAGTATTAGTAGTTGAGTCGTTAATTCAACCACACATGTAGATTAATTATCTGCAGCAAGATGATCAGTAGCACAGTAATACTATAATTTTGATAGCAGTGGTAATAGTGATAGCAATAGCTTTGCAGCAGTTGTGACAGTAGCAATAGCAACAGTAACTTAGCAAGAACAATATAAGAGAAATTCGTAGGCATTGGATCCGTGAATTCGTTGGATGATATTCTTCATATAACAGTCATAACCTATGGGCGATACGACACTAGCTCCAGTTCATAAATATAATGCAGGCATGTATTCCGTAAATAGTCATACGTGCTTATGAAAAGAACTTGCATGACATCTTTTGTCCTACCCTCCCGTGGCAGCGGGGTCCATAAGGAAACTAAGGGATATTAAGGCCTCCTTTTAATAGAGAACCGGAACAAAGCATTAGCACTTAGTGAATACATGAACTCCTCAAACTATGGTCATCACCGAAAAGTATCCCGACTATTGTCACTCCGGGGTTTGCGGATCATAACACGTAGTAAGTGACTATAACTTGCAAGATCGGATCTAGAACATAGATATAATGGTGAAAACATAAATAGTTTAGATCTGAATTCCTGGCACCCGGGCCCAAAGTGACAAGCATTAAGCATGGCAAAGTCATAACATCAATCTCACAACATAATGGATACTCGGGATCAGGCCCTAACAAAACTAACTTGATTACATGATGAATCTCATCCAACTCCCTCACCGACCAGGGAGCCTATAAAGGAATTACTCACTCCCGATGGGGAGCATCATGGAATTGGCGATGGAGAAGGGTTGGTGATGATGAAGATCAAAGACCCCCCTCTCCGGAGCCCCAAACGGACTCCAGATCTGGCCTCCCAACGAAGAACTGGAGGCGACAGTGGCTCTGTCTTATGAAATGTGACAATTCTTTCTCCCTGATTTTTTCTCCGAAAATAGGTATTTATGGAGTTGGATTCAGGGTCTGCGGGGCCACCAGGTGGGCATAACCCACCTGGGCACGCCAGGAGGGGGCGCCCTGGTGGGTTGTGCTCACCCAGGGCCCCCCTCCGGTGGTTCTTGGCTCTAGTAATTCACTTTTATTATATAAAAATCCTCGCAAAGTTTCGTTCCAATGCGAGAACTTCTATTTCTGCACAAAAACAACACCATGGTAGTCCTGCTGAAAACAGCATCAGTCCGGATTAGTTTCATTCAAATCATGCAAATTAGAGTCCAAAACAGGAGTGAAAGCGTTAGGAAAAGTAGATACGATAGAGAAGTATCAAGGTCCAAGGTGATTCCAACCTCGCCATCTCACAAGTTAACGACAAATTCTATGTAAAGGACTCGAAGATGACAACTTACTAGAATGTCATCTTAAAAAATTCGGCCAGGTTCGAGGGGCTGGAGTTTCATCACATGCCCCGAATAGCAACTAGGCCGTGGATATACTCATCCGAATGGGCGCAAAGCGGGATAAAGTCCCGGACAATACCTTCCTTGAACGTCTCTTCAATACATCCGTAGTCTGGCAAGATGACAAAGGAACATCAGAGTCAAGCGACGTCGGGTAACCTGCCTCGCCTGAAGATGACGAAGAACATGGTATAATGGGCGGCTCGGCTATTCAGGAAACAACTTCCGCACACAAAGTCATGGCAGTCATTGCACCATGGACTGAGCCGCTCCTCGCATACCTACTCCACAAAGAGCTCCCTAGGGACCAAATTGACGTACGTCGGATCGTAAGTCAATCTAAAACTATAAGGTTCATTAAGCAGAACTCTATAAGATAAGCACTATGGGCGTCCTCTAGCGATGCATATCCGAGGAAGAAGGAAGACTCTTACTTCAGGAGATACACTCTGGCAGGAGCGGATAGCACGCCGCTGCTCGGACTTTGGTCAGCAAGGCCTTCCGAGCTGGTTTCTATTGGCCGACCGTGGGCGCTGACGCCTTGCCGTTGGTACAGTGTTACCCAGGCTGTCAAGTATTCGCCAAACAAAGCCACATGCCACGTGTGGTCCTCCGCAGTATCCCTATAACTTGGCCTTTCGCGGTCTGGGGGCTAGACATGGTCAGCCCACTCAAGGGCGGATCAAGCAAAAAAAAATATCTACTTGTGATGGTGGACAAATTCACTAAGTGGATCGAAGCATACCAGTCACCTCGGCCGGAGCTATCCCAGTAATTGAGTTCATCTCCGGGGTAGTGCACTATTACATTATCCCCCACAGTCTGATCACAGACAACGGGACAAACCTCACAGCCAAAGAGGTCAAAGCATGGTGTGCAAAAATGGGCATCAAGCTCGACTACGCATCTGTATACCACCCGCAGTCAAACTAGCAGGTGGAGCGGGCAAATGGACTAATCCTTAGTTGCATCAAGCCTAGGCTAGTACGCTTTGTTAAAAAAGCTGACTACAAATGGGTAGACGAACTTTATTCCATATTATGGGGCTTGCACACCATGCCTAACGGATCCACCAGGTACACCCCGTTTTTCATGGTGTACGGCACCGAGGTAGTACTCCCTTGCGACATCATACATGATGCACCTTGGGTACGCATGTATGAGGAGCGGGTGGCTGAGCTTGATCGGTAAGACACCCTGGACGCTCTAGAAGAGGAGTGCAACGTCACTCGGGCATGATCGACTGTCTATCAACAACATGCTTGGTGCTACCACAGCAGGGAGGTTTGTGCAAAGGACTTCAACGTCGGAGATCTCGTGATGAGGCTCCATTCAGAGAAGCAGAAACAAAAACTCTCTCCGAAATGGGATGGGCCATTTATTATTGACCAGGTACTAGTCGAAGGCGCCTACTGGATTCGGGATCCAGAGGACGGCCATCTAGAGCCCAACCCCAAGAATGCGTCACTGCTTCGACGTTTCTATGGTTGACCTCCCGAACTCTGCTCATGTATATAACTTACCCTTTTTCACGTTTCCTACACCTCGAAGCATCTTTTAAATGCTCTCGAGAGATAATATAGCATGTTCTTTAAAAGAACACGCGTCGTTCCACCTCATACGTACCATTGTATTTCAAGCCAAAATATGCATCGATTTGACTTAAGATTTGGCCATGCTGGGTTGCCTGGCTCCTGTGCTTGCCCCTTACATTCCTGATCATTTGGATAAGGGGCCAAAGGAGCACCGCTGTGATTGTTACTCCCGGGTCAGCCAGTGCAATACCTCGGACGGAGCTAGCACTCTTAATATGCAAATCGGTCGGCCATGACATCGGAATAAAGTGGAGGGAGTCTTTCAAACCACGACCAGGGGCTTTAACCCCGAGGTCACCCATCTTCGGACCTATGTGCTCAACACAACCACCCAAGGAAAGGAACTGCTGGAAGAACTATTTTTCTCGAAATATGTTTCTTAACGTTAAAAAGAAATATAACATAACTCTTCACCTCCCTCTTGTCGTTTAAACCATATAGCCGGATTGCCTTGTCACCTGAAGCACTTGGTATAATTACTTCGGCCAGTAGTATGGGACACTTATTAGCCACTGGCCGAGGAGGTGGAAGCCGATGGCTGGTTGACAGAGTTCGAAAGAGCGCTCTGAATATTGACGTAAAAGTACATAGAGTCATACATGAATATATAATTACACCAGGTCTAGTCCATCCATTAAGGTGTCTAGAGCGCATTCCTTCTATGAAAACCAAGCAACACGCATGAAACTCTCACATGCCAGCCTAGTAGGTATCTCTTCCCCGTCCGACCCCATAGGTCCTACCTCGGCCAGGGACATTGTATCAACACCTGTATAATGGGTCTTAACCATGGCCCAGGCCTCCCTAGCCCCTTCTCGGTAGGCGGACACCTTCCAAGCCTGGACCCGACTTTGTGGTCTTTTCAGATGTTCGGCTAGGACGGCCATGTCTTCGGGCACGTGCTCCACTTCGGGCCATAAAGCCTTGAAGATGTCCTTCATCGATTTTCGTGCACTCGTACGCCATGGATAGATGAGCTGCCATATCTTTAGGCACCAGACCTTGGTGTCAAGGGGTTGGCGGGACAAAGAAGCTAGCAAGACATATTAGTCAGCCTCTTAATCACCTCGGATAAGCCATGTACTCAGGAACGATTCTCAAAATCAATACTTACCAAAAATTATCTCATCCGTTTGCCGATTCTTTGCCTCGGCAACAACCAGTTGAGCTTTTAAACTCTCAATCTCCCGAGCCCGTTGTCATTTTCCACCCTTAGTGCATTGGTACCATCCCTCGCTAGTACATGTTGGTTGGCCTAGCGTTGTGACTCTATATACATCAAATCCTCACGGGCCTGCTTAAGATCTCTCTCAAGATGACCTAGGGCTTCTGCTACTACACTGGATTATGTTGTCCGGCCATCTCATAATCTCCCTAGCAGCAATGATATATGCCAGAAAAGCACTTACCATGCGCCTCCATGGTCAACTTTTTCACCTGCTACACCTCGACCAAGGCGGCATCTAACTTCCCCTTCGTTTGGGCAAGCGCCTCGGTCAATTGATCATTCTTTGCCTGAGCTTCCTGTCAAGGACGGCAGGCACTATTAGTATTCAAGCCTTGCTATGGCCGCATTTACCCATACCAAGCCTTAGGGGCTACTACCGTTATTGGTAGTCTTGTTTGCCTTCAAGAAAAAAAGAAATGCACCACACCCCGAAGCAATATTTACTCAGGTGAAGCCTTACCCGCACCTTGCGACAAGAAGTTTAACGACTAATCAAAAGCACCATGGGTTGCTCCAAGGTATGCATCCACCGCACTGAGGGTGTTGAACTCCCGATCCAAGAAAGTCAAATTCCTTAGGGAAGTCTTTCGCCGCCAGTAATTCACGGCACATTGGATCTCAGAAGGAGTAGTTGAGCTAGTCTCGGAGTCCTCGGGTTGGGGAACCTCGGGAGTGATCCCCGAGGCAGGACGTGCTTCCGGTTCCCTATGCAAAGCCGCCTTCCCCTTGGCCCTCATGCTCGCTGTCATGGAAGAAGACAAGGGCTGCGAGCGAATGATCAAGGGGCAGGGGCCTGAGATGGCACCTACACAAATACAGTGATCAAGGAGTTACCTGGTAAACAAGGGGGCACTTTCACCTGCCCCCATGACTTCTGCCTACGCGTCCTGCGCCTCCCGTGGGGACCTCCCTCATAGAGCCATTTCTCCGTGTGGACGTTTGGAACTTCGTCCCTTTAAAGGAGATGTCAGGCGACTAGGGGCTGGAGGGCGAGGAGCTCGCTTTTGATTAGAGGAAAGGGGCGTTACAGATGAAGCTGGCCTCATCCCCGGTACATCTGGGGCAATGGCCACCCTTGAGCAGTCAAGGCTCTCTAGATAAAATTGCCTCCCTTCATAGATGAGGGCTAAATCCTCATCCTCGTTAAAAAGAGGATCCTCTGCTCGGTGGTGCGATTCCGGCTCGGGTTCCGGGTTGTTTATGGCCTCAACCCAATGCTCCATCTCTTTTCAAAACCAGTAAAAGGTTGATCAGCTAAATTTATTACTGAACAACTCGGATAGACGAGAAAATCAGGGAAAACTTACCATGTCGGCGGGATTGTAGTAGGACAACCCGTCTCGGAATTGTCGCCTGGCGAAGTCCCCTGCGGCCCCCTAATAAATGTAGACCAGTGCTGTCCCAAAGGCCGACTGGTCAAAGAAGCTATCCCGAATTGTTCACGAAGAGTCTTTGGTCCCGTTGAACCCGCGCAACAAATGAGGACGCTCCCGAAGTGGCTGGACTCTTCGATTTTTGCCGTGACCATTACATCTATTATAGTGAGGCAGTGCTCATCAACTGCTTCACCCGAGCTACCAGCTTGGTTACCTTGACACTTTCCTCTTGGGCGGGTCCCTGCAGCCTCCAACTATAACGCCTCTTCGGGGGTTCCATGGAATACGAGGGGAGTCCCGGCCGAACTGGGTCGAGGAGGGGAACGCCGTCTATATAAAACCACTCGGTTGGCCAGACGTCGGTGTCCTCTTGAGGAGTACCTAATGGGTATTCGGTTCCCTCGATTCGGCAGACTTCGGCTGTCCCGACCTCATATAACTTCTTGGTAGGAGAGCATGGCACCATGCAAAAATACTTCTGCCATAGCTCGAAGTGCACCTTGCAACCGAGGTGCATCTCGCACACATTGTCTATGTAAACCCACTCAGTGGCCCGCATCTTAATGTCCTCCCTGGGAGTGCCCGAAAGATAGGCGGTCCCTACGATCCGACACACTTCAGCTCCTCCAACCTCGTGATTTTCTCCACCTATGGAGTAGGCAATTAAGCATAATTATTTTCACCACAGCCCAAAGTGAGCCTCGCAGCCAAGAAATGTCTCGTAGAGGGTGACGAACCCCGAGATATGCAAGATCGAATTAGGGGGTAAGATGGTGGAGTTGGATCCCGTAAAACTCTAGTAAACCCCCGAGGAAGGGATGAATGGGGAAACTGATGCGGAGCATCCTACGGACATCACCATGTCAAGAGTTCCATTGCTAAGAGACACGCCCAACTTCTACTTCAATCATACTAAGGTGAATTCCATCCTTAATGCGTGTATTCTTAGTTCCCTCGAGGATGGTATACTACTTTACCGTCCTACCGCATGTGCCCATATAGGTTTGAACCCAATGACGAATGTGCCATGGAGGATGTCATCCACAAGCGAGCACCTACACCATCCACGAGAGAAGCCTGGAAACGGAGAAGGAACTGTCAAGGAGAAGGCGAGGTTCCACCTGCACCGACGGGAGTCCATGAGAAGGTGACATGCTGCGAGCCTCTGGATCCCCCTGCACACGGGCCCTTGGACCCCATGCACATGGGACCCCGTGCCCTCGGTACAAGCCCGTGCGCAAGAGCTACGTCGCCAGGTCTCTGGATACCCCGTGCGCACGGGCTCCACTTACCCCGTGCGCATGGGCCCCCCTGTGTGTTGTTGCAGGCTTGGTCCTTGCATTACCATTTCACCCCCACTTATCGCTCTCTTTGCCTAGGACTATATATACTACCCCTCCTCCATTTAGACTTAGCTAAGAATAGATCTAGACATTAGAGCTTAGCTCATGTACCTCACCTTGTGGGATTCTTCTTGAGAGAGAGACACTCCACTGAAGCTCAAGGCCTCCATTGGAGAAGATCCCTAGGGATTCAAGACATCCTTGGGGGAAGGATCTATCTAGATCATCAAGAACTCATCTCCTTCATAGGATTTGGGATGAACTTTACCATGTATCTTCTTTCCCTTTGATTGTTCTTGTACCTTGTGAATCTCATGTGTTTGTTGGTCTAGTGGATGTCTGATTGAACTTGTTCTTGAGTGTTCCTCTTGTGATTTCCCTTTGTGTTCTTCGTATTCTTCACGTTCTTCGGGAAAAAACCCCTCCAATTCGTGAAAGATCTCCACTTACGGTCTCCACCCTACAACATCTTGGTATCTAGAGCCACGTTGATCACGAATTTGGAGTCTTGCCCACCGTTTTATAGCCTAATTTTTCTTGTTCTTGTCCAATTTCGAAAATTCCCCACAAAAAGAGCCATACCAATTTTTTTGTGATTTGATGTTTATTGTGAGTTTTAGTTGATTTCAACCCATGGATCTGGTGTTTAGAAAGTAGATCCACCTCCAATTGCGTCCCCATAGCCTGATTTTTCTTTCTCCCCTTCAAATATGACCTAGAAATCGCGAAATTTCCGCCACCCCCGTGTCCACGGGCCCCAGATGCCGTGTCCACGGCCCCCCGAAAAGTCTCTGGACACCCCATGTCCATAGCTTTTTCATGTACACACGGGACCCCGTGCCCATGGCGTTTTGACCCCGTGCACACGGCCCTCCCATGAGCAGCCGCCATCATTTCACCGTTTTGCTCATAACTTCCAATTCTGAACTCCGATTTGGGTGTTCTTTGGCTCGTTGGAAAGCTAGCGATGTGCCCGAGCTTCTCATCTTGGTTTTATCACCATTTGACTCCATAAAATTTTGTGCATTTTCACATCTTTTGCATAGGCCATGCACCATATCTTCCGCATAACCACCATAACATTCCGCAACCTAACCCATTTTGGTTCTTCTTGCACTTGTGGTTATGATTTGAGTCTCATAAGGTATTTCGGCTGCTTAGGGATGGTTACATATTCATCCACCACTGAACACTTGTATCGCTCCAGCGACTACATCCTCCATGACATTCCGCATCGACGACGACCATCCGTCCTTTGAGACCATCTTCAACCGGAAGCAAGGCCGATTAACCCCAACTTCATGAAAGGTTAAGTGCGATGAAGGTATCCATTTCATAAACTTTTCGCTCCTTTCCATTACATCTTGATAGCCCCACCATCTTTGCGAATACCTTCATACCTATTGAGACTAGCTATCCGAGCATTCCCGGGCTTCGCGGAAACTTGTGCACCATAGTGATGCGATATCATATTGTTGCATCATTGGATATATCATAAATGCAATTTCTTGCCCCCGTGCATATCTTGTGATACTTTTCTCATGTGATTGGTTGAGGCTCAATAAGAAAAGTGTAAGCAGAAGAGAAAAAAATACCAAAAAAGCTTTTAAGCAAGAAATATAATGACCCTAAGCTTATAAGCAAAAGAGAGTTGAGCATGAAATGAGATACTTGTGCATGAGGATACATGGAATAGGAAACATTTAGCTTGCATACATATAGGTTGGTGCCAAGTGGTGAATCTTGCCCAAAACTGCAATAAGCTAGCGTCTCTCCTAGTGTTTGTGCAACACGAGCCTAGTCTTCATTAGGCAATTTTGTATTGCTCATCCCTATAGTTGCACAAGCCCCATTAACCCATCATGTGTGTTTCTTTATTGCCCTCCTCTATATTTGTGATCACTTGCGTTGCATTTTGAGTCCTTTGGATTGCTTTCAACATTTACAATATCTCGGGCTTCATTTTGCATGAATTTGTGCCACTTGTCCTAACTAAGTCACTCAATAAGCTTTACTTTGTAGATGTGAGTGAACAAGTCCGGTACCAATTCCACTATTCTTCCATTTCACATTGAGTAACACGAGATACATCCTCAATTTTGGGAAATAGCTTGGTATTGTTTATCTCATTTCCCACTCACCTTTGTGAAAGGATCGAGAAGAGGGGTCTAGAGGGGGGGGGGGTGATTAGACCCTTCACAAGTAAAAGTGGCAGCTTTTAAGTTCTTCAAGTTAAGGTGGAGTTCTAGCACAAGTTTAAGAATTCACAATACATTTCAAGCAAGCATGACAAGAGTATATGCAGCGGAAAGAGTAAAGCATGCTAATTGCAAGAAAGTAAAGGGGTGGCATTGGAGTGCAAACGCAATGAAGACACGAAGATTTTTGGCGTGGTTCCGATAGGTGGTGTTTTCGTACATCCACGTTGACGGAGACTTAAACCCACAAAGGGTAATGGTTGAGCTATTCCACAGAGGGCTCCACCCATGATGGGTCCACGAAGAAGCAACCTTGTCTATCCCACCATGGCCATTTCCCACGAAGGACTTGCCTCACTCGGGTAGATCTTCACGAAGTAGGCGATCTCCTTGCCCTTACAAACTTCTTGGTTCAACTCGACAACTTGACGGAGGCTCCCAAGCGACACCTAACCAATCTTGGAGACACCACTCTCCAAAAGGTATTAGATGTTGTGTTGATGATGAACTCCTTGCTCTTGTGCTTCAAATGATAGTCTCCCCAACACTAAACTCTCTCACAGATTTGGATATGGTGGAAAGATGATTTGAGTGGAAAGCAACTTGGGGAAGGCTAAAAATCAAGATTCTTGTGGTAGGATTGATATATCTTGATCTCAACACATGAGTGGGTGGTTCTCTCTTAGAAAATGTATGCTAGAAGTGTAGGCACGCTCTGATGGCTCTCTCACAAATGGAGAAGGGGTTGGAGGGGTATATATAGCCTCCACACAAAATCCAACCGTTACACACATTTGACCCAACTCGGTCAGACCGAATAGATGAACTCGGTGAGACCGGTTTAGTTCAAAATGTGAACGTTAGGAATCTCGATGGGACCGACTGGAACAACTCGGTGGGACCGATGTGCTAGGGCTTAGGGCAAACCTCATCTCAGTGGTGCCGAGTGCATCAACTCGGTGAGACCAAAGTGAAGTAATAGAGCAACAGAGAGTTGGCCAAGCAGACTCAGTGGGACCGATTGCACATTTTAGTGAGATTGAAATAACTGCAACAAGCAATAGAGAGTTTGCAAGGCCATCTCGGTGAGACCGAGATATGTATTGGTATGACCGAACTGTTAGGATTTCTAGCACTGGCTCTCTCATGTGAACTCGGTGGCGGCGGGTAGAAAGAATTGGTGGCGCCGAGTTGGAGTTTAGGATTTTGACATATTTGGAATGAGAAAGTGGTTGAGGGATTTCGAGCAATATCACTAAGCATTTGAGCAAGCAAGACATTAAGCAACACCTCATCCCCTTTTAATAGTATTGACTTTCCTATGGACTCAATGTGATCTTGGATCACTGTTGGTGTCGAAACCGGCGGATCTTGGGTAGGGGCCCCGAACTATGCGTCTGAGGTCGATGGTAACAGGAGACTGGGGACACGATGTTTACCCAGGTTCTGGCTGAGGGAGTCCTGGATTAAGGGGTCCTCGGACAGCCGGACTATATACTTTGGCCGGACTGTTGGACTATGAAGATACAAGATTGAAGACTTCGTCCCGTGTCCGGATGGGACTCTCCTTTGCATGGAAGGCAAGCTTGGCAATTCGGATATGTAGATCTCCTTCTCTGTAACCGACTCTGTGTAACCCTAGCCCCCTCCGATGTCTATATAAACCAGAGGGTTTAGTCCGTAGGACAAAAAACAATCATAATCATAGGCTAGCTTCTAGGGTTTAGCCTCTACGACCTCGTGGTAGATCAACTCTTGTAATACTCATATCATCAAGATCAATCAAGCAGGAAGTAGGGTATTACCTCCATCGAGAGGGCCCAAACCTGGGTGAAACATCGTGTCCCCTGCCTCCTGTTACCATTAGCCTTAGACGCACAGTTCGGGACCCCCTACCCGAGATCCGCCGGTTTTGACACCGACATTGGTGCTTTCATTGAGAGTTCAAATGTGCCGTCGCGATAGGGCTTGATGGCTCGCCTTGTTGTCAAGGACAGCATCACCTCTGGAGGATACCTGGCTGTAGGCCAAACTCTCCAGCTGGGCGGTTTCGTCATGGCCGCCCGTTCGGCTGCCACGCCGACGATGACTTCTCAGGTCATCAAGAACAGCCTCCACGTCATCTCGGAATTCACTAAACGGATGGATCCAATGGATCTCTCCTTCCTGAACGAGCTCTTGGATCGCATTGCCGCCCTGGGGGTCGCTACGGACTATGATCGGATCGGGCTTAAACCCGACCAAAGGGAGATTAACTCTTCGCTGGTCACCCATCGAATAGCGGTGGCGGAGGAACAAAACAACGATTCTTCCTCTATTTTGAGGACGAACTATATCTAGATTCCCGAGCTCTCCAATCTGGATACCCGTCTACGGGAGGACATGGCCTAGGCTCCGAACTTAGAATCGGGCAACGGGCCACAAATATTGGGCAACATCTTGGAGCCCGAGCTTCCAAGCTCGGGAGCTCCTTTGCCCCTGGGTCTCACATCGGATCAGGATGTGGACTTAAGTCTGCCCACCCACCCAGACACAAGTGATCTTTCCCACATTAGACAAAAGCCCCAAGAGATAGTACACCACTTCTGGGCCAGATTCCTCCTTGTAATGAGCAAGGTTAAGGACTGTCACGAGGAAGACGCGATCTCATTCTTTTGCAAAAATTGCACGGACAAGGGAATTCTCAATGCCATAAGTCGCCGTGACATAGCACACTTCACCGACTTGGCGGCCATAGTACAGAAGTACTATGCGATGGAAAGCGCCTGGAAAACCCAAACAAAATTCTAGAATCCTCCGGCTCTAACTAAACCCCTTGTCCGAACTAAAAGGGTATGCTCTCGCAAGTCACCCAATCCAATTACAAAGAAGCCAAAGCCCTCTACAGGGCGTGGAACCGTACTGGAGGGATGGCTCAACAGGCCATGCAAAATTCACAGCACACCGGGCATCATACCAACACATAGCCTTAGAGCATGTTGGATACCCCGGCAGGTGGCCAAGAGCGGCGAGGACCTTCTCATCATCAATGCCGCAGAGCACCATCCCACAAAGAATAAAAATACAGTACTGACAGTCTTCGAGACTTTCGCCTCAAACAACAGGAGCAAGCAAGCGCTCCATAGCCTTGCCGAAGTCTGCCACGTCGCAGCAATAAACCCGTGGAACGATACGGCCATAATCTTCAATGCCAGCGATGAACCTCAATTCCGAACAGTCCAAGCACCAGCCGCTTTGGTCCTTAGTCCAACTATGGACATCTTAGGGCTTACTAAAGTGCTCATGGACGGCGGTAGCGGATTAAACCTCATCTATGTGGAAACTCTTAACAAAATGGAAATAGATAATAGCCGCATTGAGCAAAGCAGCATGACTTTCAGAGGAATCATCCCTAGTCGGGAGGCACGATGCACGAGAAAAATAACACTGGATGTGGTATTCGGCACACCGGAGAATTATAGGTCTGAAGAAATCACATTCCAAGTGGCCCCGTTTAACAGTGGATACCACGCCCTTTTATGGCGGATGCATTCACAAGCTTCCAAGCTATACCCCATTACGGGTACATGAAGCTTAAGATGCCGGGGCCCAACGAAATCATCACTCTAGCCAGGGATCCGGACATAGCACTCCGCGCCGAAAATAAAATCGCCGCACTAGCCTTGTTGGCATTATCCGAAGCCCTCGTGGCCGAAGAGTTAACTGCGCTATGCTCCACAGTGGACAGGGACGACGTGATACTCGACAATTGACCCAAGTCCACCTCTTTTAAACCAATAGACGAAATAGTGAAATTCCAGGTCCACCCAACGGACCCTACAAGAACAACATCAATTGGGGCACAGCCGAACCCCACAATAGACGCCGCACTACGAGAGTTCTTGCACGAGAATTGGGACATCTTCGCCTGGCATCCCTCAGATATGCCAGGTATCCCACGCAGGCTAGCCGAGCATAGCCTAAACATACTAAAGGGATACAAGCCGGTCAAGCAGACTCTTCGGCACTTTTCAGAACCCAAGCGACAAGCCATGGGAGAAGAGCTAGCCAAGCTACTCGAGGCCGGATTCATCACAGAAATTAAACATCCGGACTGGCTAGCAAACCTGGTGATGGTACCAAAGAAGGAAAAATCCTGGCGCCTATGCGTCGATTTCAAGGACCTCAATAAGGCTTGCCCCAAGGGTCCCTTCCCCTCCCCCGCATCGATCAAATCATCGACGCTACCGCAGGACACGACTCATTGTGTTTCCTCGACGCATACTCCGGATACCATCAAATCAAGATGGCGGATGATACGTCTCCAACGTATCTATGAAGCATTCATGCTATTTTATCATCTATTTTGGATGTTTACGGGCTTTATTATACACTTTTATATTAGTTTTGGGACTAACCTATTAACCGGAGGCCCAACCTATTTTAGTATTTCAAAGAAAAGGAATATCAAACGGAGTCCAAACGGAATGAAACCTTCGGGAGCGTTATTTTTGGAACAGAAGCAATCCAGGGAGCTTGGAGTACAAGACAGGGAAGCTTCGAGGAAGCCAGGAGAGAGGGGGCACGTCCACCCCCCTGGGCGCGCCCTCCACCCTCGTGGGCCCCTCGAGGCTCCCCCGACCGACTTCTCTCATCTATATATTCCCATATACCCTAAAACCATCGAAGAACAAAACAGATGGGGAGTTCCGCCGCCGCAAGCCTCTGTAGCCACCAAAAACCTCTCGGGAGCCCGTTCCGGCACCCTGCCGGAGGGGGGATCCCTCACCGGTTGCCATCTTCATTATCTCGGCACTCTCCATGATGAGGAGAGAGTTGTTCACCCTCGGGGCTGAGGCTATGTACCTGTAGCTATGTGTTTGATCTCTCTCTCTCTCTCTCTCTCTCTCTCTCTCTCGTGTTCTCTCTTTGGCACGATCTTGATGTATCGCGAGCTTTGCTATTATAGTTGGATCTTATGATGTTTCTCCCCCCTCTACTTTCTTGTGATGAATTGAGTTTTCCTCTTGAAGTTATCTTATCGGATTGAGTGTTTAATGATTTGAGAACACTTGATTTATGTCTTGCCATGCTTATTTGTGGTGACAATGGGATATCATGTGATCCACTTGATGTATGTTTTGGTGATCAACTTGCGGGTTCCGCCCATGAACCTATGCATAGGGGTTGGCACACGTTTTCGTCTTGACTCTCCGGTAGAAATTTTGGGGCACTCTTTGAAGTACTTTGTGTTGGTTGAATAGATGAATCTGAGATTGTGTGATGCATATCGTATAATCATGCCCACGGATACTTGAGGTGACAATGGAGTATCTAGGTGACATTAGGGTTTTGGTTGATTTGTGTCTTAAGGTGTTATTCTAGTATGAACTCTATGATAGATTGAACGGAAAGAGTAGCTTCATGTTATTTTACTACGGACTCTTGAATAGATAGAACAGAAAGGATAACTTTGAGGTGGTTTCGTACCCTACCATAATCTCTTCGTTTGTTCTCCGCTATTAGTGGCTTTGGAGTGACTCTTTGTTGCATGTTGAGGGATTGTTATGTGATCTATCTATGTTTTTATTGTTGAGAGAACTTGCACTAGTGAAAGTATGAACCCTATGCCTTGTTTCCTACCACTGCAATACCGTTTACGCTCACTTTTATCATTAGTTACCTTGATGTTTTTATATTTTCAGATTACAAAAACCTATATCTACTATCCATATTGCACTTGTATCACCATCTCTTCGCCGAACTAGTGCACCTATACAATTTACCATTGTATTGGGTGTGTTGGGGACACAAGAGACTCTTTGTTATTTGGTTGCAGGGTTGTTTGAGAGAGACCATCTTCATCCTACGCCTCCTACGGATTGATAAACCTTAGGTCATCCACTTGAGGGAAATTTGCTACTGTCCTACAAACCTCTGCACTTGGAGGCCCAACAACGTCTACAAGAAGAAGGTTGTGTAATAGATATCAACGGAGTCCGATCAAGCCGCAATGGCATTTATCACTCCATAGGACCCCTTCTATTTTAACACCATGCCTTTCGGGCTGAAAAACACCGGTGCAACTTATCAACGCATGATTCAGACATGCCTGGAAACACAGATCGGCAAAACAGTGGAGGCATATGTAGATGACGTGGTCATCAAAACCAGACACGTCAAATCTTTAATAGACGACTTGAGGCTTACGTTCGACAATCTCCGAACATATGACATCAAGCTCAACCCGGAAAATGCCCTTTCGGCGTACCTGCCGGAAAACTCTTGGGCTTTATCGTTTCCAATAGAGGAATCGAAGAAAACCCGGCTAAAATCCGAGCTCTGTCAGAGTTGGCTACCCCAACAGACCTCAAGCAAATCCAGAAATTAACTGGATGTGCGGCCGCCTTAAGCTGCTTTATCTCCCGATTAGGAGAAAAGGCACTACCTCTTTATCGCCTTCTTCGACGCACGAAACACTTCGAGTGGATGGATGCGGCTATGGCTGGACTGGAGGAAATAAAGGCCCTCCTGGCCAGCAATCCAATCCTGGCCGCGCAAAATGTCAGCGAACCTGTGATGTTATATATAGCGGCAACTCATCAGGTTGTAAGTGCAGTGCTTATCGTTGAACGAGAGACGGACGAACACAGATTCCCACTCCAAAAGCCGGTATACTACGTATCCACTGTCCTCACTCCATGCAAGTCACGGTACCCACATTATCAAAAGATAGCATACGCGGTCTTCATGGCATCCTGAAAATTACGACACTACTTTCAAGAGTGTTCAATCACGGTGGCCTCCGAAGTACCACTCAATGACATAATAAATAACCGCGATGCCACGGGCCGGATTGCTAAATGGCCCATCAAGCTCCTCCCATTCGACATAACATACAAACCATGGTGAGCCATTAAGTCGCAAGTACTGGCTGACTTCATCGCCGAATGGACTGAAGCCGAACTCCCTAAAGAGTATGGCACGTACTCCAATTGGATCATGCACTTTGACGGCTCTAAGATGCTAGATGGTCTAGGGGCAGGCGTTGTCCTAACATCCCCCACTGTAGATACAGTCCAATACGTACTCCAAATACTATACACAGATTCCAACAATGCAGCCGAATATGAGGCCTTGTTGCATGGTCTTCCGATGGCAGTCTCCATGGGCATTCAATGCCTAGAAGTTCGTGGGGATTCAAATCTCACAATATATCAAATAAATGGAGACTTTGATGCCAAGGACCCAAAAATGGCGGCCTACCGCAATGTCGTCCTCAAAATGTCAACTCGATTCGAGGGGCTCGAATTCCACCATGTGGTTCGAGAAAACAACCAAGCGGCAGATATCCTCGCCCGCATCAGCGCTAAACGCGACCCCGTCCCACCCAATATCTTTTTGGAAAGGCTGTTCAAGCCACCCGTGGTGTGGGAAGGGGAGACCGGCAATACCAGTCCGGATCCGCACACAACCCAGATCCCGAACACTCTGACGTAATCGGAGGCTCCGCCACCGAAATAACACCTTAGGCCCACGTGATCATGGTTATCATCGCCCCATGGACAGAACCGTTCTTAGCCTACTCAAATAGGCAAGAACTCTCTGAGGACCAAAATGAGGCACATTGCATTGTGCAGCGCTCTAAAGCCTACAAAGTCCACGAGAGAGAGCTTTATAAGAAAAGCGCAACGGGAGTGCTCCAAAGGTGCATCTCTGAAGAGGAAGGGCGACAGCTCTTGGCCGAAATTCATGCCAGACTCGGCGGCCACCACGCCGTAGCTCGGGTGCTCGTAAGCAAGGCCTTCCGTACAGGTTTCTATTGGCCGACAGCCGAGGCAGACGCACAGGACCTTGTCCAACATTGCGTCAATTGCCAGCCTTTTGCAAATCAAAGCCATATGCTGCCTACCGCTCTCCAAACAATCCCCATAACTTGGCCCTTTGCGGTCTGGGGGCTCGATATGGTTGGACCCCTTAAAGGAGGAAGCCATAAGAAGAAATACCTGTTGGTCATGATCGATAAATTCACCAAATGGATAGAAGCCAAACCAGTTAAAACGACCGCGTCCGGACCAGTGATAGACTTCATATCCGGGGTCGTACACCGTTACGGTGTCCCCCACAGCATCATCACCGATAACGGCTCAAACTTCACAGACAACAAGGTGAAAACCTGGTGCAGCAAAATGGGCATAAAACTTGATTATGCCTCTGTCTATCACCCCAAACAAACGGTCAAGTCGAATGAGCGAATGGTCTTATTATGAGCGGCATTAAACCCAGACACTGCAATCCTTGAAAGAATCAGATACGCACTAGGTCGAGGAGCTCGACTCCGTACTATGGGGGCTGCGGACCACGCCAAATCGCACAACCGGATACACACCATTTTTATGGTGTACGGTGCAGAGGTAGTGCTACCCTGCGATATCATCCATGACTCACCTAGAGTGCACATCTATGAAGAGAGAGAAGCCGAGCTGGATTGGCAGGACAACCTAGATGCCCTAGAGGAGGAGCGTGACGTCGCAAAGGCCTGTTCCGCATTCTATCAACAGCAGGTTCGAAGGTATCAAAGCAGAGAAGTACGGGCCAAAACTTATAACATTGGCGAACTCGTTCTACGCCTACCAGAGAAGAAAAAGGACAAGCTCAAGCCCAAATGGGAGGGTCCCTTCATCATCGATAAAGTTCTCACCAGAGGTGCGTACTGTCTGCGTGATGCATCAGATAATCGACTCGAGCCAAACCCATGGAATGCAGCCAGACTCCGAAGATTCTACGCCTAGTGCCAAACTCTGTGTTTGTCTCCTTACCTCCGTCTTCCTTTTTAAATTATATCCTCTCTCTCTCCCCCCCCTTTTTATACATAGCCTTAAAAGCTTCAAGTATGCTTTGACCCACACTCATGCCGCGCTATGCGCACTCAATATACCTGGGGGCTTCTTATACAGAAGCTTAATATAATTATCTTCTGGGCTTCATGCCCACCACATATGCATCATTTCCCCATATGTGCCTTTTTTCACCACTATATGCATCGGTATGACTTAAGTTTTGGCCAAACTGGGTTGCCCAGCTCTTGTGTTTATGCCCTACGTTCCCGTTAATTCGGCTAGGGCATAAGGGGAGCACCTCTGCGATTGTTACTGCCGGGTCAGCCGGATGTGTACCTCAGACTGGGTGAAGCCGAAAGCTAGCGTTCTTAAGGGAATATTCGGTCGATGAACAAAAGATGTATTTTACCTATTTCAAAACATGCCCCCAGATGATTATATCCTGCGTCATTTTTTTCGCAGTTCAGACATGCACATTAATGCATGAACACCCAGGGAAAGGAACCCTTAATGGAGCTATTCTCCCTGGAAGATGTTTCTTACTACCCATGTAATATAACGTAGCTACTTGGGTACTTGTCTGTTCAAGCACTTATGACGCGTACGCCTGGTTTCCACACGTGCCCCTGTTTTCACATAACCGAGCGGGTATTCGGATACACTCCGACTGTCGGGTCCAAAGGTTGAAGTGAAAAGGTCCGCCAAGACAAATGATTTACAATCCGGCTAGGGACAAATGTGTCCTTCGAAGTATAGAAGTCACTTAGACTGACTAAATTCTTCTTCTATACCATCCAACAGGCTGTCTAGCCTACAGTCCTGTTGGGAATACTTAGCAGCTAATGCTACCTGGTCATATACCAGACTTACAGGGATCTCTTTCCCATCTGATCCTATAGGTACGACCCCGGCCATGTGGTTCGGGTCAGCCTTGGTGTATCGCGTCTTCACCATGGCCCAGGCTTCCCTTGCACCTTGTCGGCAGGCCGATACCTTCCATAATCAGAAGCGCCGCCGCGCTCCCTTGAGCATATCCACAAGCTCCCCCATGCCTCCTGGCAGGGAGGCGGATGACCACAAGGCCTGGGCAATGCCCTGCATCACCTGCCGAACTTGTTCGTGCAGTTGTGAGAGCTCCTGCAGAAGATCGCCTGCAGATCCGGGCATCCCCTCTTCGGGACGACCTGTCAACATACCTACAGACATAAATCTGTTAGCATGCTTCTTCGCCGAACTTTATAGTGGTTCGTTATAGCACTTACTAAATATGCTGCGTCGAAGCCTCTTATTCTCCTTCACGGAGTCAGCAAGCTGGGCCCAAACATCCTTTAATTTGACGTCCAGTCGGGTGTTCGCGTCCTGGAGAGTATTTTTCTCCTGTATAACCTTTGTAAGCACATGCTCTCTAGACTTTAGCTGTCACTGAATATTGCTCATCCTCTGGTACGATCTCCGGATTGCCTCTGGGATTGTGTGCAGAATCTATTGTTAGATTTGCATTCATGCCAAATATTAACTGCTACATACCATTACATTATTACCAGATGGGGCCTTCGTGGACTCCTCCATTCCGGCAATTGCAGCCCGCAGTTGGGCTTTGCCCTCCTCTAGCTCTTTAGACAGCTGGGTATTCTTCTCTGCCAGAACCTATGCACACGAGGATCCTTAAATCAGTTGTGCCGACCATTTCAACTCTCAGAGGCTACTGATATACATACTTATCAAATTTTCTTACCCGTATATCCTTTACGTACTGGCCCGTGGCTCTGGCGAGGCCACCTTGAGCAGCCCGGATGTACGCGTCCCCTGAGTTGAAGGCATTGAACGCCTCTTCAGAGAAATTAGGGCCGCGTAGTGTGGCCCGTCAGCGGCTATGATTCATGGCGCTCTCCACTTCGAAGTTTGTAGCGGAGACTCTATCCGCATCCTCTGTAGGAGGATCGTCCGCGTTGACCTCCGCCTTTGAGTCCGGCCTCGGAGTCCGGCTCGGGGAGGCGTGGCCGGTAGGCTCTCCAGATATAGTCCGACGAGCGCTTTTTCTGCCAAAGGACAATGGACATTGTTATATTTTAACGATGATAATTACGGGGCAGAATTTTAAACATACCTTTGCAACGACATCTCGGTCCTGATCGCCTTCCTTTTAAGCCTACCCGGCTTCGGTGCCCCTTGTTGACGAGTCACCGTGGGTTCGGCATGGTGGCCCGATGGCCTTCCGTGTAAAATGCAATACATGTGCGGTGGGTAAGGCGCGAAGAGGGATTCCTTTTTGGAAGTTGGGACTCCGGTCTTACTTACCTGTGATACAGGGAGCAGGCCAGGATAATCAGCTATGATGGCCAGCAACGCACCATCGCAGCTTAACAGATAAAATATCCGGTCGACGAGCTCCACAAATGTGTCCGGATCTTCTTTGAGTCCGGGGTCGAGGGCCCGCTTGGGGTCCTCTGGCCGTGGAGACGGGCTGTGAACCTCCCTCATAGCTTTTCACAGTTCCTGCTATGAATTGGCAAGGTAAATATTTATGCTAAAGAGTGCGGGAAAGACCAGAATTAAAGATAGCCGCTCACCCAGCTCGGGGGGTCGTACATGGAGAATCCATCCCGTGGCTTGATACGGATAAACTCCTCTTCTTCTCCTTTGTACAAATCGAACAATATCTTCGCTAGAGCGACAGGGGAGTCCGGAACATTACGGCTGCAGCAGGTGGCATCGTCTTCTCCATTGAAGTGCCACATGGGTTTCCCCCGATATTGAAGTGCTGCACTCCCCGCATTATACATATGGACATAACCTCAATTACCGTCAGTCCTGATTTGGCCAGCGTCTTTATCCTGTCCATCAAGAAAAGGATCTCTCTGTTATCTTCCTCTTGGGGGCTCCCAGGGCGCCAGCTGTGGCGTTTCTTCAACGGGGCATTTACAAACTCGGGAAGGCCCTTCCGAATAGGGTACGGAAGAGGGACATCCTCCATATAGACCCACTCCGAAGGCCAGTCTTCGAATGTCTTCTTCGGGGTACCGAATAGGTATCCGGTCCCGGCGATGCGCCATATTTCGGCTCCGCCCACTTGATATGTCGACCCCTCCTGAGTGCCGGGTACGAGGCAGAATAGCCTCTTTCACAGCTCGAAATGAGCATCACAACCCAGAAATAGCTCGTAGAAGGCAACGTAGCCTGCGACATGCAGTATGGAGGCTGGGGTAAAGTTATGCAGCTGGAGGCCGTAGAACTCCAGGAGCCCGCGGAGGAAAGGATGGATTGGAAATCTGAGTCCCCTCAGCAAATAGGGGACAAAGCGTACCCGCTCCCCCTTGGATGGGTTGGGAGAACTCTTCGCTTGCTCCCCGCCATTATAAGTGGCTAGTCCATCTCGGACAGACACCATATACGTAGGCGGGAGAAACCCCTTGGTCTGCAATTCTACTAGTCGGCTATGGGGGACAAAACATTTCTCCCAATTGCCTGTCCTAGTGCGACGGGAGCGAGAGGAGGAGCCGCGACGGCCGACCATGGTGGTATGGATTTTTCCTGGCGTGCTCTGATGGATACTCGCTGGGAGGAGATGGTGTGATTTGGATCTGAGGATCCCCATCTCTTTAAATAGATGATTTACTCGCATGGTTAGGGTGGCAAATGTAAAAATGCCCCGACTTCTCACATTCGCTCGACATGTGGAGACAACTATTATTAAAGCACAGAAGCCGAGGAGTACAACATTAATGGGAAGCCGGACACTGCGCGTTACAACAGGTACCTTGGAGAATTTAGAGAAGAACCCGCCTTGCAATGCCGAAGACAATCTGCGCACCGGACTCATCATCATTGAAGCCTGGTTCGGGGGCTACTAAGGGAGTCCTGGATTAAGGGGTCCTCCGACAGCCGGACTATATACTTTGGCCGGACTGTTGGACTACGAAGATACATGATTGAATACTTCGTCCCCTGTCCGGATGGGACTCTCCTTTGCTGGAAGGCAAGCTTGGCAATTCAGATATGTAGATTTCCTTCTCTGTAACCGACTCTGTGTAACCCTATCCCCCTCCGGTGTCTATATAAACCGGAGGGTTTAGTCCGTAGGACAAAAAAACAATCATAATCATAGGCTAGCTTCTAGGGTTTTGCCTCTACGATCTCGTGGTAGATCAACTCTTGTAATACTCATATCATCAAGATCAATCAAGCAGGAAGTAGGGTATTACCTCCATCGAGAGGGCCAGAACCTGGGTAAAACATCGTGTCCCCTGCCTCCTGTTACCATTATCCTTAGACGCATAGTTCGGGACCCCCAACCCGATATCCGCCGGTTTTGACACCGACACTGGCCCTCTTGATGGAGGTAATACCCTATTTCCTGCTTGATTGATCTTGATGAATATGAGTATTACAAGAGTTGATCTACCACGAGATTGTAATGGCTAAACCCTAGACGTCTAGCCTGTATGATTATGATTGCCTCTACAGACTAAACCGTCCGGTTTATAAAGACATCGGAGGGGCCTAGGGTTGTACAGGGTCTGTTTACAAAGGATGGAATCTCCATATCCGAATGCCAAGCTTGCCCTCCACGCAAAGGAGAGTCCCATCCGGACACAGCAGGAAGTCTTCTGTCTTGTATCTTCATGGCCCATTAGTCCAGGCCATATCACACAGGCCGGACGCTCGAGGACCCCTTAATCCAGGACTCCCTTAGTAGCCCCCGAACCAGGCTTGAATGATGATGTGTCTGGCATGCAGATTGTCTTTGACATTGCAAGGTGGGTTCCTCCTCCGAATACTTCAAGGCGTCCGATCCGAAGAGCTATACTCGGGTTCCCATTTAATGTCGTACCCCTTGGCTTCTGCACCTCCACTGCTTCGCTTCCACGTGTCGAGCGGACACGAAAGGTCAGAACATTTTTTGCACATAAGACCTTGGGCATGCAAGTAAGACGTATATTTAAGTGGATTAGATCTTAGATGCCGTCTCACACCAGGCGAAAAATCCTTAGAGCTCGCTAGGAGAATCCATTCCAACATGGCTAGCGCTCCCAGTTCTTCCTCCCGCCCCCATGGCTCCGAAAAAGGTGAGTGGGAGAAATGTTCAGTATACCATGACCAGCCGAGCAAGCTTCGAACACAGGGATTCCTTCCCCCCGTATATTTGGTCCCCGTTCGGGCAGGATTAACCTCCTTTACAGGCGAAGCCCTGGCGGAAAATCTCCCTAATCCAACCAGGGGGGAGCGAGTGTGCTTCGTTTCCTTCTTAATAAGAGGCGTTGGGTTTCCAATCCACCCTTTCCTCCAAGGTTTCCTGGAGTACTATGGTCTCCAACTGCACAACTTCACTCCGGCCTCCACCCTGCATATCATGGGTTTTGTCGCTCTTTGCGAGCTTTTTTGGGCTGCGAAGCCCACTTTGATTTATGGAGGAAACTCTTCTGCCTCGTCCCTCGCACCCAAAAGGGATCTGTATTCGAGGTGGGCGGCGCCGAAATATGGCGCATAGCCGGGACCGGATACTTATCCGGCACGTCGAAGATGGCATCCAAAGAGTGGGCCTCGGAGTGGTTTTATATTGAAGACGTCGCTCTCCACGACCCGATCCGAGTAGGCCTTCCGGAATTTTCCAGTGCTCCCTTGAAGAAACGCCACAGCTGGCGTCCTCGGAACCTCGAGGAGGAAGATAGCGCGGAAGGGCAACAATTAATGGGCAAGATAAAGATACTCACCCAGTCTGGATTATCGGTAATCGAGGTAATGGCAACTTCGATATTGCGAGGTGTTCAGCCGCTCCAATTCAGGGGGCTCACACTACGGACTAAAGGGTCCAGATTCTCTCACCACCCTGGCCACAATATTGGCCGATCTGTTTAAAGGCGAGAAAGAGGAGTTCACCCGTCTTACGCGCCGAGAGGGATTTTCCATGTACAATCCTCCTAGCTAGGTGAGTTTTAATCCCACCACTTTATCGAATCCTCTCCCCGAGTCATGTTTAACCGACATCAACCCGTCCGTCAAATAGGAATGGTGGAGAGTCGTCGCAGGGATCTATAGCCCCGCTCCACAGCCAGAGGACCATAACCGGGACCTCGATCCCGGATTCGAAGAGGATCCGGATATATTCGTAGAGCTCAAGGAGGGAGTCTTCTACCAGGCTAGCTACGATGGCACAGAAGTGGCCATCATAGCCGATTATCCCAGCCTCCTTCCAGCCTCACATGTAAGTAGCCAGGTGAAATTTCTTCTGAAGGAGCCTTCTCATTATGCCTCACCCGCCACACCGTCTTGTGCTCCAAAGGGGAGGCGCTCGACGCGTCACATTGCACCAGAGGTGTCTCAAAAGAGAGCGGCGCCTGCGCCGGGCGGGTCTTTGAAGAGAAAGGAAAATCACAACACGGTCGAACCGTCATCGAAGAGGTATGGCTTTAAATATGCCCTATGGCAGTCACGTGCAACCATGACATTGTCCGCTGCGCATTATCAGGAAGAGCATTCCCGAACTATGTCCGGTGATCCTTCCGGTCACATCTCCACCAATCAGGTTCCGGACCGTGCCTCTACGGTGGGAGCAGACATGGGAGTGACACCGGATTTCCCTCCTTCAGAGGATTCGGATAATGTATCTGTCACGAACTCTGAAGTAGAGAGTGCCATGCATCATCGACGCTGGAGGGCTGCTCTTCGCGACCCTAGCTTTACTAAAGAGGCGTTTGACGCCTTCAGCTCGGGTGATGCATACATCCAAGCTGCTCGGGATGGGCTTACCAGAGCCACTAACCAGTATTTGAAAGATATGTGGGTAAGTACGCATTGTACAAATGTAGTAATCATGTACCAGTAGCCCCGGAGACTTGAAACAGTTGAAACAACTGATTTTAGGATCGTTTGTATAATCAGGTACTCACAGAGAAGAACAACACGCTATCTTGGGAGCTAGAAAAGTGCCAGACGCAGCTAGCTATTGTTACCGCCGAACTGAAGAAGTCCAAGGAGGCGCCACTTGGTAGTGTTCTCCTCCATCCATAAAAGGTATAATCATGTACCAGTAATATTAATACTGTTGCAGTTCCGATGACAGGATCATCAGATCAACTGAAAAAGGAACTGGAGGTCGCGCATGCGGGTAAAAAACAGGTCGAAAGGCAACTGTCCGCAGGCGAACGTGTATTGATACGAGTCAGGGATGAGAAGAACAAGCTGTAGGATTCCAACACCCGGCTGGGCGAGGAGCTAAAAGATGTACGGGCCCAGCTAGGGGACGCCGTAAAGGAAAATAAGAGGCTACGAGGCGGCATATTCAATATGCTTTTGAACCTCCGTGTAATTCGGCACAGAAATGAGCTGACGGATTTATGTCTGCAGGTATACTGACTGGCCATCCCAAAGAGGAAATGTCCGGATCTCAAGGCAATATGCGGCAAGAGCTGTCCCAAGTTCACGAGGGAGCTCGGCAAGCAATGCGGAGTGTTGCCAAGGCCTTGTGGCCATCCGCCTCCCCTCCAGGAAGTATGGGGGAGCTGGTGAAGCTATTCGAGGGAGCTCGGCACCGCTTTCGATTATGGAAGATATCGGCTTGCCGAGAAGGTGCACGAGAAGCCTGAGCAATGGTGAAAACATGGTACACCAAGCTTGATCCGAATCATATGTCCCGGGTTGGACCTGGGGGGTCAGATGGACAAGAAATTTCAGTTAGTTTGGTATATGATCAAGTAAAGATAGCCACCAAGTTTTCCCAATAGGATTGTAAGCTAGACAGCCTGTTAGACGGCATAGAGGAAGAAGTTTTTGAGTCCAAGTGACTATGTACTTCGATTGACAAATTTGTCCCTAGCCGGATTGTAAAACGATTGTCATGGCAGACCTTTTCGCTTCGACCTCTGGACCTGAAGGTGCGAAGTGTTTCCGAATACCAGAGCGGCAATATAGACCAGGGTATGCATGGAAACCACGCATAGGGGTCATAGTTGCTTGAACAGACAAGTTGTATCCGGCTTGCTATGTTATATTACTTGTTAATTGTAAGAAACATCTTCCACAGACAATAGTTCTGTTAAGGGTTCCTTTCCCTGGGTGAACATGCGGCAGTATGCATGCCCGAACTGCGATTGAGAAAGTCGCAACATGACATCTGGGGGTTCACAGTGTAATTAGGGTATAACGTCTTTAGGCCGCCGACCGAATATTCCCTTAAGAACGCTAGCTTTTGGCTTCACCCAGTCTGAGGTACACGTCCGGATGACCCGGCTGCAACAATCACAGAGGTGCTCCCTTTATGCCCTAGCCGAACAAATGGGAACGTAGGGCATAAGCACAAGAGCCAGGCAACCCATCTTGGCAAAAACTTAAGTCAAGACGGTGCATATAATGGCGAAGAAAAGGTACACATGCTTAAAGGACACATGTGTGGTGAGCTTGATGCTCAGAAAATAATAATAATAAGCTTCTGTAAAAGAAGCCCCCAGGTATGAAGGGCGTATACATTTAGGGATGTGTACGTCATAGGTGTGAGGACTTGCCGCACAAAAAGCTATAGAGCTAAAAAGGATAAAGAGAGAAAAAGTGGAAACAGAAGGGGGAAGAAGACGAACAGAGAGTCTGGTGCTAGGCGTAGAATCTTCGGAGTCTGGTGGCATTCCACTGGTTCGGTTCTAAGCGATTGTCCGATGCATCATGCAGGTGGTATGCTCCTCCAGTGAGAACTTCATCTATAATGAAGGGACCCTCCCACTTGGGCTTGAGTTTGTCCTTTTTCTTCTTTGGCAAGCGTAGAACGAGTTCACCAACATTATAAGTCTTGGCTCGTACTTCTCTACTTTGTTATCTGCGAGCCTGTTGTTGATAGAATGCAGAACGGGCTTTTGCAACATCGCCCTCCTCCTCCAAGGCATCTAGACTATCCTGCCGATCAAGCTCGGCCTCCCTCTCTTCATACATGCACACTCGAGGTGAGTCATGAATGATGTCACTGGGCAAAACTGCCTCTGCACCGTACACCATGAAGAATGGTGTGTATCTGGTAGTGCAATTGGGCATGGTCCACAGCCCCCAGAGTACGGAGTCGAGCTCCTCGACCCAGTGCTTGTCTGATTCTTTCAAAGACCGCACTAGTCTGGGCTTAATGCCGCTCATGATAAGACCATTAGCTCGTTTGACTTGACCGTTTGCTTGTGGGTGATAGGTGGAGGCGTAATCGAGCTTAATGCCCAGGTTAGCACACCAGGTTTTCACTTAATTGGCTATAAAATTGGAGCCATTATCGGTGATGATGCTGTGTGGGACAACATAACGGTGCACGACACCAGATATAAAGTCTATCACTGGCTCGGCTTCGGCCGTTTTAACTGGCTTAGCCTCTATCCACTTAGTGAATTTATGTACCATGACCAGCAGATATTTTTCTTATGGCTTCCTCCTTTAAGGGGACCGACCATATCAAGCCCCCAGACCGAAAACGACCAAGTAATGGGGATTGTTTGTAGAGCAGTGGGCGGCATATGGCTTTGGTTGGTGAAAAGCTGGCATCCGACACAGCGTTGGACAAGGTCCTGTGCATTTGCTCGGGCCGTCGGCCAGAAGAAGCCCGTACGGAAGGCTTTACTTATAAGTGCCCGAGACGCGGCATGGTGACCGCCGAGGCCAGCATGGATTTCAGCCAGAAGCTACCGTCCCTCTTCTTCGGAGATACATCTTTGAAGGACTCTGGTAACGCTTTTCTTGTAGAGCTATCTGTCATGGACCTTGTAGGCTTTCAAGCGCCAAACAATGCAGCGAGCCTCATTCTGATCCTTAGGGAGCTCTCGCCTATTAAAGTAGGCCAATAAGGGTTTGGTCCATGGGGAAATTACTGCCATTATTAGATGGGCCAATGGTGTTATTTCGGTGGCTGGGCCCCCGATGATATCGGTATTGTGTTCGGAATCTGAGGGTATAATCGGATCCAGACTGGTGTTGCTGCTATCATCCTGCCATACCATGAAAGGTCTGAAGAGCCGTTCCAGAAATATGTTAGGCGGGACGGGGTCACGCTTGGTGACCATCGAACAAGGACATCCGCCGCTTGATTACTTTCTCGAGCCACATGATGAAACTCGAGTCCTTCGAACCAAGCTGATATTTTGAGTATGGCATTTCGATAGGCCGCCATCTTTGGATCTTTGGTGTCGAAGTCGCCATTTATTTGCGATATTGCGAGATTTGAATCCCCGCGCACCTCCAGGCGTTGTATGCCCATGGAGGCAGCCATCCGAAGACCGTGCAATAAGGCCTCGTATTCGGCTGCATTGTTGGAGTCTTTGTATAATATCTGGAGTACGTACTGGACTGTGTCTCTAGTGGGGGACGTTCAGACAACGCCCGCTTCTAAGTGGCCAGCATTTTAGAGCCATCGAAGTGCATGACCCAGTTGGAATATGTACCGTACTCTTTAGGGAGTTCGACCTCTGTCCATTCGGCAACGAAGTCTGCCAGGACTTGGGATTTAATGGCTCGGCGTGGTTTGTATGTTATGTCGAATGGCAGGAGCTCAATGCCCACTTGGCGATCCGGCCTGTAGCATTGCGGTTGTTGATTATGTCATTGAGTGGTACTTTGGAAGCCACCATGATGGAGCACTCTTGGAAGTAGTGTCGTAGCTTCCAGGATGCCATGAAGACCGCGTATGCTATCTTTTGGTAATGAGGGTACCGGGATTTGCACGGTGTGAGGACGGTGGGTATGTAGTATACCAGTTTCTGAAGTGGAATTTTGTGTTCGTCGTCCTCTCGCTCAACGATGAGCACCGCGCTCACCACCTGGTGTGTTGTAGAGATGTATAATAACATCGGTTCGCCGATGTTCGGCGCGGCCAGGATTGGGTTGCTCGCTAAAAGAGCCTTTATTTCTTCCAGTCCGGAAGTTGCCGCATCCGTCCACTCAAAGTGGTCGGTGTGTCGGAGAAGGCGATGAAGTGGCAATGCTTTTTCTCCTAGTCTGGAGATGAAGGGTCTTAAAGCTGCCACGCATCCGGCTAGTTTTTGGACCTATTTAAGATCTGTTTCTGTAGCCAACTGTGACAAAGCTCGGATTTTGGCTGGATTTGCCTCAATTCCTCCATTTGAAACGATGAAGCCCAGCAGTTTTCCAGCGGGAACGCTGAAAACACACTTTTCCGGATTGAGCTTGATGTCATATGCACAGAGGTTGTCAAATGTGAGACGCAGGTCGTCTATTAATGACTCGACCTGTCTAGTCTTGATGACGACGCCATCTACATATGCTTTGACTATCTTGCCGATTAGTTTCTCCAGGCATGTTTAAATAATGCGTTGGTAGGTGGTGAGGGAGTCCTAGATTAGGGGGTCCTCGGACAGCTGGACTATATGCTTATGCCGGACTGTTGGACTATGAAGATACAAGACTGAAGACTTCGTCCCATGTCCGGGTGGGACTCTCCTTTGCGTGGAAGGCAAGCTTAGCAGTTCAAATATGTAGATTTCCTTCTCTGTAACCGACGCTGTGTAACCCTAGCCCCCTCAGGTGTCTATATAAACAGGAGGGTTTAGTCCGTAGGACAACAACAATCATCATCATAGGCTAGCTTCTAGGGTTTAGCCTCTATGATCTCGTGGTAGACCAACTCTTGTAATACTCATATCATCAAGATCAATCAAGCAGGAAGTAGGGTATTACCTCCATAGAGAGGGCCCGAACCTGGGTAAACATTGTGTTACCCGCCTCCTGTTACCATTAGCCTTAGACGCACAGTTCGGGACCCCCTACCCGAGATCCGCCGGTTTTGACACCGACAGGTGGTGCCGGCTTTTTTAAGCCCAAAGTGCATAGTGTTGAAGCAGAAAGGCCCGTATGGGGTAATGAATGCCGTTGCGGCTTGATCGGATTCCTTCATTTTGATTTGATGGTATCCGGAGTACACGTCGAGGAAACACAGTGAGTCGTGTCTCGTAGTAGCATCAATAATCTGATCGATGCGGGGGAGGGGGAAGGGATCCTCACGGCAGGCCTTGTTGAGGTCTTTGAAATCGACGCACAGGCGCCAGGATTTGTCCTTCTTTGGTACCATCACCAGGTTTGCTAGCCAGTCCGGATGTTTTAGTTCTTGGATGAATCCGACCTCGATTAACTTGGCTAGCTCCTCCCCCATAGCTTGTCATTTGGGTTCGGAAAAGCACCGTAATGTTTGCTTGACCGGATTATATACCTTTAATATATTGAGGCTATGTTCGGCCAACCTGCGTGGGATTCCTGGCATATCAGAAGGGTGCCAGGCGAATATGTCCCAGTTATCGCGCAGGAACGCTTGTAGTGCGGTGTCGACAGTTGGGTCCAGCTGCGCCCCGATGGAAGCTGTCTTCTTTGGGTCCATCGGGTGGACTTGGAATTTGACTATTTCATCTGCTGGTTTGAAGGAGGTGTATTTGGGACGCTTATCAAGGATTACATTGTCCCTGTCCACCATGGAGCATAGTGCGGTTAATTCTTCATCCGCGAGGGCCTTGGATAGTGCCTCGACGGCCAGGGATGCAGTTTTGTTTTCGGCGCGGAGTGCTATGTCCGGGTCACTGGCGAGAGTGATAATACCGTTGGGCCCGGGCATCTTGAGTTTCATATACTCATAGTGTGGTATAGCTTGAAACCGCATGAATGTGTCTCGCCCCAACAGGGCATGATATCCGTTGTTGAAAGGGGCCACCTGGAAGGTTATCGCTTCGGACCGATAGTTCTCCGGCGTGCCGAATACCACATCGAGTGTAATTTTCCCCGCGTATTGTGCATCCCCGCTAGGAATGATCCCTCGGAAGGTCGTATTACTTTGTTCGATGCGGCTCCTGTGTATTTCCATTTTATTGAGCGTGTCCTCGTAGATGAGGTTTAGCCCACTGCCGCCGTCCATGAGCACTTTAGTGAGCCGAAAGCCATCCACAATTAGATTGAGGACCAAGGCAGCTGGTGCCCGGACTGACCGGAATTTTGGTTCGTCACCGATATTGAAGTTTATGGCCGTGTCGTTCCAGTGGTTTATTGCTGCAACTTGGCAGACTTCGGCGAGGTCGCGGAGTGCCCTCTTGCGCCGATAGTTTGTGGCGAAAGTCTCGAAGACCATCAATACTCTGAGGTCATCGTCCACCAGGGGGCGTTGCTCTGGGGTGTTTTTGGTGAGGATATCCTCACCGCTCTTGGCCACCTGCCAGAGTATCCAACATGCTCTAAGGCTATGGGTTGGTATGGTATCCGGTGTTGTGTGTATTTTGCATGGCCTATTGAGCCATCCTTCCAGAACAGTTCCGCGTCCCGTAATGGGCTTAGATTTCTTCACTATGGGATCGGGCGCCCCGCGAGGGTGCACCCTTTTTGCCCGCCAGACGGGTTGAGTGAAGACCGGTGGTTCCCAGTGAGCTGTCTAGGTTTTCTAGGCGCTTTCCATTGCGCAGTGCTTCTGTACTATGGTCGCCAAGTCAGCAAAGTGTAGTAGGCGATGGTGGTTGATGGCGTTGAGGATTCCTTCGTCCATGCAATTATTGCAGAATATTGAAATCACGTCCTCGCCGCGGCAATCTTTAATCTTGTCTTTGACGAGGAGGAATCTAGCCCAAAAGTGATGGACTGCTTCCTGAGACTGTTGTTGTACGTACATGAGGTTGCATATATCCGGAGGGCCGGAATTGCTTGGCGAATATTGTTTGTGGTGGGTGGGTGGCTTTAAATCCGAACCCTGACCCGATGTGGAGTCTGGAGTTTGAAAAACTTCCGAGTTTATTAGTTCGGGCTCCGGGATGTCAGATGATTTTCCAGGCTCGGTGCCCGGTTCGAAGTTCGAGGGGTTTAGAGTGTCATCCCGCAAACGGGTGTCCGTATCTTGGAACTCGGAAATCCGAACATAGCTTGTCTTCAACGTAGGGGAAGAGTTGTTGTTTTGTTCCTCTACGACCGCTATCTGATGGGTGATCGGCGGAGATGTGATTTCTCTCTGATCGGGTTTAGGCCCAATCTGATCATAGTCTGTAGCGACTCCCATGGCGGTGATGCGATCCAAAAGTTTGTTTAAAGACGACAACTCCGCAGGATCCATCCGTTTGGAGTATTCGGAGTCAACACAGAGAGGATTCTCGATGACCTGAGAAGTCATCATTGGCTTGAAGGCCGAACTGGCGGCCAGGGTAAAGCCGCCCAACCGAAGGGTTTGGCCTGAGGCCAGGGCTCCTCCAGAGGTGATACTGTCCTTGATAACAAGGCGAGCTATCGACCCTGTCTTAGACGTCATAGTGGAACTCTCAATGAAAGCACCAATGTCGGTGTCGAAACCGGCGGATCTCGGGTAGGGGGTCCCGAACTATGCGTGTGAGGTCGATGGTAACAGGAGACTGGGGACACGATGTTTACCTAGGTTCGGGCCTCTCAATGGAGGTAATACCCTACTTCCTATTTGATTGATCTTGATGAATATGAGTATTACAAGAGTTGATCTACCACGAGATCATAATGGCTAAACCCTAGATGTCTAGCCTGTATGATTATGATTGCCTCTACGGACTAAACCCTCCAGTTTATATAGACACCGAAGGGGCCTAGGGTTGTACAGGGTCGGTTTACGAAGGATGGAATCTTCATATCCGAACGCCAAGCTTGCCCTCCACGTAAAGGAGAGTCCCATCCGGACACGGGAGGAAGTCTTCTGTCTTGTATCTTCATGGCCCATTAGTCCGGCCCATATCACACAGGCCGGATGCCCGAGGACCCCTTAATCCAGGACTCCCTCAATCACTAAAATAGAAATTAAGAGTCTTGAGCTTTTTCCAATATGTGTCCTTCGCATTTTGAAGGGGTTCCACATCCTCTTGTCCTTTCCACGCCATTTTTGAAGTTGTCTGAAATACACTAGATAAAAGCATTAGTCCAACAAGAGATATGTTGACATTAATTACCAAAATCACCCAGGGAGCACTTGTGCTTTCAATCTCCCCCTTTTTGATAATTGATTACAACATACACCAAAGCTTTAGGTAAATGATATGAAGAGCAACAAGTAAAGCTTTGGAGGAACATGTAATATGCATAAGCTCCCCTTACATGTATGCAATCATGTGAAGATGGGATATACTAACATGTGAATGCATAATCATGACAGAGCAAGCAGAGAGTTACATGTATCTTGGCTATATGCATCTGAGAAAATGATATGATTTAGAAATGTACCTCCATGTTTATGAATCCCTCTTGCAAACAGTATGTACACCAGCAAGAGATCATCATGCACATGAGTGTGATGCATATACTTACCTTGTGGTCTTGAGCTGACTTTAGAAAGAGTGGACTTGAGAAAACAGGGTTAGATAACACAAGAACACTCCTAATAAAGCATGTTAAGGAACCACAAGAATACCAAGACTGGGATGACATGTAATGGTTGAGTACTGAGTACTTCATTTAGATATAGACATGTACCCAATGATTTAAAGATGTGCAATGAATTCAAAAGATTTTTCTCCACTTAGACATGGACTCTTTCTCCCCCTGAATCTGATATTGGATAATGGGAGAAGGTTGGGTGAGATAAAATCAGAGCAAGATAGGGTAATATCAACCAAAATCAGAGCAACAAGAATTTTAGCAATAGCTAAGATCAAACATATTAACATGTCTTTCCCCTCTTAAAGACATGTGACTTCTCTCCTCTTTGTTAACAAGCATCTGTAGAAGAGCTTAGATGTGCTCACATGATAAGCTTTGATGTGCTCTCTCTCCCCTTGAGGGAGTTCTAGACTAGGGGGTGTCCGGATAGCCGAACTATCACCGTTGGCCGGACTCCTAGACTATGAAGATACAAGATTGAAGACTCCGTCCCGTGTCCGGATGGGACTTTCCTTGGCGTGGAAGGCAAGCTTGGCAATACAGATATGTAGATCTCCTACCATTGTAACCGACTCTGTGTAACCCTAGCCCTCTCCGGTGTCTATATAAACCGGAGGGTTTTAGTCCGTAGGACGAACAACAATCATACCATAGGCTAGCTTCTAGGGTTTAGCCTCTTTGATCTCGTGGTAGATCTACTCTTGTACTACCCATATCCTCAATATTAATCAAGCAGGAGTAGGGTTTTACCTCCATCGAGAGGGCCCGAACCTGGGTAAAAACATCGTGTCCCTTGTCTCCTGTTACCATCCGCCTAGACGCACTGTTCGGGACCCCCTACCCGAGATCCGCCGGTTTTGACACTGACATTGGTGCTTTCATTGAGAGTTCCTCTGTGTCGTCACCTTTAGGCCCGATGGCTCCTTCGATCATCAACAACGACGCGGTCCAGGGTGGGACTTTTCTCCCCGGACAGATCTTCGTATTCGGTGGCTTTGCGCTGCGGGCCAACTCGCTTGGCCATCTAGAGCAGATTGAGAGCTACGCCCCTGGCCATCAGGTCAGATTTGGAAGTTTGAACTATACGGCTAACGTCCGCGGAGACTTGATCTTCGATGAGTTCGAGCCACAGCCAAGCGCGCCGCACTGTCACGATGGGCATGATCTAGCTCTGCTGCCGGACAGTGCCCTGGAGGCCGCACAAGTGTCCGCTCCGACCCTTAGCTCGGAGCCGACTGCGCCGATGGAGGACGGGTGGCTGGACACCGCCTCGGGGGCTGCTACCTCTATGGCAATAGAGCTGAATACCAACCCTATCCTTTGTGAAGCTCGTGACTTCAAGGTGCCGGACTCCTCTCCGGACTCCGAACCTTTCGCGCCCTTGCCAATCGAATCCGATTGGGCACCGATCACGGAGTTCACCGCTGCGGACATCTTTCAGCACTCGCCCTTTTGCGACATCCTGAATTCACTAAAGTCTCTCTCTTTATCAGGAGAGCCCTGGCCGGACTATGGACAGGTAGGTTGGGATGCGGACAACGAAGAAATTCAATGCCCACCCACCACCCACTTTGTAGCCACTGTCGATGATTTAACCGACATGCTCGACTTCGACTCCGAAGATATCGCCGGTATGGACGACGATGCAGGAGACAACCAAGAACCAGCGCCTACCGGGCACTGGAAGGCCACCTTGTCATACGACATATACATGGTGGACATCCCAAAGGATGGGAATGGCGATGGAACAACGGAGGACGACCCCTCCAAGAAACTGCCTAAGCGCCGGCGTCAGCGGCGCCGCTCTAAATCCCGCCACAGCAAAAATGGAGATTCCGGCACCGGAGACAATAACACCCCGGACAGCGCTGAAGACAACCCCCTCCAGCAGGATTCAGCGCAGGAGGATGGAGAAGCCAGCCCTCATGAGAGAGTGGCAGACAGAGAGGTAGAGGACGATAATTATATGCCTCCCTCCGAAGACGAGGCAAGCCTCGACGACGACGAATTTGTCGTGCCTGAGGATCCCGTCGAACAAGAGCGTTTCAAATGCAGGCTTATGGCCACGGCAAGCAGCCTCAAGAAAAAGCAGCAACAACTTAGAGCTGACCAAGACTTGCTAGCCGACAGATGGACTGAAGTCCTTGCGGCCGAAGAGTATGAACTAGAACGCCCCTCCAAGAGCTACCCAAAATGCAGGCTACTATCCCGATTAGAGGAGGAAGCACCTAAACCCACATCACCAGTGCATAATACGGCCGACCGGCCACCTCGTGTCCGTGAAAGAGAGGCCTCTCGGCCCTATACTCAAGTCGCACCCCGGTGCCGCTAAAAAAATACCGAGGCACGGGAAAATGCGCCAGACCTGCGGGATATACTCGAGGACAAGGCAAGGCAAACAAGATCGATCTATGGATTGCGTGGGTGCCCCATGATACGTGATGATAACTGTCACGCCGGATATGGCAATTCCGGCCGGGCCGAACATAGCAGACAAAGCTCATTTGAGCTGCGTCGTGATATAGCCCAACACAGAGGCGCCACACACCCACTATGCTTCACAGACGAAGTGATGGATCATCAAATCCCTAAGGGTTTCAAACCCGTAAACATTGAATCATATGATGGCACAACAGATCCGGCGGTCTGGATCGAGGACTATCTCCTCCATATCCACATGGCCCGCGGTGATGATCTACACGCCATCAAATACCTCCCACTCAAGCTTAAAGGACCAGCGCGACATTGACTTAACAGCTGGCCAGCAGAGTCAATCAGTTGTTGGGAAGACCTGGAAGCCACATTCCTTGATAACTTCCAGGGCACATATGTGCGACCACCAGACACTGATGACCTAAGCCACATAATTCAGCAGCCAGATGAATCGGCCAGGCAATTCTGGACACGGTTCTTAACCAAGAAAAATGAAATCGTCGACTGTCCGGATGCAGAGGCCCTTGCAGCCTTCAAACACAACATCCGCGACGAGTGGCTTGCCCGGCACCTAGGACAGGAAAAGCCGAAATCCATGGCAGCCCTCACAACACTCATGACCCGCTTCTGCGCGGGAGAGGATAGCTGGCTATCTCGTAGTAACAACATGACCGAGAGCCCTGGTAATTTGGATACCAAGGACACCAACGGCAGGTCGCGCTGCAACAAGCACAAGCGCCGCATTAATGGCGACAATACTGAGGATACGGCAGTCAATGCCGGATTCAGAGGCTCTAAACCTGGTCAGCGGAAAAAGCCGTTCAAAAGAAATACTCCGGGCCCATCCAATTTGGACCGAATACTCGATCGCTTGTGCCAGATACACGGCACCCCCGAAAAGCCAGCCAATCACACCAACAGGGATTGTTAGGTGTTCAAGCAGGCAGGCAAGTTAATTGCCGAAAACAATGACAAGGGGCTGCATAGCGATGACGAGGAGGAGACCCGACCGCCGAACAATAGAGGACAGAAGGGTTTCCCCCCACAAGTGCGGACGGTGAACATGATATACGCAACCCACATACCCAAAAGGGAGCGGAAGCGTGCACTCAGGGACGTATATGCGATGGAGCTAGTCGCCCCAAAGTTCAATCCGTGGTCCTCCTGCCCGATCACTTTTGATCAAAGGGACCACCCCACTAGCATCCGCCATGGCGGATTCGCCGCATTGGTTCTAGACCCAATCGTTGACGGATTTCACCTCACTAGAGTCCTAATGGACGGCGGCAGCAGCCTGAACCTGCTTTATCAGGATACAGTGTGCAAGATTCGCATAGACCCCTCAAGGATCAAACCCACAAAGACGACCTTCAAAGGCGTCATACCAGGTGTAGAGGCCAACTGTACAGGCTCAGTTACACTTGAAGTGGTCTTCGGATCCCCGGATAACTTACGAAGCGAGGAGTTAATATTCGACATAGTCCCGTTCCGCAGCGGCTATCATGCACTGCTCGGACGAACCGCATTTGCAAAGTTCAATGCGGTGCCGCACTACGCATACCTCAAGCTCAAGATGTCTGGCCCTCGAGGAGTCATTACGGTCAACGGAAACACCGAACGCTCTCTCCGAACGGAGGAGCATACAGCGGCTCTCGCGGCGGAAGTACAAAGCAGCCTCTTAAGGCAATTCTCGAGTCCGGCTGTTCATTTTCCGTTGGTGACATCGAGATGCCAGAGTCACAGAAGGTCCCGATCAGTGAGACCGAGTTAGTCGATGTCGGTTGTATCGATGAACTATTTACAAGTAGACCTTGTATTTCGGTCGAGCCGATGGGATTGGATCGGAGGGACCGAGTTCAACACAGAGTAAAGATTTGGTCAACTCAGCTCACTTGGCAAATGAAATCTCACAAGGATTTTCAACGAATTAGTAGAAAGATTTGCAATGAATTAAACACTAGTAAAGAGCAGAAAGATAAGAGGATCTAGATGAAGTTTTTTTTGTTTTGTGTTACAGGGAGACAAAAAGACAAGAAAACCATACGAATGAAAAAGAAATCATCTGAGCAAAAGAACATTAGAGAACTTCATCTAGAAAGGGTCAGTGACAAAGTCACTTATGTTAGAGTATATTGACTGAGGAGTCAAGCGATAGCACTTGACCGTAGGTCATACTCATCGTTTAAGCTCAAAATGGGGTTAACAGTTTTTTGTTTAAGCATTTTGATGTATTCACACCTTGTTGAGTTGCTTTAGCTCATTACTTGGAGCAAAGCTTCTCTAAGATGGAATGACATACCTTGGGTTGTGGTGTTGGTCTTGATCATCTAGTCGAACTTGTTTTGGATGCTCAAGGTCGATGTTGTCCATCAAGAGTTGGGAGCACCACTAGTAGTTTGAGTTCATCTTCCTAGATGGGTTAGTCTTGCAAGGAAGAGCACTTGTGTATCCAAATTAACAATCATGATGAATAATTTTTTTGTGGAAAGATGGTCAAAGGATATGTTGAGTGAGTTCATGCTTCCTTGTATTCAACAACCATACCATAGGAACTTGGTGATGTAGAGATTGCTCAAAATGTGAGTGACTTGCAATCTCATAGATTTGGGTTCATCCAAGTACCTACAAGGGTTAGATAACATGCAAGGGTGCGAGTATTGATCCAAGACATATGATCATCATCATAAGAGAAATATCAAGGATTAGTCATAAAAAGGCCCATGCCTTGCATGTATCCAAATGGAGTTTCTACTCCAAGTTTGCGGCATCAATGATATTCAATTCACCTCTCAAACAGCAAAATACTTTCTCATCAAGTGGTTTGGTGAATATATCCGCCAATTGCTTATCGGTTCGAACATGCTTAAGATTGATGTCTCCTTTAGCAACATGATCTTGAATGAAATGATGACGAACTTCAATATGCTTAGTTCGAGAATGTTACACGGGATTGTGAGCAATCTTAATAGCACTTTCATTATCACAAAGCAATGGAACATGTTTCACATGTATCCCATAATCCTCAAGGGTTTGGGACATCCAAAGTAATTGAGCACAACATGGTCCGACAACAATGTATTCCGCTTTGGCAGTGGATAAGGATACCGAGTTTTGTTTCTTGGAGGACCAAGACACAAGGGATCTACCAAGAAATTGACTAGTACCCGAAGTGGACTTTCTATCAACCTTGTTACCGACATAGTCCGAATCGGAGTAGCCAACAAGGTCAAATATGACCTCTTAGGATACAAATGCCAAAGTTTGGGGTATGAATGAAGTATCTCACTATCCTTTCCACGACCTTAAGATGACACTCTTTAGGGGCCGCTTGATATCGTGCACACATGCACACTCTTAGCATAATATCGGGATGGGAGACACATAGATATAACAATGAACCAATCATGGAGCAGTAAACCTTTTGGTCAACCGCTTTGCCATCCTTAGTCAAGTCAAGATGTCCACTAGTAGGCATGGGTGTTTTTATACCTTTGCTTTCTTGCATGTCGAACTTCTTGAAAAGATCCTTGGTCTACTTTGTTTGAGAGACAAATGTACCTTATTTAGTTTGCTTGATTTGCAAACCAAGGAAAAATTTGAGTTCACTCATCATAGACATATCAAACTTCTCCGACATTAGACTTCCAAACTTTTCACTAAAATGGGGGTTAGTAGAACCAAATATGATACCATCCACGTAAATTTGGCACGCAAATAATTCACCATTAACCCTTTTAGTAAAAAGTGTAGAATCAATCTTCCCAATCTCAAAGCCTTTTTCAATAAGAAACTTGGTCAAGCATTTATACCATGCTCTAGGAGCTTGTTTAAGACCATAAAGAGCTTTGTGAAGTTTGTAGACATGATTAGGTTTCTTAGGATTGACAAAGCCGGGAGGTTGTTTAACATACACCTCCTCCTCCTCAATTTCTCCATTAAGAAAAGCACTTTTAATGTCCATTTGATATAGAGTGATATCATGGTGATTGGCATTAGCAAGTAAGATGTGTATGGACTCAAGTCTAGCAACAGGGGCATATGTCTAACCATAGTCCATACCTTCAACTTGAGTGTAACCTTGAGCAACGAGACGGGCCTTGTTGCGTACAACTTGTCCATCTTCATCTTGCTTATTCCGAAACACCCATTTGGTTCCAATGGCAATGTGATTGTCGTCGGGCTTTTCAACCAATGTCCACACTTGATTCCTCTCAAAGTTGTGTAGCTCTTCATGCATAGCATTCACCCAATCCGGATCCTCAAGAGCTTCTTCAACCTTCATAGGTTCAACACTAGAAATGAATGAGTAGTGTTCACAAAAGTTAGCCAAACGAGTTTTAGAGCGAGTGATTCTCCCGGTTTGAATAGCATTGAAGATTTGTTCGACAGGGTGTTCTCTCGTGACTCTTGCTCTAAGTCGTGAGAGCTTTTGTCTGGGTTGGGGTGGAACATCCTCTTCATTGTCTTCTTCTTCTCCTTCATTGTTGTTGGCGTTGTTGTTCTCTTGTGGAGGTGGAGAGGGAGGTTGAGGTGGTTCATCTTGTTGTACTTCCTCATTTTCTCCATCTTGACGTGTTGTACTTGTGGATGCCTCCAAGTCAACTTGTGGTTCACCTTGACGTGAAGTTGAGGCTTCCACTTGAATGGAAGAGGTACTCTCCTTCACCTTCGTTGGGCGAATCTTGCCAATGGACAAATCTTGGATTACTTCTGAAGGATCTTTGTCTCCTACATCAAGTGGCAATTGCTCTACTTGCGAGTCGTTAGATTCATCAAACTTCACATCTACCGTCTCTTCAACCTTTCGGGTGAAATTGTTGTAGACATGGTAAGTGTGAGAGTTTGAGCCATAACCGAGTAGGAAACCTTCATGAGGCTTAGGAGCAAATTTTGAGTGGCGATGCTTATCAAGAATGTAACACTTTGAGCCAAATACTCGAAAGTATCCAACTTGCGGTTTGTTACCGGTGAGAAGCTCGTATGCCGTCTTGCCGAGAAGCTTGTGAAGATGTAGTGGATTCGTAGCATGACAAGCTATCTCAACCACTTCCGCCCAAAAGTGTCTTGGCGTCTTGTATTCATCAAGCATCGTTCTTGCCATCTCTATAAGTGCGCGGTTCTTCCTCTCAACAACTCCATTTTGTTGAGGCATGTAGGTAGCCAGGAACTCATGTGAAATCACTTCTTTGTCAAGAAAGGTATCCACATTGGTGTTCTTGAACTCCGTTCCATTGTCGCTTCGAACCTTCTTGATCTTCACTTCAAATTGGTTTTGGGCCTTCCTACCGAAGTTCTTGAAGATCTTTTGGACCTGCGATTTATCATTAAGAAAGAACACCCATGTAAATCTTGAAAAATCATCAACAATGACCAATCTGAACGAGTTACCACCGAGACTCTTGTAGGCGTTGGGACCAAAAAGATCCATATGAAGTAGCTCAGGTGGTATTCTCGTGGTCATAATGTTATTCACGGGATGACTTCCTCCAACCTGTTTCCCTGCTTGACAAGCACTGCAAAGTCTATCCTTGTCAAATATGACATCTTTAACACCAAGTATATGATCACATTTAACAAGCTTATCAAGATTTCGCATGCCCACATGACCTAACCTTCTATGCCATAACCAACCTTTAGAAGATTTAGCAATCAAACAAGTACGAGGTTGAGCTTTCTTAGTGAAATCAGCAATGTATAGATCACCTCTACGAATACCGATAAAGACCATATTATGATTATCTCTACGAAACACTTGGCAATCTATTTCAGTAAATAGAACGTTGAATCCGAAGTCAGCTAGTCTGGATATGGAAAGTAGATTGTAACCAAGGGATTCAACGAGCATAGCATTTTGGATAGGGCTATCATTGGAAATGGCCACCTTACCAAGGCCAAGTACCTTCCCCTTGGAGTTATCTCCAAAAGTGACATACTTGGCTGGACCATCGTTCTTAGCAAGCTCACGGAACATGTCCTTGTCTCTGGTCATATGATCAGTACATCCAATATCGAGAATAAATTCCTTTCCTCCGGCCATGTAACCACGAAGGTTAGCCATAAGACCAAAGTGTCTCATTGACTCATCAAGGTCAAAGTCACTATCTTCATCCTCATCATAATACCCATGCTCAACATCATCATGTAAATGGTCATCACCTAGAGAGAGTGATTCATTAGATTTATGACCATGACAATGTGCATGTTTATGAATTCTAATAATTTGTGAGATGATGCTACTACTGACTCCAACATCTCCTTTGGCACGCATAAGATAACGAAGCTCAAATAGTCATTCATCAAACTTAGGATCATTAGGATTCGTGTTATGAAAAGCAATAGACTTTTGAAGAATCTCATCTAGATTTTTCAAGGAATAGTTTGGAAAGTGCTCCTCAAGATATTTCCATATAGTATAGGCACATTCAAATGTAGGCAAGCACACAAGCAAATTTCTAGGAAATCCTCTAATGATAAGATTAATAGTTCTAAGATTCCGGGTCATATCAAGATACTCATTGGGGGTAGGATGCAAAGGATCAATGGGGGCACATAAGGGCTAGTAATATACTTGTTCAAGTCATGTTCATTGAAATCTCAAGCATCTCATTCTTCCAAGAATTATAGAACTCTTCCGCCAAGCATTGGCACTCTACGTCTAATACTCCCGATCGTAGACTCATCCATCTTCCTCCAATGGTGATTAAACCAAAGCAATGGAGACCAATGCTCTGATACCAATTGAAAGGATCAAGAAGAGGAGTCTAGAGGGGGGGGGGTGATTAGACCCTTCATAAGTAAAAGTGGCAGTTTTTAAGTTCTTCAAGTTATGGTGGAGTTTTAGCACAAGTTTAAGCATTCACAATACATTTCAAGCAAGCATGACAAGAGATTATGAAGCAGAAAGAGTAAAGCATGCTAATTACCAGAAAGTAAATGGATGGGATTGGAGTGTGCAAACACAATGAAGACACAAAGATTTTTGGCGTGGTCCGATAGGTGGTGCTATCGTACATGCACGTCGACGGAGACTTCAACCCACGAAGGATAACGGTCGCACGATTCCACGGAGGTCTCCACCCACGAAGGGTCTACGAAGAAGAAACCTTGTCTATCCCACCATGGTCATTTCCCACGAAGGACTTGCCTCACTCGGGTAGATCTTCACGAAGTAGGCGATCTTCTTGCCCTTACAAACTTCTTGGTTCAACTCCACAACTTGACGGAGGCTCCCAAGCAACACCTAACCAATCTTGGAGACACCACTCTCCCAAAGGTAATAGATGTTCTGTTGATGATGAACTCCTTGCTCTTGTGCTTCAAATGATAGTCTCCCCAACACTCAACTCTCTCTCACAGATTTGGATATGATGGAAAGATGATTTGAATGGAAAACAACTTGGGGAAGGCTAGAAATTAAGATTCTTGTGGTAGGATTGGTATATCTTTATCTCAACACATGAGTAGGTGGTTCTCTCTCAAAAAATGTATGCTGGAAGTGTAGGAATGTTATGACGACTCTCTCACAAATGGAGAAGGGGGTGGAGGGGTATATATAGCCTCCACACAAAATCCAACTGTTACATACATTTGACCCAACTCGGTGAGACTGAATAGAAGAAATCGGTGAGACCGATTTAGTTCAAAATGTGAACGTTAGGAGTATCAGTGGGACCGACTGGAACAACTCGGTGGGACCGATGTGCTAGGGCTTAGGGAAAACCTCATCTCAGTGGCGCACATTGCATCAACTCGGTGAGATCAAAGTGAAGCAATAGAGCAACAGAGAGTTGGCCAAGAAAACTTGGTGGGACCGATTGCACATTTTGGTGAGACCGAAATAAGTGCAACATGCAACAGAGAGTTTGCAAGGCCATCTCGGTAAGACCGAGATCCATATCGGTATGACCGAACTATTTGGGTTTCCGGTAGTGGCTATGCCATATGAACTCCGTGGCGCCGGGTAGAAAGAATCGGTGGGGCCGAGTTGGAGTTTAGGATTTTGACATATTTGGAATGAGAAAGTGGTGGAGGGATTTGGAGCAATATCACTAAGCATTTGAGCAAGCAAGCCATTAAGCAACACCTCATCCCCTTTTAATAGTATTGGCTTTCCTATGGACTCAATGTGATTTGGATCACTAAAACAGAAATGAAGAGTCTTGAGCTTTTGCCAATATGTGTCCTTAGCATTTTGAAGGGGTTCCACATCCTCTTGTCCTTTTCATGCTATTTATGAACTTGTCTGAAATACACTAGATAAAAGCATTAGTCCAACAAGAGATATGTTGACATTAATTACCAAAATCACCCAGGGAGCACTTGTGCTTTCACTTTGCTCGAGTCTTGTGATGGATAGGAAAAGCACATCATCTCCGGTCTACAACCACGACGACGAGTTCTATGTAATGAAGAACTTCATCGACACCAAGATGGACAAGCACATGGAGGAGCTCAAGGTCCTCATCAAGAACCGCAAGAGGTCTTCCTCGTCTTCTCGAAGACGCTCAAGTGCAAAACTGTTGAGCTACCATCTCCGGCAAGTACACCATGGCATCGACACCGACAAGACCATGAAGCTCAAGGCCATCAAGGGTGTACCAAAGAACGGAAGAGCGGACTTACGAGAGTCCATTGGCTTCTCTGCTAACCCCGTGCACACGAGCATTCGACCCCCATGCACACGGCCTCAGACAACCCCGTGTGCACGGACCACACAGAGCCGCGACATCAGCCCCAGGACTACGACTTCTTCAAAAACATTGGCATCTTCACCAAGTGATATCAAGGCATCTTCGCCTTCGGATGTACGACATCTTTGCCTACTCCACGAGCTCAAGTCTACTACTTCCACGAGCTACTTCGACTTCGACGACGATGATGAGATTCCATTCTTTGGGACTCATGACCCCGAAGAGTACCTCGAGTGGGAGCGCAAGATGGATGACTACCTCAAGCTACACCAAGTCCCCTCAGAAGATCAAGTGAAGTGCGCCACAAGTACCTTCCACGACTATGCATTGATATGGTGGCTTCATAGACCTTCCACAAGCTTCACCATGACTTGACCCACGTTGAAGAAAGCGATGAGGCGAGAGTTTTTGCCTCCCACCTACACGGATCATCCTCTACGCCAATTGGAGAACACCATCCAAGGATCCAAGTACATCGACGAGTACTTCAAGGATATGAAGAAAGCCTTGCGACGAGCCGGTGTGCACGACCCCATTTCAATGAAGTTCCACTTCATGATGGGATTGAACAACGACATATCCAAGACTATATTCCTTGAGAACTACAAGTCCCTCAACGACAACTACATTGGTGCTCTCAAGGCGGAACGAGAACTCATGAAGGCCAAGGCTTCTCCACCCCAAGCAAACTTTGCGACGACCAAACTCCACGACAATGAGCATGACTATAGTACCACCAAGATGTCCAAGCCCGACGAGCTCCAAGATGACATTCCCAAGTTTGAATTCACCGCCATCCCTCTTTGTAGCATTGATGATGCCGAGTCTACTACGACTCTTTTTAAAGATGGTGCAACGACGAGTACGACTACCGAGCAACTCAAGGACCAAGATTTGGAGGCGAGTGACACGGTCATGAGCAAGGATGATGCTTCCATCTTTGGAGGCCAGAGTGATGACGTGCCATCTTTGGCCTTCATCCACGGTGAGAGTGGTGACGTGCCATCTTCGGCCTTCATCCACGGCAAGAGTGATGATGTGCCATCTTCGGCCTTTATCCACGGTGGCGGCTACGAGATGACTGAGCATGGGATTTTCCCTTCGACCGAGGAGGCGTATGATGATGAGTTGAGTGAGTTGTGCATCCATATTGAGAGTGAGAGTGACTTCACCACTAGCCTCATATATGATGAGCTGTCCCAGTTCCCATGTGAGGAGAGCCACCACCACCACCACTTGAGTGATTTGAGTGACTCCACCATATGTGACATTGAGTGAACCTACCCTGAGGGAGAGTGTCGGTGTCAAAACCGGCAGATCTCGGGTAGGGGGTACGATCTATGCGTCAAGGTTGATGGTAACAGGAAGCAAGGGACACAGATGTTTACCCAGGTTCGGGCCCTCTCAATGGAGGTAAAACCCTACTTCCTGCTTGATTAATATTGATGATATGGGCAGTACAAGAGTAGATCTACCATGAGATCGTAGAGGCTAAACCCTAAGAGCTAGCCTATGATGGTATGATTGTAATTGTGATCGGCCTTCTAAGGACCAACCTCTCCGGTTTATATAGACACGGGAGAGGGCTAGGGTTTACATGGAGTCGGTTACAAGAAAGGAAACACAATATCCGGATCGCCAAGCTTGCCTTCCACGCAAAGGAGAGTCCCATCCGGACACGGGCCAAAGTCTTGAGTCTTGTATCTTCACGCTTCAATAGTCCGAACGTTGTACACAGTCCGGCTGTCCGGATACCCCCTAATCCAGGACTCCCTTAGTATCCCCTGAACCAGGCTTCAATGACGATGAGTCCGACGCGCAGTATTGTCTTCGGCATTGCAAGGCGGGTTCCTTCTCCGAATACTCCGAAGTAATTATCGAACACTTGAATCGTGTCCGGATCCACAAAATGATCTTCATATGCCACCGTAGAGAGAATGATATTTCACAAATGCAAACTGCTAACAACTTTTTCTAATGACGTGACATGTCATTATGGTCGGATCATGATTCGAACCGTTCTCCCACAACCAGCTACAACGCATATTACGAGGCGGTTTCTTTGACACGTCTTGTCAAAGCAGAGATCGTATCCCCTTATCACGGGATTCTCATCAATACGGGTATGGGTAATCCCACCACACCATCAATCGTGGCGCTTGGGAAGCAAGCGATTCCCAACGGGCAAGTGGGGAGGCGCACCGCTTTGGTCGCCTCTATAAGGGGATAAGATTTCCTCATTTTTACCCATGCCTCCTTTCTCCCTTGACCACTCTTGCCCCCTCGAGCTCCAGCACCCAAGCACAAGTCTTCTCCACACAGCTAAACATGTCCAGAGCAGGAGGCAAGTGGGTGGCTTCCACCGTCAAGGAGAAGCACATCACAAATCTTTGGGTGACCGGATACTTGGCTGCAGACATAGCACACCGGCTACCGGACGCCGGGCAGGTCATTCCGACCCTAGGACCCCATGAGAGGGTCGTGTTTGTTGCCCACTTCATCCGTGGACTGGGATTTCCACTTCATCCCTTCGTCCGCGGGCTTATGTTCTACTACGGGCTAGATTTCCATGATCTAGCCCCAAATTTCGTGCTCAACATCTCGGTGTTCATCATCGTATGCGAGGCCTTCCTCCGCATCCGGCCTCATTTTGGCTTGTGGCTGCAAACCTTCTGCGTGAAGCCGAAGATTGTAAGCGGCCAACAAGCGGAGTACGGAGGAGCCATGGTGGGCAAAATGCCTAATGTCACCTGGTTGGACGGCTCCTTTGTGGAGACCGTAAAAGGATGGCAGTCGGGGTGGTTCTACATCACCGAGCCGCATGGCTCCAACTGGGCGGCGGCCCTCGAATTCAGATCTGGAGCCCCCATGCGGCTCACCTCCTAGGAAAGGAAGGGCCTGTCCTGGGGTGAATCTACGGAGCTGACCGGACTCCAGACCTACATCAAGAGCATGAAGGACAAGAACATCAAGCTTGTCAATGTGATCCAGGTCATGCTCGTTCGCCGGATTCTGCCATGCCAAAGGCGGGCATTCAATCTGTGGGAGTTCGTCCCGGCCGAACACCAGGCGCTCCGGAAGCTCTACGACATGACGCACAAAGGCGCATGGAAGGTGCTGTTCAAGGCCTCCGAAGTACCTCCTCCCATATCCGAGGACCGCGGGCTTCACCCCGCGCGGGCTCCTAGTCAGGTGAGTTCTTAGACTACCACCGGATTCGGTTCTTTCCAATATATTCATGAGAGAGCCTTAAATAGTTATGCACTTTTATTCAGGATTATGTGGAGACAGCAGATCAGGTTTACTATCCGGCTCCGTTGCCAGAAGGCCCAGCTGACGCTCTCCTGATGGAGATGTTAGTCCTGACACCGTACAAGGTTCCGGAGAAGAAGGCCGAAAAGAAGGCCCCGAGGACCCGAAAGGGTCTCCGACGTAAGATTATGCCAGAAGTTCCGTCCGACGACGATGAGGCATACTCCTCCCACGAAGGGGAGGAGGAAGAAGAAGAAGACGCCCCATCCAGAAAGGATGAAGGGCCCGGGGAGGCGGACCAGGGGGCCGGAAAAGGCCCTCATCGTAAGGCCGTCATACCCCTGTCGTCTGATGACGACGAGACAGATTCCTCCCGCGGAGGCGGGGGGAATCAGGAAGAAATTCTACCTCCCCGCACTGGGGGGAGAAGAAGAGGAAAACTGCCCTAGAAGGGGAGGCTGGGGCGTCCAAGAAGGGGAAGGTGCCCCTTCCGAACTACTCCTCCACGACCGCTCTCAGCGAGGAGGGGTGGCTGCCCAGGGGGAAGCCCCCAGTGCGATTGTAAGTGTCCACACTCCATTGTAACTTCACTCTATAGCTTTTGTTTAACGCCGAACATATGTGCAGTCCGGCCAGGGCTCACCCCGAGGTATCTTCCTCCGGGTCCCTGAGCAATTTGGAGATGAATGCGCTTCCGACAGCCACTACTCCTCAGCCCGCGGATGACATGGAGGTGTTGTCCCAGAGGCTCCCAGAGCGGGGGGAGGTAACTTTGGAGACGCCCCGAGGCGGGGTCCCAGATGTCGGACACGCTGGGCTCAAGATCCCCACGGATCGAGTCGATGAGAGCCGCGGTAGGCCGGGCTCTCAGCCGAACACCGTCCCAGAACCTTCAATGGTTCTGAACTCAGGTGCACAGCCCCTCGTTAGGGAGGGCGAGCTGTCTGCATCAAGGACTTCTGTTGTGCACGAGGCGCCGGATTGTCTGCTAGAAGCTCTTCGCGGCGCTTCCATGGACGAAGAGCACCGTACTCTTATAAGTTCGTTGATTCGGAAGGTTTCGTCCGCCAAGAGCGGACTAACCGAAGCTTGCACCAGCCTCTTGACAGGCTTTGAGGCAAGTAAGAAATATGTGTAAAATTACCACCCGATAGGTAGTAGCCCCTGATACTCTGTTTGGTGTTCGGAAAGAAAAGCCAAACAGAGGGTCAATTATAATCCGCAGGAGTCTAATAATAAGTATTCGTGTGAATAAGCAGGCTGTGCTGCTTTCTGTTGCTGCCCGTACTGCCGAGGTTGCCGAACTGAAGCGGGACCTGGAGCAGGCGCAGGGAGAGCTCGGCCTCGCGAAGAGGTATCTCGAGCAGAACAAGGGTAAGTGATTCCCCTCTCTTATGTATTTGAGGATAGACAAAAATGGCTAGTCTAACGCCAAAGCATCGTGACTGTGTAACAGGGGCCACCGCCGAAGTGGCGTCCCTGAAGAAAGCGCTGTCCGAGGCCGCAGAAAAAGCGGCCTTGGAATGCAAGGAGCGCGAAAAGCAGAGTGCTAGGGTAGGCGAGGTACAGCAAGAGCTCCGTGACCTCGGCAAGAAGTACGAGTCCGTGGAGCATGATCTTAAGATGAAAGAGGCTGAGCTTGCGAAGGCCCTTGTGAGTTTGAAAGACGCCAAGGCCGAAGCCGAGAAGGCACACCAGGAGATCCAGGAGGCCAAAAAGATAGCAGCGGGTAATAAGTTCTTTATGCAAGGCAAACATGTGAAGGAGGCGTTTCTTTTACTTACTCGAATTCGGAGCTCTCTAGGGCATTCGCAGATCTGCCCGCAGCGTATCAGACGCTATGGAGTTCTGTCGTGCCCAGGAGGGGAGCTCAACGGAGAAGCTGTTCTGGTCCCAGTATGCTGGGGCCGAACATCCGATGCCTCTAAGTGACCAACTGAAGCAGTTGGTCGAACTCCAAAGGGCGGCTGAACTGGCTATGAAAGGTTTCATAGTCCGGCTGTGGCCTGGTGAGCTCCTGCCCAATAGCTACTTTGGCCTGATCAAGCGGATGGTGGATGCCTGTCCGCGGCTTGAAGTGATCAAGTGATCCTCTTGCATCGAGGGTGCCCGCCGGGTCTTTGCCCGCGTCAAGGTGCATTGGGGCAAGTTGGATGCGGAGAAGCTGGTCAAGGACGGGCCGCCAGAGGGCAAGGCGCATCGCCATCCCGAGATGTACTTTGATGGCGTTATGAAGGGTGCTCGTCTCGTGGCTGATGAATGTACCAAGGACAAGATCTTTGACTAAATGTACCTCTGCCACTATTGTAATTTTATGGGTGAACTTACGTGTGCTATGTAGCACTTGTGTGATTTAAAATATTACCTTTTGTGCGGCTGTTTATAAAATTCTGAAAGTAGGCCAGTCGTCGGCTTCCGCCCCCACGTAGCTAGTACTGGGGTGTTCGTGGAAAAACCAGGACACTCTTTATCCAAATGTTTGGTCCCTTAAGGAGGTGTCTGGCGCAGCGAACAAGGCAATCAGACTATGCGGCTTTATAACTTTCACTTAGCCATAGAAGTCTACAATTTTAAATGTCAGCGAAGCCCCTAGAATCTGGAAGGCCGAATTGGGGTGCTATACCCGCCTAGATCGGACGAAGCCGATTTATCGCCTAAAGCGGAAAATCTTTAAGGATTTTAAGACCTCTCGAACAGCGACCAGCTCTCGCCACATCATGTCGGTCAGTTTTCGGCTTTCTCTACTAAGGTGCTCGTCTGGAAGAACCGGACACAATCACAGTAGTTCTCCCTGCGCTACCTTAGCCAATATAACGGAACGTAAGGCACCAAAACAAGGGAGCCGGGCTATCCCAACTGTAGACCCAAGACATGATTCGGAGCTGATGCATATAGTGCTATAAGTTCGAGGTGCCGCACTGTTGAAAGTGTTCGGATTTTACTTGCCATATTACGGGGCGCCATGAGAAGCCCTTGGCAAACTGATCGTACCCAGGTGTATGGACGCAGTATCAAATAAACATTTATAAGAGAAAAAAAATTCTCAAATAATAATAAAAGCTGACGCTATATATGATCTCCCATTGACGAATTATATGTTTAAGTGTATGTTTACAATGGATGCATTAAGCGGAGATAAATAGGACTATTTGACATGTCCTATCCGGGGGCAGGCTGTGTATAGATAGATAAAGCAGGTATAATGATCGTAAATAGATTCCACCTGGGTATTTCCTTCTGCGCACAACGTCTATTGCCTCCTTAGATGTCTCTCCCATGTGAGTCCGGCAATTTGGCATTTCTGAGGATGCTGCACTAACACGGTGTCCTGAAAGGTAAGAGGGAAAGATTATGAAGGTACTGGGCGGTTACCCGCACTATTGACTGAGTCGTTGATGCGCCTCCGCCTATGCCCATGGTATCTTGAGTGCGTAATTGTGTACGCGTGGCACGAATGCTGCTTTGAAGGGGCTTAAGCGGAGGCCGGACTGCTAATCGCGCTCTTGGCGTTCCTGATGATCCTGTTGCACGGTGCTCCGGACTCGTTTGACGGTGCTTGAAGTTGTCACCGGATTGGTTTGTCGGAGTAGGCCGCATTGTACTTCTGCCGCGAGGGCTGCCATATGCTCTTCTGTTCAAAGGGAGCGGTCCATATTTCCATTGACAGTGATGACCCCGCGCGGTCCTGGCATCTTCAGCTGGAGGTATGCATAATGTGGTACCGCATTGAATCTAGCGAATGCGGTTCGTCCGAGCAGTGCGTGGTAAGCACTATGGAAAGGGACGATATCGAAGATTAACTCTTCGCTCAGGAAGTTGTCCAGGGATCCGAAGACCACTTCTAGTGTTATAGAGCCCGTACAGTAAGCCTCTACTCCAGGAATTACACCTTTAAAGGTGGTTTTGGTGGGCTTGATCCTTGAAGGGTCAATGCCCATTTTGCGCACTGTGTCCTGATAAAGCAGGTTCAGGCTACTGCCGTCGTCCATAAGGACTCGCGTGAGGTGGAATCCGTTGATGATTGGGTCTAAGACGAATGCGGCTGAGCTGCCGTGACGGATGCTAGTAGGATGATCCCTACGATCAAAGGTGATCAGACAAGCAGACCATGGGTTGAATTTGGGGGCGACTGGCTCCATCGCATAGACGTCCCGTAGCGCCCGCTTCCGTTCCCGCTTGGGGATGTGAGTGGCGTAGATCATGTTGACCGTTTTCACCTAGGGGGGATTTCTTTTGTCCCCCCGTGTTCGGACGCCGGGGCTCTTTGTCATCGTCGCTGTGTAGTCCCTTGTTCTTGTTTTTGGCATTTATTTTGCCGGCCTGTTTGAACACCCAGCAGTCCCTATTGGTGTGATTGGCTGGTTTGTCTGGTGTGCCATGAATTTGGCACGAGCGCTCTAGTATGCGGTCCAGACTGGACGGTCCCTGATTATTTCTTTTGAACGGCTTTTTCCGCTGACCGGACTTAGATCCTTGAATCCGGCGTTGACTATCGCTTCTTCAGTGCTGTCACCGTTGTTCCATCTCTTATGTCTGTTGCGCCGTGGCTTGCCGTTAGTATCGCGTCCGTCCGAAGTGCCGGAATGTGGTGTGGTGCCGCTGCGAGCCAGCCAGCTGTCCTCACCCGCACAAAAGCGGGTCATTAGTGTTGTGAGAGCTGCCATGGACTTGGGTTTTTCCTGGCCGAGGTGTCGAGCAAGCGACTCGTCGCGGATATTATGCTTAAAAGCCGCCAGAGCTTCGGCGTCTGGACAGTCGACTACTTGGTTCTTTTTAGTTAGGAACCGAGTCCAGAATTTCCTGGCTGACTCTCCGGGCTGTTGAGTAATATGGCTTAGGTCATCAGCGTCCGGTGGTCGCACATATGTGCCCTGGAAGTTGTCGAGAAATGCATCTTCCCGGTTTTCCCAACTGCCAATGGAATTTGCTGGCAGGCTGTTTAGCCAATGCCGGGCTAGTCCTTTGAGCTTAAGGGGGAGATACTTGATGGCGTGTAGATCATCTCCGCGGGCCATGTGAATGTGGAGAAGAAAATCTTTGATCCATAATGCAGGGTCTATTGTGCCATCGTATGATTCGATGTTTACGGGTTTGAACCCTTCTGGGAATTCATGATCCATCACTTCGTCAGTGAAGCAGAGGGGGTGTGCAGCGCCTCTGTGCCGGGCTATGTGGCTACGCAGCTCGAATTGGTCTGGGTTGCTGTGTTCGGCCCGGCCGTACTTGTTGATGATGTATCCGGTGCGACGATCGTCGTCGCGCGTTGGGGCGCGCCCCCGCGATCCGTAGATCGATCTTGGCTGTCCTGCTTTATTTTCCAGAATATCTTGTAGGTCCTGCCTGTTGCCCTGGGCCGTAGTGTATCGGCGTAGGGTTGCGGGCTGGTATTCGGGCTGGTATCCCGTTTTATCCAGCCATGGGGTGGTCGGTCAGCCATTTGGCGCTCGAGTCCATATTCCTCGGCTGCCAGGACTTCGGTCCATCTATCTGTGAGCAGGTCTTGATCAGCTTGGAGTTGCTGTTGCTTCTTCTTCAGGCTCCTCGCAGTGGCTATAAGCCTATGCTTGAAGCGCTCCTGCTCCACGGGATCCTCAGGCATGCCGAACTTGTCGTCGCCGAGGCTAATCTCGTCTTCGGAGGGGGGCATGTAATTGTCCTCCTCCGAGTATCCGTCTGTCGCCTGTTCTTCTGGGCTGACCTGCTCATCCTCCTGTTCGGCCTGCTCAAAGGTAGGCTGGTCGGGGTTATATTCCTCTTCGGCGGCATCCGGATTGCTTTCCTCTCTGGGGCCGGTATTGCTATGGCGGGGCTTGGAGCGGCGTCGACATCGCCCATTTTTTGTTTTTCTTCCCGAGGGATTATCCTCCGTTGCCTAGTCGCCATTGGTTTCCTTTGGAGTGTCCACCATATATATATATCATATGAGGAGGTGGCCGTCCACCGCCCCTGTGAGTGGTGGCTCCTGTGATTCTCCTGCATCGTCGTCCATATCGTCGATGTCTTCGGAGTCGAAGTCAAGCACGTTGGTTAAATCATCGACCGTGGAAATGAAGTGGGTGGTGGGTGGGCAACGAATTCCGACGTCGCCTTCTTTCCACTCAAGCCGGACATAGTTCGGCCCAGAGCCTCCTGACAAAGAGAGAGACCTTAGTGAATTCAGCATGTCGCCAAAGGGCGAGTGCTGAAAGATGTCGGCAGCGGTAAACTCCATTACCGGAGCCCAGTCTGGCTCGGCTGGCTCAAGGGTCTGCGGACCGGAACCAACAACCGGATGAGAGTCCGGGGGTCCGGAGTCACAGGCTTCCTCAGAAGTGAGGCCTGTGTTTGCCTCCATCGCCGATGAGGGTACGACCTGCGGGGCGGGGTCCAGCCCTCCATCCTTAGGCAACGCGACCTGCCCTGGATTTAGATCCGAGGCTTCTGCCGGGGTGATATCCCGAGCATCGTCTGACAGCAGGTCTAAGCCGTGCTCATCGTGACTGTTTGGCGCTCCTGGCGCAGGCCCAAATCCGTCGAAGATCAAGTCCCCGCGAATATCCGCTGTGTAGTTCAAGTTTCCTAACCTGACCTGGTGGCCGTGGGCATAGCTATCGATCTGCTCATGATGGCCGAGCGAATTGGCCCGCAGCACGAAGCCACCGAACACGAAGATCTCTCCGGGGAGAAAAGTCTCACCCTGGACCATGTTGTTGATGATTGGAGGCGCCATCAAGCTCTGTAGCGACAACACAGCGGAACTCTCAATGAAAGCACCAATGTCGGTGTCAAAACCGGCGGATCTCGGGTAGGGGGTCCCGATCTATGCGTCAAGGCTGATGGTAACAGGAAGCAAGGGACACAGATGTTTACCCAGGTTCAGGCCCTCTCGATGGAGGTAAAACCCTACTTCATGCTTGATTAATATTGATGATATGGGTAGTACAAGAGTAGATCTACCACGATATCGTAGAGGCTAAACCCTAAGAGCTAGCCTATGATGGTACAATTGTAATTGTGATCGGCCTTCTAAGGACCAACCTCTCCGGTTTATATAGACACCAAAGAGGGATAGGGTTTACATGGAGTCGGTTACAAGAACGGAAACACTATATCTGGACCGCAAGCTTGCCTTCCACGCAAAGGAGAGTCCCATCCGGACACGGGCTGAAGTCTTGAGTCTTGTATCTTCACGCTTCAATAGTCCGGACGTTGTACACAGTCCGGCTGTCCGGATACCCCCTAATCCAGGACTCCCTCAGAGAGAGTGAGCCACCACCACATAGAGAGAGTGAGGTAGTTGATTGGGCATGTGAGGCCATTTCGATTTCTAACAACTTAACCTCTACCTCTATTGTGTCTTCTCATTTGGTGCTAGGTACGATATATGATGACGTGCTGATCCTTGACAACTTCATCCTTCCTTTGGACAATACAGTGGCCATTGTGGACTATGATGCACCCCCACATGGTTCCATCACGAGGATGACGTTGATCACGATTTGGTATATGCCACCTCACCTACACCACATGAGTGGAATTATAAAGGTAACAAAGGTGAAGGTGATGCTCTAGTACCACTAGTGGACATTCTTGACATTGATTGCTTGCATGATGTTGATCCACCTATTACCATGCTTCATGCTAGTATGATTTCCCCATGCGATGATTTACCCATTTATGATGAGTTTGATGATTTTCATGTGGAGTCTATTAGTTGTGATGCCATGTTACATATGATTTCTTGTGACAATTCTTTTGGTCACTTCATGTTTGATAATCCGCTTGACTTGTCATATGCTATGCATGAGATCAATCATATGCATTATTTGCAATCTCATCATAGTTACTATGCATATGCCATTAAAATAAACCCAATTTGCACATATGGCATAGATGACAAACCCATGATTATTGGCATTTATTTTTCTTGTGATGATATTGATATGGTCCCTTTGCATCATTTATCTCATATGCCATACCATGACCACCTAGCTTCGGACATGCATTGTTTCCCATGTTGTAAATTTTCTCCATATGATGCTTCCGCTATTCTCATGAGGAGACACCCATAGTTTCCGCATACATTTTAGGAGATTTTGATCCATTCCATCCATTAAATGATCCTAATGCTTGTGTGCACAATACACTTCCCATGAATGATGTTCCATCTAATTGCATGCTCAATTTGTGTCCCCATCATGTTATACATAACAATTATTCTTTCATGATGGATGACATGTTCATATACCATGCTTCCAATTTCTTTGAGCGGTGCTTATCTTGTGTTAACCCTCACGCGCACATGCACATCATGATGGATGATGTGTACATTTACCACACACACACTTTCTTTTGTTTGTCTACTTGTTGTGTAGGTACACATGCTTCCTCGTCAACCTCGCAATCACATGAGTTGACGAAACGAGATCTAGAGAGCAATGATGATTTGGGATCCCGTGGCTTGTCCTTATCACCACTCCCTTCACGTAAAGACTTCGCGCATTTATTCTACATGGCCCTCACATGATTATGGGTTATTGTCCACAGTGTATCATTTGCCCATATTGCCATGTTCACTTTGCATGCTATGCTCATTCCTATGCGTTTTCCATGCATTTGTGACACATGCTTTGCATTACACATGATGATTGATTCTACTACTCGTATGTGTATTTGCAAGTTTGGCGGAGATATTGCTTGTTATTGCCATGTTCCTTTAATGGATTCCTCTAGTATGTTGCATCTTCGCGCTACTACTTTGCATGCTATGATTGATATGCTTGCGTATGTTGCATCACCAATGACTCATACTTGTTCATTTCATGTGGTTGATAGCCACTATTGCCATGCTTTGCACATGATTAATATTGAATGTTGTCATATGTCTCCATATGTTGCCTCTCTCATGCTAGATGACTTTCCTTATATTGTGTGCAACAGTGATTTTAACATTGTTAATGAGATTGTCTCCATAGCATTCTCGCATATATTTGGAGATTTTGACATATTTCTTATGAAGCATGTTTGCCTTCCTTCTTTGCACCATATGCCTAGTGCTAGCCATTGTTGCATCATGTTATTCGTGCACTTTTGCTTCTAATGGTTGTGTGCAAGAGAAGAGAACCATCATGATGGATGATGTGTTTATCTACCGTGCACATCGTTGTTTCCTTTCTTTTGTGCATGTGTAGGATACTTGGACTTCGTGTCGACTTCCACTTCACGTGAGTTGAGCATTCAAGCTCTAGAGAGCAAGCCTCATACCTTCGACCACGACTCGCTTCTACATCGCTTTTGCTTGTGTTTCGGCATTGTGAAGGACGCACAAGGACATGCTTTCAAGGTGACATCCTTCTCTTTCGAGAACACCCACACCATGAGAATGAGTATTGTGGATCATACTTCATATGTTGCTTGCACCATAAGACTTTGCTCACATGCTAGAGATCTTGCTTTGACTCGCCATTGGCACATTTCCATGCCTCATGATATACATACCTTGTGTGTTGCATCCAATTCTTGGATTACTTGCTCCTATCATATGTTTGGTTGCAACAATGTCATTTCTTCACATATGCCGTGTCCCATTGCTTGTCACATGATTGACTTGATTGCCTCACACATGATGAACAATTGCTCTGTATATTGTGTTGAGTGCCACACTATCTTCACTACACCCTATGCACATTATGCTTGGATTGTCTTGCACTTGCCCCATGTGTTTAGACCTTTCATTTCATTTGCTGTTGTGAATGATTCTTATGCTTATCATAGACCGTTCATTGAGTACTTTGTGCATGCTTGCTATGACCTTGAGGTAGATGCTTGTTCACTTATCACACATATTTGCATCTCGACCTCCCATTTGCATGCTTGTTTCCATGATGTACTTGATTGTGCTCAACTTATATGCTTACTTGCCATGCCACACTTCTTTGTCACACCATATGCTATGCTTGATGGCGACACTTGTTGGGTGAATCACCTCTTGAATGTCTGGTTTTGTAGTAACGCTAACCACACTTGTTTTTCCAGGTGTTTGTTGTGTTTGCTCCTTTTGAAGGAATTACAAGACGGTGCGACATTGGAGAGTGCCCATTTCGAGCTTCAAGATGAAGAATTCTTGGTGATCCTTGTTGGGGAACGTAGTATTTCAAAAAATTTGCCTACGATCACGCAAGATCTATCTAGGAGAAGCATAGCAACGAGCAGGGAGAGTGTGTCCACATACCCTCGTAGACCAAAAGCGGAAGCGTTAAGTAATGCGGTTGATGTAGTCGAATGTCTTCGCGATCCAACCAATCAAGTACCAAACGCACGGCACCTCCGCGATCTGCACACGTTCAGCTCGGTGACGTCCCTCGAACTCTAGATCCAGATGAGGCCGAGGGAGAGTTCCGTCAGCACGACGGCGTGGTGACGGTGATGATGAAGTTACCGGTACAGGGCTTCGCCTAAGCACTATGACAATATGACCGAGGTGGAAAACTATGGAGGGGGGCACCGCACACAGCTAAGATCAACTTGTGTGTCTATGGGGTGCCCCCTCCCCCATATATAAAGGAGGGAGGAGGGGAGGGCCGGCCGGCCCCTAGAGCGCGCCCCAAGAGGGGAATCCTACTAGGACTCCAAGTCCTTGTAGGAATCCACCAAGAGGGAGAGAGGGGGAAGGAAGGAGAGGGAGAGAGGGAGAAGGAAAGGGGGGCACTGCCCCCTTCCCTTGTCCAATTCGGACTCCAAGGGGGGGGGGGGCCTTCCCTGGCTGCCCTCCTCACTCGCCACTAAGGCCCATGGTGGCCCATTAGTTCTCCCGGGGGGTTCCGGTAACCCCTCCGGCACTCCGGTTTTACCCGAAACCGTCCGGAACACTTCTGGTGTCTGAATAACATGGTCCAATATATCAATATTTATGTCTCGACCATTTCGATACTCCTCGTCATGTCTATGATCTCATCCGACGCTCCGAACAACCTTCGGTACATCAAATCACATAAACTCATAATACCAATCGTCATCGAACGTTAAGCGTGCGGACCCTACGGGTTCGGGAACTATGTAGACATGACCGAGACACCTTGATACGTCCATTTTGCATCATGCTTTTATATCGATATTTATTGCATTATGGGTTGTTTTTAAACATTATGTCACAATACTTATGCCTTTTCTCTCTTATTTTACAAGGCTTACATGAAGAGGGAGAATGCCGACAGCTGGAATTCTGGGCTGAAAAGGGAGCAAATATTAGAGACCTATTCTGCACAACTCCAAAAGTCCTGAAACTTCACGGAGGCACTTTTTGTAATTAATAAAAAATACTGGCAAAAGAATCAACCGAAGGGGGCCCACACCCTGGCCACGAGGGTGGGGGGCGTGCCCTACCTCCCTGGGCGGGCCTCCCTGCCTCCTGGGTATACCTGGCCATGGGAAGCCCGACCCGAAAAAGCCTAACCCGGCCCGACCCGACGCTGCTCCCGGGCCGGGCTCGGGCCTAGATTTTGAGCCCAAAGGCCGGGTCGGGCCGGGCTCGGGCCCATTGTTTTTGTGTTTTCTTGAAGGTCAGGCCGGGCCGGCCCAGAGCCCGACGGGCTTTTATGTGTTTGGACCGGGCTCGGGCCCAGAAAGCAGGCCCGATGGTTGGGCCAGGCCGGGCCCGGGCCTGGTTTTTTGCATCGGGCTTGGCTAGGCCCGGCCCGAGGTATGGCCAGGTATACTCGTGGGCCACCTGGAAGCCCCCCAATGCTCATCTTCTGGTATAAGGTGTCTTTTTCCATGAAAAAAAATAAGAAGGAAGCTTTCGGGACGAAGCGCCGCCGACTCGAGGCGGAACCTTGGCGGAACCAATCTAGGGCTCCGGCGGAGCTGTTCTACCAGGGAAACTTCCCTCCGGGAGGGGGAAATAATCACCAACGTCATCACCATCATTCCTCTCACCGGGAGGGCGTCAATCTCCATCAACATCTTCACCAGCACCATATCCTCTCAAACCCTAGTTCATCTCTTATATCCGATCTTTGTCTCAAAACCTTAGATTGGTACCTGTGGGTTGCTAATAGTGTTGATTACTCCTTGTAGTTGATTCTAGTTGGTTTATTCGGTGGAAGATTATATGTTCAGATCCTTTATGCATATTAATACCCTCTGATTATGAACATGAATATGATTTGTGAGTAGTTACATTTGTTCCCGAGGACATGGGAGAAGTCTTGTTATAAGTAGTCATGTGAATTTGGTATTCGTTCAATATTTTGATGAGATATATGTTGTCTTTCCTCTAGTGGTGTTATGTGAATGTCGACTACATGACACTTCACCATTGTTTGGGCCTAGGGGAAGGCATTGGGAAGTAATAAGTAGATGATGGGTTGCTAGAGTGACAAAAGCTTAAACCCTAGTTTATGCGTTTCTTCGAAAGGGGCTGGTTTGGATCCATATGTTTCATGCTATGGTTAGGTTTACCTTAATTCTTCTTTCGTAGTTGCGGATGCTTGCGAGAGTGGTTAATCATAAGTGGGATGCTTGTCCAAGGAAGGGCAGTACCCAAGCACCGGTCCACCCACATATCAAATTATCAAAGTAACGAACGCGAATCATATGAGCATGACGAAAACTAGCTTGACGATAATTCCCATGTGTCCTTGGGAGCATTTTCCTTTATATAAGAGTTTGTCCAGGCTTGTCCTTTGCTACAAAAAGGATTGGGCCACCTTTCTGCACCTTTTTTACTTTTGTTACTAGTTACCCGTTACGAATTACTTTATCACAAAACTATCTGTTCCGATAATTTCAGTGCTTGCAGAGAATACCATACTGAAAACCACTTGTCATTTCCTTCTGCTCCTCGTTGGGTTCGACACTCTTACTTATCGAAAGGACTACGACAGATCCCCTACACTTGTGGGTCATCAAGACTCTTTTCTGGCGCCGTTGCCGGGGAGTGAAGCGCCTTTGGTAGGTGGAATTCGGTAAGGAAAAAAAATAATCCTTTGAGGGGCTTGTTCGGGGTATCTTCACCCCGACCAGTAGAGCAAAGAGTTGCTCCTCAACCTACTAAACCTACTGAAGATGTTTACTTCGAAATTCCTTCGGGTATGATAGAGAAACAACTAGCTAATCCTTTTACAGGAGATGGAACATTACATCCTGATATGCAGCTAATCTATGTGGATGGAGTTTGTGGATTATTTAAACTTGCAGGTATGCCCGAGGATTTTATCATTAAGAAGGTCTTCCCTTTATCTTTGAAGGGAAAGGCATTGACATGGTTTAGGCTATGTGATGATATTGGATCATGGAACTACAACCGGCTGAAATTGGAATTTCATCAGAAGTTTTATCCTATACGTCTGGTTCATCGTGATCGTAATTATATATAATTTTTGGCCTCGCAAAGGAGAAAGTATCGCTCAAGCTTGGGGGAGGCTTAAGTCAATGTTATATTCATGCCTCAATCATGAGCTCTCAAGAGAATTATTATTCAAAAATTTTATGCTCGGCTTTCTCTCAACAATCGCTCCATGCTCGATACTTCTTGTACTGGTTCTTTTATGATGAAGACAATTGAATTCAAATGGGATTTATTGGAAAGAATTAAACGCAACTCTGAAGATTGGGATCTCGACGAAGATAAGGAGTCAGGTATAACACCTAAGTTTGATTGTGTTAAATCTTTTATGGATACCGATGCTTTTCGTGAATTTAACACTAAATATGGACTTGACTCTAAGATAGTAGCTTCTTTCAGTGAATCATTTGCTACTCATGTTGATCTCCCTAAGGAGAAGTTGTTTAAATATCATCCTCCCATTGAAGTAAAAGTAGTTGAACCTGTTAAAGTTGAAGAAAATACTATCACTTATAATCTTGATCCTATTGTTCCTACCGTTTATATTGAGAAACCACCTTACCCTGTTAGAATAAAGGATCATGCTAAAGCTTCAACTGTGGTTCGTAAGAGTAAGGCTAGAACACCTACACCCTCTGAGCAAATTAAAGTTGAACCTAGTATTGCTATGGTTAAGGATCTCTTGGTCGATAATATTGATGGGCATGTTATTTACTTCTGTGATGAAGCTGCTAGAATTGCTAGACCTCATACTAAAGGTAAATATAGACCTGTTGTTGGCACGCCCGTTGTTTCTGTTAAAATAGGAGATCATTGTTGTCATGGCTTATGTGATATGGGTGCTAGTGCGAGTGCAATCCTCATTCCTTATACAAAGAAATTATGCATGATATTGCACCTGCCTAGATAGAAGGTATTGATGTTACTATTAAACTTGCCAATAGAGATACTATTTCACCAATTGGGATTGTTAGAGATGTTGAAGTCTTGTGTGGGAAAGTTAAATATCCTACTGATTTTCTTGTTCTTCGTTCCCCACAAGATGACTTTTGTCCCATTATGTTTGGTAGACCCTTCTTGAATACTGTTAATGCTAGGATAGACTGCAAAAAGGATATTGTTACTGTTGGTTTAGGGGATATGTCTCATGATTTTAATTTTGCTAAATTTTGTAGACAACCTCATGATAAAGAATTGCCTAGTAAAGATGAAATTATTGGTCTTGCTTCTATTGCCGTGCCTCCTAACGATCCTTTAGAACAATATTTGCTTGACCATGAAAATGATATGTTTATGAATGAAAGAAGGGAAATAGATGAAGTATTCTTTAAACAGGGACCTTTATTGAAACACAACTTGCCTGTTGAAATCCTAGAGGATCCTCCTCCACCCAAGGGTGATCCCGTGTTTGAGCTTAAACCATTACCAGATACTCTTAAATATGCTTATCTTGATGAAAATAAAATATATCCTGTTATTATTAGTGCTAACCTTATAGAGCAGGAAGAAGAGAAATTATTGAAAACTCTGAAGAAGCACCGTGCTGCTATTGGATATACTCTTGATGATCTTAAGGGCATTAGTCCCACTCTATGCCAGCACAAAATAAAATTGGAGAAAGACGCTAAACTGGTTGTTGATCACCAACGACGGTTAAATCCTAAGATGAAAGAAGTGGTAAGAAACGAAAATTAAAGCTTCTGGAGGCAGATATAATTTATCCTGTTGCTGATAGTCAGTGGGCAGGTCCTGTCCATTGTGTCCCTAAGAAGGGAGATATTACTGTTGTTCCTAATGATAAAGATGAATTGATCCCACAAAGAATTGTCACAGGTTATAGAATGGTAATTGATTTCCGCAAATTAAATAAAGCTACTAGAAAGGATCATTACCCTTTACCTTTTATTGATCAGATGCTAGAAAGATTATCCAAACATACACATTTTTGCTTTCTAGACGGTTATTTTGGTTTCTCTCAAATACCTGTGTCAAAAGAGGATCGGGAAAAGACCACTTTTACTTGCCATTTTGGTACCTTTGATTATAGAAGTATGCCTTTTGGTTTATGTAATGCACCTGCTACCTATCAAAGATGTATGACTGCTATATTCTCTAACTTTTGTGAAAAGATTGTTGAGGTATTCATGGATGATTTTTGCCTGTATGGAACTTCTTTTGATGATTGCTTAAGAAATCTTGATCGAGTTTTGCAGAGATGTGAAAAAACTAATCTTGACTTGAATTGGGAGAAGTTCCACTTTATGGTTAATGAAGGTATTGTCTTGGGGCATAAATTTCTGAATGAGGTATTGAAGTTGATAAAGCTAAAGTTGATGCTATTGAAAAGATGTCGTGTCCTAAGGACATTAAAGGTATAAGAAGTTTCCTTGGTCATGCCAGTTTTTATAGGAGGTTCATTAAAGACTTCTCGGAAATTTCTAGGCCTCTGATTACTCTCTTACAAAAAGATGTTCCTTTTGTCTTTGATGATGATGGTGTATAAGCATTTGAAATACTTAAGAAAGCCTTGATTTCTGCACCTATTGTCCAGCCACCTGATTGGAATTTACCCTTTGAAATTATATGTGATGCTAGTGATTATGCTGTACGTGTTGTTCTAGGACAAAGAGTTGATAAGAAATTAAATGTTATCCAATATGCTAGTAAAACTGTAGACAGTGCCCAAAGAAATTATGCTACTACTGAAAAAGAATTTTTAGCAGTTGTATTTGCTTGTGATAAGTTCAGACCCTATATTGTTGATTCTAAAGTAACTGTTCACACTGATCATGCTACTATTAAATACCTTATGGAAAAGAAAGATGATAAACCTAGACTTATTAGATGAGTTCTCTTGCTACAAGAGTTTGATTTGCATATTATTGATAGAAAGGGAGCTGAGAACCCCGTTGCAGACAACTTGGCAAGGTTAGAAAACATTCTTGATGACCCACTACCTATCAATGATAGCTTTTCTGATGAACAATTGGATGTCATAAATGATTCTCGTACTGCTCCATGGTATGCTGATTATGCTAATTACATTGTTGCTAAATTTGTACCACCTAGTTTCACATACCAACAAAAGAAAATGTTTTTCCATGAATTAAGACATTACTTATGGGATGACCCACACCTTTATAAAGAAGGAGTAGATGTTGTTATTAGACGTTGTGTACCTGAGCATGAACAGGAACAGATCCTACGCAAGTGTCACTCCGAGGCATATGGAGGACACCACACTGGAGATATAACTGCACATAAGGTATTGCAATCCGGTTTTTATTGGCCTACTCTCTTTAAAGAAGCCCGTAAGTTTGTCTTGTCTTGCGATGAATGTCAAAGAATTGGTAATATTAGTACACGTCAAGAAATGCCTAAGAACTATTCACTTGTGTAACATCCCAATTTTCAATTTGGATGTTATACATAGGTCATCTATGCATATCATATTTTATTTACATTTCGGTTGTGATCCAAGAATCTTAAGCAACTCAAGGACCCAAGGAGAGAGTTGGAGTTTCATAAATTTTGATATTTTAATTTTTCTCAAATTTGAAAAGAGGATCAATTTGGTTTTAATATTTTCCTCTCGGAATATATCTAATATTAAAAATAAAAGAGAGAAGATAATATGACTTCTTCAAAAAAAGAGAAGAATATTGGAGCAAATTTTTTAAAACCAAATATATATTTTATTTGGATTTTATTTGAGATCTTATTTGAATTAGAAAAATATGCATTTCTTAAAACTGCATTTTTTCGGACAAAAAAATGTTCACTTTGTTCTAAAAATTTTATTTAGACGGTGAAAATTATTTTTGGCATTTTTCGATTTTTTTATATTTTATTAGGATTTTTCTTTGGCGGAATTTAATTTTAAAAAAAAATCCGCCCGAATGGGCCTAAGGCCCAGCCGAGCCGGGCTGAAGCCCACTCCCGCCGCCGCCTTCCTCGCGCCGCCACCATCTCTGGCACGGACGCCAAGGAGGAGTCCAAGCCAGACTCCACCCCGGGCCGACCCCTCCTCCAAGCTACCGCCCCCCGGCCTTTATATGCCACCCCGAGCCACCTACCACCGCAGCCACCGCCGCCGAGCTGCGCTGCCGCTTGCCGCCGATGCCGCCGCCCCGTCGGGCCGCCACTGGAGCCGCCCCGCCTCGCCGCTGCTCGCAGCCGCCGCCGCCGGATCTTGCCGCCGCCGGTTTTTCTTGTCGAATCGGTAAAACCGACAAAACATCCCCGGTTTCTTTCGTTAGATCGGTTTGTTTTTTCGGTTTCACTAATCAGCGAACGTTCACCTGTTAGTTTATTTTAATAAATAGTTTTCGTTCGTTTGTCTTTGTTAGCGAACGTTCGTTCGTTAGTCTTTTCTTTCGGCTAGGGACCTATCCATGATTGTTTTTATCGCAGATTAGCCCCTGAACTTCAAACCCTCGCAACTTTTTGCTTGTTTATCCAAATCCAGTGAAACCAATGCCAAAATCTTCGTCTCGGACCCCTCTTTCCAGTTAATCAACTTCAACATGATTTTGACAAATTAAAATTTGGTTTCAAGCAGATTTGATTTCGAACATCTTTTGATTTCGAACAACTCAGTTCCGTAGCTCCGATTTGATTGATTCTTTTTTGCAAATCGAAGCACTTCAGTTGAACTTTCAGTTTGGATTTTCTCATCTGAGTTTTACCCTTGAATCTATGCTTGAGTGCTTGTGTATGCTATTGTTTGTTTGCGATAGAATTTCCGGAGTGCTATTACTGCTATTAGCGTGCTACTATGAGTCTCTAGGGTTTGTAGATCGTCAGGAAGGCAAGTGACACTTTGATCATACCCCTTTATTACCCAGTTTTTATGCATTAGTTTCAACCCTCAAACATTGCATGAGTAGGATCTGATTTTAACATGTGGGTTGGGAAGTAGTTGATGAGGTAGAACCTATTGTCCTTTATTTCAAACCTTGGGAGTTACTTCTACGTTATGCTATTACTGTTATGCTATGCTAGTAGACGTGGTTTGGTTTGAGTGATCCATGACAGATGTGAGGGGCGTTAATCAATGGTTAACTTAAGTGGCTACTTTAATACACATCTGGGTGGATTGGTTGAGGCACCCTGGAGCACCCAGTGGCTGTCAGGGCAAATGGAGTAATCCAGTGTTGTCCTATGATATCCCGGAGTACCCGTGTGATCATCCTATGATTCGCCACCTAGGCTCAAAGGGATCATAAGATTATTCATGCTAGAAACTTCCTTGTGCAGCCATAAGCCATTATGGGCTCTGGCATAGTTGAGTATGTTGCGTGACCTCTTTCAGTGGTAGGCTAGCAGATGTAGGGGATGCAGGTGGTACTGTCTACCCAGAGTAAAGAGTTAATGCTTCTGAAAGACTATGTCTCGGTCATCCATTTCTCAAACATCATGTAGTGCGAGAAACCTAATGGAGGAGATCGAGTTTTGTGGGGAAAAGTGCGCAAACCTCTGCAGAGTGTACAAACTAATCATGGTTAGTTGTGTCCGCGGTTATGGACATCTTGAGTATCTGGTTCTTGAATTATTGCTTTAATCTCATCACTCTTAATTAAATTTGTTGGGATATTAATAATGTTTAAATGGGATTGAGTTGGAGGAACCTTCTCAATATTTGTCAACCACCATGATAGTTAAATAAAATATATTCCTTTGCAGTAGGGAAAAATTGGCTTTACGCAAAAAATATGATAACCATAGAGCCTCCACTAGCCATATATGCATGTAGACATAGCTATTATTTTGTTCATTGTTCTAAAGTGTTATTTTGCCAGCATATTCCATGTGCTGACCCGTTTCGGGCTTATGTTGCAGACTTTTCAGATGAAGAGTAAGGTGCACTAGGTCGTTGTCATGCACTCAGCTATGCCATTGGAGTTGATGGACTCATTTACCTTCGATGCTTCCACTGTTAACTTATTTAGATGGCCTTAAGCCATATTATTGTAATAAGTTCTCTTTTGAGACATCCGATGTAATAAGTGCGTGATTGCAATCTGTTATAAATCCTTCAAGTACTTTGTGTGTCAGCATTACCGATCCAGGGATGACACTTATACATAGAGATTTGACTGTTTGAGGTCGGATCACTACAACTTGTTATTGAACCATTTGATGTTTGGGGCTTTGATTATATGGGACCGTTTCCTTCCTCTAATGGGTATACACATATTTTAGTTGCTATTGGTTATGTTACTAAGTGGGTAGAAGCTATTCCAACTAGTAGTGCTGATCATAACACCTCTATTAAGATGCTTAAAGAAATTATTTTTCCGAGGTTTGGAGTCCCTCGATACTTAATGACTGATGGTGGTTCACATTTTATTCATGGTGCTTTTCATAAAATGCTTGCTAAGTATGATGTTAATCATAGAATTGCATCCCCATACCACCCACAGTCTAGTGGTCAAGTAGAACTGAGTAATAGAGAGATTAAATTAATTTTGCAAAAGATTGTTAATAGATCCAGAAAGAATTGGTCAGCAGAATACTCGTTTTACCCCGAACTCGGGAGGACATACTCACCATAACCATGGAGGCCACACTCACAATGGAGGAAGTTGATACGTACATTTTGCATCATGCTTTTATATCGATATTTATTGCATTATGGGCTATTATTACACGTTATTTCACAATACTTATGGCTATTCTCTCTTATTTTAGAAGGTTTATCATGAAGAGGGGGAATGCCGGCAGCTGGAATTCTGGGCTGGAAAAGGAGCAAATATTGGAAACCAATTTTGCACAGCTCCAAAAGTCCTGAAACTCCATGAAAGTCATTTTTGGAATTAATAAGAATTATTGAGTGAAGAAAGTACCAGAGGGGGCCCACACCCTGGCCTCGAGGGTGGGGGGCGCACCCACCCCTACTGGGCACGCCCCTGCCTCGTGGGCCCCCTGGTGGCCCTCCGGTGCCCATCTTCTGCTATATGAAGTCTTTTACCCTGGAAAAAAACATAAGCAAGCTTACGGGACGAAACTCCGCCGCCACAAGGCAGAACCTTGACGGAACCAATCTAGGGCTCCGACGGAGCTGTTTTGCCGGGGAAACTTCCCTCCGGGAGGGGGAAATCATCACCATCATCATCACCAATGATCCTCTCATCGAGAGGGGGTCTATCCATCAACATCTTCACCAGCTGTAGCGACCCGACCTCAAACAGTCAAGTCTCTTAGCTTAAGTGTCATCCCTGGATCGGTATGATGACACACACAGTACTCGAGGATTTATAACAGAGGTAAATCACATGTATAAAGGAACGTAAAAACTATTACCTCAATCCAAATAGCGGAAGTAACAACAAGGTTGTGGATTCCCATCAACACCAACAGCAAAGTTGAGTGTAGGAATGGTAACCCTAATGTATCACTTACTCGTCGTAAGATTCCTGCAACATGAGACGTTGCAGTCACAAAGAATCAGTACACTGAATGTACTGGCAAATTCACACCATAGGATAATGATGAATAATATCTATCACTACATGCATATTTGGCTGGTGGAAAGCTCTAAGTTTATAATGTTTTTGCGAAAAGCCAATTTTTCCCTACTACAAAGGAATAAATTTTATTTAACTATCATGGTGGTTGTAAAACATTGAGAAGGTTCACCAAACTCAATCCCAATTAAACATCATCATTAAACCCAATCAAAATTAAATTAAGTAACATGTTAAGATCCACATGATAATCCAAGTACTAGATACTCAAAACGTCCATAACCGGGGACACGGCTAACCATGATTAGTTTGTACACTCTGCAGAGGTTTGAGCACTTTTCCCCACAAGACTCGATATCCTCCGTTGGATTTCTCGCACTACCTTGTGTTTGAGAAACGGATGACCGAGACACAGTCTTTCAGAAGCGTTAGCACCTTACGATGGGTAGACAGTTACACCTACTTTCCCCTACATCTGCTAGTCTACCACTGTAAGAGTTCACACGACTTAATCAACTATGCTAGAGCCCATAGTTGCTTGTGGCTGCACACGGAAGTTTCTAGTATGAATAATCTTATGATCCCTTTGAGCCTGGGTGGCGGTCCATAGGATAATCACACAGAACCCCGGGATTTCCAAAAAATCAGGCAATCACTGGGTTCCCCAGGTGCCTCAATCCACCTAGATGTGTATTTAAGTAGCCACCTTAAGTTGAACCATTAAGTAACAATCTCACATCTGTCATGGAATACTCTCAAACCCAATCCATGTCTACGAGGATAGCATGGCAATATAAGCATATCATAATAGTAACTCCCAAGGTTTGAATGCAGCGCAATAGGTTCCTACCTCATCGACTACTTCCCAATACCCACATGTTATCAATCCTACTCATGCAATGTTTGAGGGTTGAAACTAATGCATAAAAAATGGGTATGAAAGAGATATGATCAAAGTATGAACTTGCCTGTACTGTTGATGAAGATGATTCTCACTCATAACTCTTGATAGTTCTACTCGTCACACTCCGGTCAATCTAATGTAAGCAGACAATAGTAACCACACATAAGCAATCACTCAAAAGATCGGAAAGAACGAACAAAACAATTCGAAAAACTTCAAAACCAAGCAAATAACTCTTGCAACATAAAACAATTTCTAACAGTACCAAAATTAAGTGAATTTGGCCTTATCAGAAAGTTTAGGTCAAGAGCTTCAATTTGCAAAAGGAATCGACTAAATCGGGGTTATAAAACTCAAGTTACAATCAAACGAAGTTTGAATACTAAACTATTTGAATAACAAATTTTAAACTTTCAAAAACATGTTTAAGTTGATTATATGGATAGAGGGGATCATAACGAAGAAGTGAGCATTGGTTTCGTTGGATTTGGATAAACGATGTAAAAGTTGTGGCCGTTTGAAAAACAGGGATTAATCTGGAAGAAAAGAATTCACAGATAGGTCCCTGGCCGGAATTAAAAAGAAAAGGAAAAAACCTATCGAGCGAAAGCTCACTACAGAATATATGCGACGGAAACCGTTCGCTACAGATCCTAACTAGCGAACGTCCACTAACTTAACTGAATAATAAAACCGTTCTAATAATATAAAACCGACTAAAAGAAAGAAAACCGAGCGGTTTTATTGAATTTTACCGGCTCGGGCAAATAAACCGATGGCGGCGAGGCGGCTTTCGACGGGGAGACGGCTCCGGGGTCGGCGGCAAGGGCAGAGACGGCAGCGAGCGCGGCGCGGGGCAGGGCGACGGCGCTGCGGCGGCGGAGCTTGTCGACGACGGTGATGGCGAGATGCGGCAGAGGGCGGCGCGAAGCAAGGAGAGAGAGAGAGGGGTCCGGGGCACCGGGATTTATAGGAGGGGAGGGGGCGACGGCGGTTGGGGAAGGGGCCAGGCGGACGCGGAGTCCGGGCAGGACACGACCGTCGAGGCGGCGGCGGTCGCGGCAGCGTGCCCGAGCATGATTCCTGCCCGGGGAAGGAGACGGCGGCGGCGGGCGCTGGGCGGGGCCTTGGCCTGGCAGGAGCTGGGCCGGCCCAGTTCGGCGGAGGAAAGTTTTTTTTTTAACATTTTTTTAAAATACATACAAACAAAATAAAACAAAAGAAATGGAAATATTATATAGGCATATAATATATCAAAAATTGTAGAAAAAGATTTTCTAAAACATGAACATTATTCCAGCTTTAAATAAAATCTACAAAAAATCAAATAATATGAACAGTGCTACTACTCTACTAAAATCCACTAAAATCATTTTAAAAATACCAAAATGATTTCAAATTTATTTCTCTCCATTTTTCTGATGTAGGGAATCATGTTACCCTAATTTCTGTATATTTTATTTTTGGAGAAGAATAATTTGAATAAAACCCAAATAACTCCAAATTTGAAAATAATTTCAAAGGGACTTTGAATTTGATCCCTTTAAACTTCCAACTCATATTTCATATGTTTTGAAGAAGTCATATTATCTTCCCTCATGAAAATCATTGAGTTGCTTAAAGTTCTCTGAATTTGAAATATTTTCAAATGAAATTCAAATATTTTCAACACCCCTTTTCATTTAAAAAATTTGGAAGAAGTCATGTCATCTTCTCTCTAGGGTTTTGTATTTGAAAAGAACTTGAATTCATGGAGATCAAAAATGCAAGATGAAAGTTTGGGAAAGTCCTTTTATTCTCTCTCATTTAACTTTCAAAAGTTTCAAAAGTCTCAACTTCACACAATCAATCAATCAATCAAATCTATCTATTTAATATAACATTCCAAAATTTAAAATTTTGGGATGTTACAAACCTACCACCCTTAAAATGAATCTCGTCCTCGAGATTCGGAGAGGCTATCAAGAAATAGGTTAGGGTAGGGGGTCTTCTCAAAATCCATCGAGTGTCTCCGGAGGTCTAGGGTGCTACCACCCTTAGAAGCATTGTTACGGTTCCATCAAAACTTATATACTCCATCCTTTTTGTTAATAGGGTCGGTCTTCTCAGATTCTCGGGAAAATTCCTTGTATGGGCTCTTCTGGTAGTGGCATAACCTTTACCGCAATTCTTTTGTCCTTTCATCTTGGTAAGGTTATTCCGAGACTGGGTCTTCTTAGCTGACGGGTCTGGCGCCAATACTAAACAACTATCGATATCTGATGGTGGTCAACAATTTATGGTTTCTCCTGCAGGAAATGGGTTTGGCTTCATTCTCACCGTATATCCTACGATTGGCAATAGCTGCCTTTTACAAGGGAAAATACCTATACCATTCTAAGGTTTAAACAAGGTTTAATATCGTCGTCTCTCTACTATAGGTAAGTCACTCAGATTTACTGTCCCATATAGCAAGGCGAATTATAAGAGTAAGTCGGTATGGTGATCAATCCATCCCACACCCAAATCATTACCTTGTATACGGTTTAGCGAATCTTGCATGCTAACACTCGGTCATCCTCACAACCATTGCAGAATTTTCTCTTGGCGCCGAACCTAGTTCGGATAATCCATTGATTCTGCAAGCCAAACAAACTTCTATCGGTCCTTCACAACTCTCAGGTTTTCGTAACTCCTATAAGATCGTTTGCCGACAAAATCATAACTTCTTCTTCTAGTGTTTTCCTTCAGCAAGAATGTGCTTGCTTCTTGACAGGTCCTAGGGCCTGTGGGTTATGGCCCATCTCATCACTTGTAATCCTTGAACTCATTATCGGGGCAACTGATCATTACTCCAACATCCAACTTCCTAGCATTTCTTAAATCCATCCAACTGTATTGTCTCCTTTCCTTCTATCATATCACACTAAGACGTGATTACACAGACTCATCATGGAGTTACAGTTGCTCCATATTACCAACATCATACCTCCTTTATATCCAAATAGTACTTCATCCCTTCATACTCTTGGGATATCCCACATACCACGACAAAACTCGTACTTTATTTTGTCCGAAGTCCACTTCGTGGAATATAAATTTCTTTACCAGTGGTCAAGGGTTATCACAATTACTACCACCCTTGAATGCACAAACTTATACATAGACCATATTTCTCATATCCTCGAAATTGGTCAAAATCCTTCTTCATAGTGTAACAACTCATAAGATCCATATAAGTACCAAGGATGCTAACTTTATTGATTCTCAAAGTATTACAATCTCCTGTATTTCCATTACATGCCTCAACTCAACACCTCAATGTAAAAGAATTGTTCCCATTACTACTACTACATTTCTTTTTGTTGCTAACTCAACTATTAGCACAAAATCTCCTTCTCCTTGGGACAAACCCTGGCAAAGTGCCCTGCTTCATTACAACGAAAACATATCACTTCTGACAAGTCTTGTGTTGTCCTCATGATTACATAGCCTCCTTGGGTCCTCGGCTTCCTTTTTGGGCAACTGCTAAAGTAGTGCCCTGACTCCTTGCACCTAAAATAGGTGATATGACTCAGGTCCTTCCTGGTATCCAATCTATTTCTCTTCCTGGACTTTTCCATTCCAATCAGGGCTTATATTTCCTGTGGGTCATACTCTACTTCCTTTGTCGGGAATTCTACTAGATCCCCATTAAGACAATTTTGGGAGATGTGTCCTTCTTCTCCACATGAATAGCATGACTTGGTGTAAGGTCTAATTGGTTTTTCTTTAGGTGTGTCCTCCACCTCTTCCTTCATCATAGGTTCTTCTAAAATTTCCTTGAGGGCTCCTTTCATTGGTTCTTTCTTTTGCTGGATGGTTCGTTGTACCATGGGGTAAATGTGACACTGAGCCGGGTAGTGGGTAGTTCCTTCACACAAGAAACAAGTAATCTGCCTAGTTGGGCATTCTTCAGATGGGTGACTTCCTTCATAGTTAGGGCATTCTTCCTTGTGTTCTTTATGGTTGTGTCCTATTTCTCCATAGAGCTTGCATGTACAAGGTTTCTTCATATCCTTTCCATAAGGCTTCAAATTTGGGGACACAAGACGATGCTTTAGCAAGGTCAACTTAAATTCCTTCCAAGTGGTTACTCCTTGCCATCCATTGATGGTTTGGTACATCCTCCACCAAGTAGTAGCACCTCTTTCCAAGCATTGAAAAGCATGCTGGGCTATATCCTTTCCGGCCATAGGGTTATTCTTCATGTGATCCTCCATGTTCTGAATCCATCGGTCTGTGTCCAATTGACTCATCGGTCTAGATAATATGAGCTAATCTCCATTCATCCTCTATTGGGTTCAGGGGTTTTGGGGTGAGATAGAAGGGATAGAGAGGGATACACACAATACAACAATATTTTTGAAAAGACAGATTTTATTGTGGCTGTCGGAAAAACAACAAGGAAATGACAGCTCACAAACGTTGCATCTAACGTAGGTATATAACAGGGGTTTGGTCTTCTAAAGGTCAATAAATCTTCAAAGTCGTCAAACTCTTCAAGTCTTGTTCATGTCTCTGATGGCTTTTGCCGATCGAGCTTGTCCTTCTCAAGTTCTTTAGCTAGATCATCTCTGTTGACGCGAAGTCTCTCACGACGTCCATTAATATTTCGGGAGTTGCATTCCAAACTTCTGGGTTTCAACATCCTTGGCATGAGCCATGGTCCTACTGTCCATCAATTACTGACAAATCTCCGTTATCTCGAGGTTTAGCTCCTCCAGCTTGGCTACTTTTAGCTTCTGGGTCCTAAGTTCTTCACGAAATGCTTCCTTGTCAAATACGACTTCCTGAAGGTCCATCTTGAACTTCTTCATGTAATACTCCAGATCCTGGTGATGCATCAGCTAATGTTAGAACTGCATCCTTTGCTGACAAATGCTCCGTCAGCCTTCTACCATCCAATCCTTCCATGCATCTGCATGCTTAACTCTACATGGTGACAATAGCATAAGTGGGCAATAACACCCTGGTTGGCCGTGTCTATGCCCATGTTACTGCCATGAGCTTTCATTCCATAATTGATATGTCCTGTCTTAGGGTTTTCTTGGCAAAAACTTTGAGTTTTACGCTCCATGTTCCGGTCTTTCTCCGACACACCTTGACCTCGGGTATTGACAGCTTCCATAGTCTGCCAAGTTCCATAAGGGGTGCCTTCCTAGTTCATACAAATCTGGAAATTCTTCGAAGCCTTCAAATTGTCCTAGTCTTTGGAGTCTTCACTGTTGTAGTTTCCGTCATTGTAATGCATGGTAAAAATCCTCTTTATTCCAAAGTAGTCTTAGTTGTCCGATCTCTTGTACTCCTTGGAGTGGTCTCATCAGCCGAATCTTCATGTGGTCAAAAGGGGAAAGGGTATAGTCTAACTAAAAGGGAATATTTGAATAAGCTCAGAAGAGAAGAGAGGTAAGAGATCTTTTTGAAAAGATAGTAGTAGAGAAAATCTTTCATATGGGCTTGCCACTTTCTAGGGTCACGTCGAACAGTCAACATGTGCTCTGATACCATCTTGTAGCGACCCGACCTCAAACGGTCAAGTCTCTGTGCTTAAGTGTCATTCCTGGATCGGTATGCTGACACACACAGTACTCGAGGATTTATAACAGAGGTAAATCACATGTATAAAGTAACGTAAAAACTATTACCTCAATCCTAATAGCGGAAGTAACAACAAGGTTGTGGATTCCCATCAACATCAACGGCAAAGTTGAGTGTAGGAATCGTAACCCTAACGTATCACTTACTTGTCGTAAGATTCCTGCAATATAAGACGTTGCAGCCACAAAGGGTCAGTACATTGAATGTACTGGCAAATTCACACCATAGGATAATGATGAATAATAGCTATCACTACATGCATATTTGGCTGGTGGAAAGCTCTAAGTTTATAATGTTTTTGCGAAAAGCCAATTAATCCCTACTGCAAAGGAATAAATTTTATTTAACTATCATGGTGGTTGTTAAACATTGAGAAGGTTCACCCAACTCAATCCCAATTAAACATCATCATTAAACCCAATCAAAATTAAATTAAGTAACATGTTGAGCTCCACATGATAATCCAAGTACTAGATACTCAAAACGTCCATAACCGGGGACACGGCTAACCATGATTAGTTTGTACACTCTGCAGAGGTTTGCGCACTTTTCCCAACAAGACTCTATCTCCTCCGTTGGATTTCTCGCACTACATGGTGTTTGAGAAACGGATGACCGAGACACAGTCTTTCAGAAGCGTTAGCACCTTACGATGGGTAGACAGTTACACCTACTTTCCCCTACATCTGCTAGTCTACCACTGTAAGAGTTCACACGACTTAATCAACTATGCTAGAGCCCATAGTAGCTTGTGGCTGCACACGGAAGTTTCTAGTATGAATAATCTTATGATCCCTTTGAGCCTGGGTGGCGGTCCATAGGACAATCACACGGAACCCCGGGATTTCCAAAAAAAACAGGTAATCACTAGGTTCCCCAGGTGCCTCAATCCACCCAGATGTGTATTTAAGTAGCCACCTTAAGTTGAACCATTAAGTAACAATCTCACATCTGTCATGGAATACCCAATCCATGTCTACGAGCATAGCATGACAATATAAGCATATTGTAGTAGTAACTCCCAAGGTTTGAATGCAGGGTAATAGGTTCCTACCTCATCGACTACTTCCCAATACCCACATGTTATCAATCCTACTCATGCAATGTTTGAGGGTTGAAACTAATGCATAAAAACTAGGTATGAACGGGATATGATCAAAGTGTGAACTTTCCTGTACTGTTGATGAAGATGATTCACACTCATAACTCCTAATAGTTCTACTCGTCACACTCCGGTCAATCTAACGTAAGCAAACAATAGTAACCACACATAAGCAATCACTCAAAAGATCGGAAAGAACGAACAAAGCAATTCAGAAAACTTCAAAACCAAGAAAATAACTCTTGCAACAGAAAACAATTTCTAATAGTACCAAAATTAAGTGAATTTGTCCTTATCAGAAAGTTTAGGTCCAGAGCTTCGATTTGCAAAAGGAATCGACTAAATCGGGGTTATAAAACTCAAGTTACAATCAAACGAAGTTTGAATACAAAACTGTTTGAATAACAAATCTTAAACTTTGAAAAACATGTTTAAGTTGATTATATGGATAGACGGGATCATAACGAAGAAGTAGGCGTTGGTTTCGTTGGATTTGGATAAACGCTGTAAAAGTTGTGGCCGTTTGAAAAACAGGGATTAATCTGTAAGAAAAGAATTCACAGATAGGTCCCTGGCCGGAATTAAAAAGAAAAAGAAAAAACCTATCGAGCGAACGCTCACTACTGAAACATATGCGACGGAAACCGTTCGCTACAGATCCTAACTAGCGAACGTCCACTAACTAACTTAACTGAATAATAAAACCGTTCTAATAATATAAAACCGATTAAAAGAAAGAAAACTGAGCGGTTTTATTGAATTTTACCGGCTAGGGCAAATAAACCGGTGGCGGTGGCGGTTTCCGGCGAAGTGCGGCAGCGAGGCGGCTTTCGACGGGGAGACGGCTCCGGGGTTGGCGGAGAGGGCAGAAACGGCGGCGAGCGCGGCGCGGGGCGGCGGAGTCGGAGGTGCGGGGCAGGGCGACGGCGCTGTGGCAGCGGAGCTTGTCGACGGCGGCGATGGCGAGATGTGACAGAGGGTGGCACGAAGCGAGGAGAGAGAGAGGGGTCTGGGGCACCGGGATTTATAGGAGGGGAGGGGGCGACGGCGGCTTGGGGAAAGGGCCAGGCGGACGCGGAGTTCGGTCCGGACACGACCGTCGAGGCGGCGGCGGTCGCGGCAGCGTGCCCGAGCAGGATTCCCGCTTGGGGAAGGAGACGGCGGCGGCGGGCGCTGGGCTGGGCCTTGGCCTAGCAGGAGCTGGGCCGGCCCAGTTCGGCGGAGGAAAGTTTTTTTAAAATACATACAAACAAAATTAAACAAAAGAAATAGAAATATTATGTCGGTGTACTAGAGTAGGGGTACCCTATTACCCCGAACTCGTGCACGGGCAGTTGTAGCGCCCCGCGGCAAGGCTTGCCGGGTGACCGCCAGGACCCTCCGTGGTTCCCTTGAAGACCATTCAAGAACAAAGTACTCAAATCAAGGCCCCGGCAAGAGGAGCTTGCCGGGAAGGCCAACTAAGACCCCGACAAGAGGAGCTTGCCGGGAAGGCCAACCAAGGCCCCGGCAAGAGGAGCTTGCCGGGAAGAGACGAGACCCCGGCAAGAGGAGCTTGCCGGGAAGGCCATTCAAGGCGTATCAAGAAAGCTTGCCGCGACGCGCCCCGCGTCCCGGCAAGATCCGGCGAGCGACAAGCTTCCGGACGCGACAAGACGACGGCCGCGGCAAGGAGCTTGCCGCGGGAAATCCCCACTTCGTGCCCGCGCTCCAGCTCACCTGCTAATGTGTCGCTCTGGGACTGTCCCAGAGCGCACGTGGCGGGAGGCCGTGCAGTTAGGGGTACGTGGTGGCAAGCAGAGATGAAGAGAAGCCCATCGTGGCAAACGGTGGCGCTCCTAACGGTCACCTTTTTGCACTGTTTAGGAGACTCAGATAGGCATTTAATGCCCTTGTCCCCTGCCGTCAGAGTTAGGTAGGGCGCACTGTATCCATAGTAGTGGTAGCTTCACCTACCGCATCCTTTTCCATTTTTACCCTTCTTGTCTACGTTGCCCCTGTCGGTGACCCCTTGAGAGTATAAAAGGAGGCCCAAGCGCAACGTAGAAGAGGTTCGAAAGTTCAGAGGTTCGGCCAGTTCGGCTCGTTCAACACCAGGAACACTCTCACGCTCAGTCTGGCAGCGTCCATCCCTCCTGAGCAAGAATCCAATATACACAAACAAGCAGCAGTAGGGTTTTACACATCCGTGCGGCCCGAAGCTGGGTAAAATCGCCTCGCGTGCACTGCCTCGATCCGCTCTTTGTGCGCTCTCCGCCCCCCACCGAACCGAAAGGGGACCTGTCCCCATAGGTGTTGGCGGGAATCAGCATCGCCCCCGACATCTCTGGCGCGCCAGGTAGGGGGCGTCGAGATTGTGCAAATCCGATCCGGCGTGCACGCAAGGCTCAGCTGTTCTTCATCGTCATGGCTCCTAAGGAGCGGGCGAGTAAAAGAACGGCGCCAGTGCGGCAACAGAAAAAGCTAAGTCATGCAAAACTTTAGATATTTCCTTTCTATATAAGGTTATCCGCCTCGGAGATCTTGTTCTTTGTACGGAAAACCTGTGCGCGGAGGAATCAAATCGTAGCTAGTCGCGCCCTTACTTTGTTTCGAGTCCGCTCAACAACTTAAGTGAGCTGCTAGCGCCCTTACTTTGCTTCGAGTCCGCTCAGCAACTTAAGTGAGCTGCTAGCGCCCTTACTTTGTTTCGAGTCCGCTCAACAACTTAAGCGAGCTGCAACTAGTTGCGACAAGATTGCTTGTCGGTAGCGACCCCGCCAGCAGGCTGCTGAAGTTCCGCACTCGGCGCTCGCGGCAAGGGTGCCTGCACCGGCAAGTTTCCCTAGAAAGCGTAGGTGGACGTACAAAGAGAGGTTGAACAGGAAGATAGCATGCGCTATTTATTTGAGATTTCTGCATAGACCTGTATGCCGAGGAGCCTTCTCGGGGCTAGTTGCGCTCCATGTTGCCTCGAGTCCGCTCGGCAACTTGTGCGGTTGCGCTAGAACCAAGAAGGTAAACCTTTCCGGGAGGCGTTGTTCCCGAATAGCCGCTAAGGGCCCGTTCCCTCAAGCGCTACTGGCTGGATCGTACGCACCGGAAAGCATTCCAGCAGGCATAGGGAATATGCAGCAAAAGTCGAAATTCGCAAGCAAGTCAAGTGCACTTCGGATGCTAATCACTTGCTATGTTTGAACGCAGTTATGGCCCGGGGGCTGGCAACACCCTTAGGGCCAATCTTTTCGGTGTCAAGAACGACGAAGTTCTTCGCCATAAGCCTTTCCGGCAACAATCTTGCCGAGAGCCGGTGTCAAGAACGACGAAGTTCTTCGCCATAAGCCTTTCCGGCAACGATCTTGCCGGGAGCCGGTGTCAAAAACGACGAAGTTCTTCGCCATAAGCCTTTCCGGAAACGATCTTACCGGAAGCCGGTGTCAAGAACAACGAAGTTCTTCGCCAAAAGCCTTCCTGGCAACAAGCTTGCCAGAAGCCGGCATCGAGAACGTCAAAGTTCTCTGCCGAAGATAAAAGCCTTCCTGGCAACAAGCTTGCCGGAAGCCGGCATCGAGAACGTCAAAGTTCTCTGCCGAAGATAAAAGCCTTCCTGGCAACCAGTTTTGCCGGAAGCCGGCATCGAGAACGTCAAAGTTCTCTGCTGAAGATAAAAGCCTTCCTGGCAATCAGTTTTGCCGGAAGCCGGCATCGAGAACGTCAAAGTTCTCTGCTGAAGATAAAAGCCTTCCTGGCAACCAGCTTGCCGGAAGCCGGCATCGAGAACGTCAAAGTTCTCTGCTGAAGATAAAAGCCTTCCTGGCAACCAGCTTGCCGTAAGCCGGCATCGAGAACGTCAAAGTTCTCTGCTGAGGATAAAAGCCTTCCCGGCAAGCCAGTATCGCTGGGGGCTGTGAGTGCCAAGAATCGTCCACGGCAAACCAGAGTTGCCGAGGGCTGCACTATCAGATAAGTCTCTCATCCCTCATCATGCATCCTCTTATGGACTGGGGAATGCGAAACCACGTTTCTTCCCGGAAACTGCCGTGCTCCCTCGACTCTAGGCCCTGGGACTCGTTCTCGGGGCCAAGTTTGGTCGTAGTCGCGGCAGCAAAGGGATGAAACGAGGAGACCGCACCCACCTCGTTCCTGCCTCCGTCAAAAACGTGAGAAAGGTTGAGCGACGTGGGAAGGCGGCAGGGCCTGTTGCCGGGGGATGAAATGTCTGTCCGAGGGATACCAAGGATTTGCTCCTTGGCGTGGGTTTAACTCGCGAGACAAATAACCCGGCAAGCATCCCCTTTTCATTAAAAAACATCCCACTCAGGTACAGTCCATAGAGGATGAAAAACATGAAAGAGAGGATTACAAGTTCTAGATATAGCTAAGGCCCGAAGGCTTACAAATTAAAAAGATAAGGTGCCCGTAATCCCTTTCCTGTCCCTCTTTTCAGGAGGCAGGTCAAGGAGGTGAAAAGGGCAAAAGGAGTGCCTAGGCGAGCTACGGGTGCCAGAAGACACCAAGGGAACATCCCGGGGGCCGTCCGAAGGCTGGACGGCGACGACGGCGCCGGAAGCGGGGCTCGAAGACGGGGCGACAGGACGTCAGCACGCTGTCGAGGGCACCACGCCCTCGTACTCCGGCTTGACGGCCTTGTCGCCTGCCCTCTTCCCCTTCCGCAGCCTCCCTACGCCAGCCGCCCAAGGAGATGACCCCGGGGAGTTCAAGAAGCCGGCGACGCGGATGATGGAGTCGCCGGTGCAGCGCAAGGCGGCGCCCACTGCCTAGTCGGACCCACTACCCCGCCGCCCGCTACCCTCGTCGTCGCTGTCGCTCCCCTCCTCGTCGCTCTCGCTCGGGGAGGAGCCTTCGCTGTCGGAGGAGCTGTCCACGCAGCACTTCGCCCGAGTGCCGAAGCACCCAAAGGCCTTGACGGAGAGGAGATCGCCCTCCATCAACTTAAAATGGAGGGTAAACCCCTCCGTCAAGCTGTGGATGCGGGCGAACGTCTTCCACCCTCGATCAAGATACATCACATTAGGGGCTGGGAATGCAACGCGGACTCGCGTGCCGCTGATCCCACAGCCCCTCATGTGCAGTCTCAGCGTCTCGGGCGGCTCCACTTCCATCGCGCGTGCAAACGGAGCTGGAACCCGGAGGCGACGACGAGGCGCCCGGCGCAGCCTGACGAAGAACTCGCAAGGGTCGTCCCCTATATGGACCGCCGTGGGGGGAGGAGCCGCCGGCGGAGGTGAAGCTGACGCGCCGCCCCGTCCGCCTCTTCCCCGAGCGCCTCGACCTCGTCCTCGACCTCGTCCGCGACCTCGTCCCCTCCCTCTTCCCCTCATGACTGGCTCTGCCACCACGGGCGCAGAAGAGGGAGAGATGCGCTGTCGGGCGGCGACCCTCGCCGCCACCGATGAAGGGCCTGGGCTCCCTTTCTCCATGGCAGATGAGAGAAAGGGGAGCAGAAGCTGAAGAAAGGAGAAGATGAGAGAGTGCGGGTTTCTGTGCTCCCATCCCGCTCTTTATAAAGGAGCAAGGTGGGGGCTCGGCCGCCCCGCTCAGCGAATCAAGACACGGGAAGAGCAGGGAGTCGGGCCAACCCACTCGCGACAGCCCAGTCTCCCACTCCACCGTCCGTGACCCCAAGCGCATGGGAGCCGCGTGGCGGGGATGCAGAACCAAGGTGACAGATGAGGCGGCCTCGCTTCGCCCCGTGAACGCAGGGAGTGGACGTCCCAAAAACCGCGCACCGGCCCCATCCAGTAAATGCACCACGCCCCCACACCTACCTCCGTTTAAGGAGGAGGGCGTGAACCGTCCCCATCATCGTGGCCTGACGCATGCTCGGGGGGCTTAGCCCCATGCACGCCTCCCACGATCTCTCCCACGACGCCGCGCTTGACGCGTGCCGTTCCGGGCGTGCGCGGTGGGAGTGGAGTTAGATTCGGCGTGACCTAGGCCGCGCGTGCTCGTGTACTGTTTTGGGCCTGGCCCAACAGCGCTCGGCACCGTGTATGGCCTAGGCCCGGGGGCTCCTGTCGGTGTACTAGAGTAGGGGTACCCTATTACCCCGAACTCGTGCACGGGCAGTTGTAGCACCCCGCGGCAAGGCTTGCCGGGTGACCGCCAGGACCCTCCGTGGTTCCCTTGAAGACCATTCAAGAACAAAGTACTCAAATCAAGGCCCCGGCAAGAGGAGCTTGCTGGGAAGGCCAACTAAGACCCCGGCAAGAGGAGCTTTCCGGGAAGGCCAACCAAGGCCCCGGCAAGAGGAGCTTGCCGGGAAGAGACGAGACCCCGACAAGAGGAGCTTGCCGGGAAGGCCATTCAAGGCGTATCAAGAAAGCTTGCCGCGACGCGCCCCGCGTCCCGGCAAGATCCGGCGAGCGACAAGCTTCCGGACGCGACAAGACGACGGCCGCGGCAAGGAGCTTGCCGCGGGAAATCCCCACTTCGTGCCCGCGCTCCAGCTCACCTGCTAACGTGTCGCTCTAGGACTCTCCCAGAGCGCACGTGGCGGGAGGCCGTGCAGTTAGGGGTACGTGGTGGCAAGCAAAGATGAAGAGAAGCCCATCATGACAAACGGTGGCGCTCCTAACGGTCACCTTTTTGCACTGTTTAGGAGACTCAGACAGGCATTTAATTCCCTTGTCCCCTGCCGTCAGAGTTAGGTAGGGCGCACTGTATCCACAGTAGCGGTAGCTGCACCTACCGCATCCTTTTCCATTTTTACCCTTCTTGTCTACGTTGCCCCCTGTCGGTGACCCCTTGAGAGTATAAAAGGAGGCCCAAGCGCAACGTAGAAGAGGTTCGAAAGTTCAGAGGTTCGGCCAGTTCGGCTCGTTCAACACCAGGAACACTCTCACACTCAGTCTGGCAGCGTCCATCGCTCCTGAGCAAGAATCCAATATACACAAACAAGCAGCAGTAGGGTTTTACGCATCCGTGCAGCCCGAAGCTGGGTAAAATCGCCTCGCGTGCACTGCCTCGATCCGCTCTTTGTGTGCTCTCCGCCCCCCACCGAACCGAAAGGGGACCTGTCCCCATAGGTGTTGGCGAGAATCAGCATCGCCCCCGACATATTATATAGGCATATAATGTATCAAAATTTGCAGAAAAAGATTTTCTACAACATGAACATTATTCTGGCTTTAAATAAAATCTATAAAAAATCAAATAATCCGAACAGTGCTACTGCTCTAGTAAAATCCACTAAAATCATTTTAAAAATACCAAAATGATTTCAAATTTATATCTCTCCATTTTTCTGATGTAGGGAATCATGTTACCCTAATTTCTGTATATTTTATTTTTGGAGAAAAATAATTTGAATAAAACCCAAATAACTCCAAATTTGAAAATAATTTCAAAGGGACTTTGAATTTGATCCCTTTAAACTTCCAACTCATATTTCATATGTTTTGAAGAAGTCATTTTATCTTCCCTCATGAAAATCATTGAGTTGCTTAAAGTTCTCTGAATTTGAAATATTTTCAAATGAAATTCAAATATTTTCAACACCCCTTTTCATTTAAAAAAATTGGAAGAAGTCATGTCATCTTCTCTCTAGGGTTTTGTATGTGAAAAGAATTTGGATTCATGGAGATCAAAAATGCAAGACGAAAGTTTGGGAAAGTCCTTTTATTCCCTCTCATTTAACTTTCAGAAGTTTCAAAAGTAACTCAACTTCAAACAATCAATCAATCAATCAAATCTATCTATTTAATATAACATTCCAAAATTTAGAATTTTGGGGTGTTACACCAGCACCATCTCCTCTCAAACCCTAGTTCATCTGTTGTATCCAATCTTTGTTCCCAAACCTCAGATTGGTACCTATGGGTTGCTAGTAGTGTTGATTACTCCTTGTAGTTTATGCTAATTGGTTTATTTGGTGGAAGATCATATGTTCAGATCCTTAATGCATATTAATACTCCTCTGATCATGAACATGAATATGCTTTGTGAGTAGTTACGTTTGTTCCTGAGGACATGGGTGAAGTCTTGCTATTAGTAGTCATGTGAATTTGGTATTTGTTCGATATTTTGATGAGATGTATGATGTCTCTCCTCTAGTGGTGTTTTTATTGGAAATATGCCCTAGAGGCAATAATAAATAAGTTATTATTATATTTCCTTGTTCATGATAATCATTTATTATCCATGCTATAATTGTATTGATAGGAAACTCAGATACATGTGTGGGTACATAGACAACACCATGTCCCTAGTAAGCCTCTAGTTGACTAGCTCGTTGATCAATAGATGGTTACGGTTTCCTGACCATGGACATTGGATGTCATTGATAACGGGATCACATCATTAGGAGAATGATGTGATGGACAAGACCCAATCCTAAGCCTAGCACAAAGATCGTGTAGTTCGTATGCTAAAGCTTTTCTAATGTCAAGTATCTTTTTCCTTAGACCATGAGATTGTGCAACTCCCGGATACTGTAGGAATGCTTTGGGTGTACCAAACGTCACAACGTAACTGGGTGGCTATAAAGGTGCACTACAGGTATCTCCGAAAGTGTCTGTTGGGTTGGCACGAATCGAGACTAGGATTTGTCACTCCGTGTAAACGGAGAGGTATCCCTGGGCCCACTCGGTAGGACATCATCATAATGTGCACAATGTGACCAAGGGGTTGATCACGGGATGATGTGTTACGGAACGAGTAAAGAGACTTGCCGGTAACGAGATTGAACAAGGTATCGGTATACCGATGATCGAATCTCGGGCAAGTACAATACCGTTAGACAAAGGGAATTGTATACGGGATCGATTGAGTCCTTGACATCGTGGTTCATCTGATGAGATCATCGTGGAACATGTGGGAGCCAACATGGATATCCAGATCCCGCTGTTGGTTATTGACCGGAGAACGTCTCGGTCATGTCTGCATGGTTCCCGAACCCGTAGGGTCTACACACTTAAGGTTCGATGACGCTAGGGTTATAAAGGAAGTTTGTATGTGGTTACTGAATGTTGTTCGGAGTCCCGGATGAGATCCCGGACGTCACGAGGAGTTCCGGAATGGTCCGGAGGTAAAGATTTATATATGGAAAGTTGTTGTTCGGGTTCCGGAAAAAGTTCGTGTTTTTTCGGTATTGTACCGGGAAGCTTCCAGAAGGTTCTGGAGGATTCCGGAGGGGTACGGAGGTCCGGAAATTGTTCCACCATGTCCAATACAGTAGCATGGGCTGTAGGGGGGCGCCCTCGCCTTAATGGGCCAGAGGCACCAGCCCCCCCAAGGCCCATGCGCATGGGAGGGGAAAAACCCTAAAGGGGGAGGCCTCCACTTGACTTGGGAGGCACTCCTCCCCCCTTGGCCGCCGCCCCCAACCCTAGATGGGATCTAGGGGGGCCGGCCCCTTCTTTCCCCCACCGATAAATAGTGGAGGGGTGGGAGGGCAGCCGCACCACATGTTCTGGCGCAGCCCTCCCCCTCTCCCAAGTACTTCTCCTCTCCCGCGGTGCTTGGCGAAGCCCTGCAGGATGGCCACGCTCCTCCACCACCACCACGCCGTCGTGCTGCTGCTGGATGGAGTCTTCCTCAACCTCTTCCTCTCTCCTTGCTGGATCAAGGCATGGGAGACGTCATTGGGCTGTACGTGTGTTGAACGCGGAGGTGCCGTCCGTTTGACACTAGGATCTCCGGCGATTTGGATCACGACGAGTACGACTCCTTCAACCCCGTTCTCTTGAACGCTTCCGCTTAGCGATCTACAAGGGTATGTAGATGCACTCTCCTTCCCCTCGTTGCTGGTTTCTCCATAGATAGATCTTGGTGACACGTAGGAAAATTTTGAATTTCTGCTACGTTCCCCAATAGTGGCATCATGAGCTAGGTCTATTGCGTAGATTCTTTGCATGAGTAGAACACAAAGTAGTTGTGGGTGTTGATTTTGTTTAATATGCTTACCGTTACTAGTCCAATCTTGTTTCGACGGTATTGTGGGATGAAGCGGCCCGGACCGACCTTACACATACTCTTACGTGAGACAGGTTCCACCGACTGACATGCACTTGGTGCATAAGGTGGCTAGCGGGTGCCAATCTCTCCCACTTTAGTCAGAACGGATTCGATGAAAAGGGTCCTTATGAAGGGTAAATAGCAATTGGCATATCACGTTGTGGTTTTGCGTAGGTAAGAAACGTTCTTGCTAGAAACCCATAGCAGCCACGTAAAACATGCAAACAACAATTAGAGGATGTCTAACTTGTTTTTGCAGGGTATGCTATGTGATGTGATATGGCCAAGAAGAATGTGATGAATGATATGTGATGTATGAGATTGATCATGTTCTTGTAATAGGAATCATGACTTGCATGTCGATGAGTATGACAACCGACAGGAGCCATAGGAGTTGTCTTAATTTATTGTATGACCTGCGTGTCATTGAACAACGCCATGTAATTACTTTACTTTATTGCTAACCGGTAGCCATAGTAGTAGAAGTAATAGTTGGCGAGACAACTTCATGAAGACACAATGATGGAGATCATGATGATGGAGATCATGGTGTCATGCTGGTGACGATGATGATCATGGAGCCCCGAAGATGGAGATCAATGGAGCTATATGATATTGGCCATATCATGTCACTACTATATAATTGCATGTGATGTTTATTATGTTTATGCATCTTGTTTACTTAGAACGACGGTAGTAAATAAGATGATCCCTTACAACAATTTCAAGAAGTGTTCTCCCCTAACTGTGCACTGTTGCTAAAGTTCGTCGTTTCGAAGCACCACGTGATGATCGGGTGTGATAGATCCTTACGTTCACATACAACGGGTGTAAGACAGTTTTACACATGCAAAACACTTAGGGTTAACTTGACGAGCCTAGCATGTACAGACATGGCCTCGGAACACAAAGACCGAAAGATCGAGCATGAGTCGTATAGTAGATACGATCAACATGAAGATGTTCACCGATGATGACTAGTCCGTCTCACGTGATGATCGGACACGGCCTAGTTGACTCGGATCATGTAATCACTTAGATGACTAGAGGGATGTCTATCTGAGTGGGAGTTCATAAGATGAACTTAATTATCCTGAACATAGTCAAAAGATCTTTGCAAATTATGTCGTAAGCTCGCGCTTTAGTTCCACTGATTAGATATGTTCCTAGAGAAAATATAGTTGAAAGTTGATAGTAGCGATTATGCGATCAGTAGAAAGCTTATGTCCTTAATGCACCGCTCAGTGTGCTGAACCCCAAACATCGTTTGTGGATGTTGCGAACATCGGACATACACGTTTTTATAACTACGTGATAGTTCAGATAAACGGTTTAGAGTTAAGGCACCAAAGATGTTTTCGAAACGTCACGGAACATATGAGATGTTTCGAGGGCTGAAATTGGGATTCCAGGCTCGTGCCCACGTCAAGAGGTATCAGACCTCCGACGATTTTCTTAGCCTGCAAACTAACGGAGAAAAGCTCAATCGTTGAGCTTGTGCTCAGATTGTCTGAGTGCAACAATCGAATCAAGTGGGAGTTGATCTTCCAGATGAGATAGTGATGTTTCTCCAAAGTCATTGCCACCAAGCTGCTAGAGCTTCGTGATGAACTATAACATATCAGGGATAGATATGATGATCCTTGAGGTATTCGTGATGTTTGACACCGCGAAAGTAGAAATCAAGAAGGAGCATCAATTGTTGATGGTTGGTGAAACCACTAGTTTCAAGAAGGGCAAGGGCAAGAAGGGATACTTCATGAAACAGCAAATCAGCTGCTGCTCTAATGAAGAAACCCAAGGTTGAACCCAAACCCGAGACTAAGTGCTTCCGTAATAAGGGGAACAGCCACTGGAGCAGAATTACCCTAGATACTTGGTAGATGAGAAGGCTGGCAAGGTCGATAGAAGTATATTGTATATACATTATGTTAATGTGTACTTTACTAGTACTCCTAGTAGCACCAGGGTATTGAGATACCGGTTCGGTTGCTAAGTGTTAGTAACTCGAAATAAAAGAGCTATGGAATAAACAGAGACTAGCTAAAGGTGAGCTGACGATATGTGTTGGAAGTGTTTCCAAGTTTGATGTGATCAAACATCGCATGCTCCCTCTACCATCAAGATTAGTATTAAACCTGAATAATTGTCATTTGGTGTTTGCGTTGAGCATAGACATGATTGGATTATGTCTATCGCAATACGGTTATTCATTTAAGGACAATAATGGTTACTCTGTTTATTTGAATAATACCTTCAATGGTCTTGCACCTAAAGGAATGGTTTATTGAATCTCGATCATAGTGATACACATTTTCATGCCAAAAGATATAAGATAGTAATGATAGTACCACCTACTTGTGGCACTGCCATGTAAGTCATATTGGTATAAAACGCATGAAGAAGCTCCATGTTGATGGATCTTTGGACTCACTCGTTTTTGAAAAGTTTGAGACATGCGAACCATGTCTATTGGTGTATACGCATGAAGAAACTCCATGCAGATGGATCGTTTGAACTCACTTGATTTTGAATCACTTGAGATATGCAAATCATACCACATGGGCAAGATGACTGAAAATCCACGGTTTCAGTAAGATGGAACAAGATAGCAACTTGTTGGAAGTAACACATCTTGATGTGAGCAGTCCAATGAGTGTTGAGGCATGCAGTGAATATCGTTATGTTCTTACTTCATAGATGATTCGAGTAGATGTTGAGTATATTTACTTGATGAAACGCAAGTCTGAATTATTGAATGGTTCAAGTAATTTCAGAGTGAAGTTGAAGATCATTGTGACAAGAGGATAAAATGTCTATGATATGATCATAGAGATGAGTATCTGAGTTACGAGTTTGGCACACAATTAAGACATTGTGGAGATTGTTTCACAACCAATACTGCCTGGAACACCATAGTGTGATGGTGTGTCCGAACATCATAACTGCACCCTATTGGATATGGTGCATACCATGATGTCTCTTATCGAATTACCACTATCATTCATGGGTTAGGCATTAGAGAAAACCACACTCACTTTAAATAGGGCACCACGTAATTCCGTTGAGACGACACCGTTTGGAGAAACCTAAGTTGTCGTTTCTTAAAAGTTTGGGGCTGCGATGCTTATGTGAAAAAGTTTTAGGTTGATAAGCTCGAACCCAAAGCGGATAAAATGCATCTTCATAGGACACCCAAAACAGTTGTGTATACCTCCTAATTCAGATCCGAAAGCAATAGGGATTGTTTCTTGAATCGGGTCCTTTCTCGAGGAAAGGTTTGTCTCGAGAATTGAGTGGGAGGATAGTGGAGACTTGATGAGGTTATTGAACCATCACTTCAACCAGTGTGTAGCAGGGCACAGGAAGTTGTTCCCGTGGCACCTACACCAATTGAAGTGGAAGCTTATGATATTGATCATAAAGCTTAGGATCAAGTCACTACCGAACCTCGTAGGACGACAAGGACACGTACTGCTTCGGAGTGGTACGGTGATCCTGTCTTGAAGGTCATGTTGCTAGACAACAATGAACCTACGAGCTATGGAGAAGCGATGGTGGGCCCATATTCCGACAAATGGTTAGAAGCCATGAAATCTGAGATAGGATCATGTATCAGAACAAAGCATGGACTTTGGTGGACTTGCCCGATAATCGGCAAGCCATTGAGATATATTGATCTTTAAGAAGAAGCTGGACGTGGATGGTAATGTCACCGTCTATGAATCTCGACTTGTGGCGAAGAGTTTTTCACAAGTTCAAGGAGTTGACTACGATGAGATTTTCTCATCCGTAGTGATGCTTAAGTCCGTCGGAATCATGTTAGCATTAGCTGCATTTATGAAATCTGGCAGATGGATGTCAAAACGAGTTTCCTTACCAGTCTTCGTAAGGAAAGGTTCTATGCAATACAATCAGAAAGGTTTTGTCGATCCTAAGGATGCTAAAAGGTATGCAAAGCTCCAGCAATCCTTCTAAGGACTGGAGTAAGCATCTCGGAGTTGGAATGTACACTTTGATGAGATGATCAAAGATTTTGGGTTTGTACAAAGTTTATGAGAAACTTGTATTTCCAAAGAAGTGAGTGAGAGCACTATAGAATTTCTGATGAGTATATGTTGTTGACATATTGTTGATCAGAAATGATGTAGAATTTCTGGAAAGCATATAGGGTTATTTGAAAGGTGTTTTTCAATAGAAAACCTGGATTAAGCTACTTGAACATTGAGCATCAAGATCTATGAGGATAGATCAAAAATGCTCAATAGTACTTTCAAATGAGCACATACCTTGACATGATCTTGAAGGTGTTCAAGATGGATCAGTCAAAGAAGGAGTTCTTGCCTGAGTAGTAAGGTACGAAGTTAAGACTTAAAGCTCGACCACGGCAGAAAAGAGAGAAAGGACGAAGGTCGTCCCCTATGCTTTGGACGTAGGCTCTACAGTATGCCATGCTAAGTACCGCACCTGATGTGTGCCTTGCCGCTTGTCTGGCAAGAGGGTACAATGGTGATCAAGGAGTGGATCACTAGATAGCGGTCAAAGTTATCCTTAGAGGAATAAGGATATGTTTCTCGATTATGGAGGTGATAAAGAGTTCGACGTAAAGGGTTACGTCGATGCAAGCTTTAACACCTATCCGAATGACTCTGAGTAGCAAACCGGATACGTATAGTGGAGCAACCATTTGGAGTAGCTCCAAGTGGAGCGTGGAAGCAGCATTTACAATATGACCTAGAGATTTGCGAAGTACATACGGATCTGAATGTTACAGATCCGTTGACTAAAACCTCTCTCACAAGCAGAACATGATCAAACCCCAGAACTCATTGAGTCTTAATCACATGATGATGTGAACTAGTTTAGTGACACTAGTAAACTCTTTGGATGTTGGTCACATGGTGATGTGACATGTGAGTGTTAATCACATGGCGATGTGAACTAGATCATTAACTCTAGTGCAAGTGGGAGACTATTGGAAATATGCCCTAGAGGCAATAATAAATAAGTTATTATTATATTTCCTTGTTCATGATAATCGTTTATTATCCATGCTATAATTGTATTGATAGGAAACTCAGATACATGTGTGGGTACATAGACAACACCATGTCCCTAGTAAGCCTCTAGTTGACTAGCTCGTTGATCAATAGATGGTTACGGTTTCCTGACCATGGACATTGGATGTCATTGATAAAGGGATCGCATCATTAGGAGAATGATGTGATGGACAAGACCCAATCCTAAGCCTAGCACAAAGATCGTGTAGTTCGTATGCTAAAGCTTTTCTAATGTCAAGTATCTTTTTCCTTAGACCATGAGATTGTGCAACTCCCGGATACTGTAGGAATGCTTTGGGTTTACCAAACGTCACAACATAACTGGGTGGCTATAAAGGTGCACTACAGGTATCTCCGAAAGTGTCTGTTGGGTTGGCACGAATCGAGACTGGGATTTGTCACTCCGTGTAAACGGAGAGGTATCTCTGGGCCCACTCGGTAGGACATCATCATAATGTGCACAATGTGACCAAGGGGTTGATCACGGGATGATGTGTTACGGAACGAGTAAAGAGACTTGCCGGTAACGAGATTGAACAAGGTATCGGTATACCGATGATCGAATCTCGGGCAAGTACAATACCGTTAGACAAAGGGAATTGTATACGGGATCGATTGAGTCCTTGACATCGTGGTTCATCTGATGAGATCATCGTGGAACATGTGGGAGCCAACATGGGTATCCAGATCCCGCTGTTCGTTATTGACCGGAGAACGTTTCGGTCATGTCTGCATGGTTCCCGAACCCGTAGGGTCTACACACTTAAGGTTCGATGACGCTAGGGTTATAAAGGAAGTTTGTATGTGGTTACCGAATGTTGTTCGGAGTCCCGGATGAGATCCCGGACGTCACGAGGAGTTCCGGAATGGTCCGGAGGTAAAGATTTATATATGGAAAGTTGTTGTTCGGGTTCCGGAAAAGTTCGGGGTTTTTCGGTATTGTACCGGGAAGCTTCCAGAAGGTTCCGGAGGATTCCGGAGGGGTCCAGAGGTCCAGAAATTGTTCCACCACGTCCCATACAGTAGCATGGGCTGTAGGGGGGCGCCCTAGCCTTAATGGGCCAGGGGCACCAGCCCCCCCAAGGCCCATGGGCATGGGAGGGGAAAAACCCTAAAGGGGGAGGCCTCCACTTGACTTGGGAGGCACTCCTCCCCCCTTGGCCACCGCCCCCAACCCTATATGGGATCTAGGGGGTCCGGCCCCTTCTTTCCCCCACCAATAAATAGTGGAGGGGTGGGAGGGAAGCCGCACCACATGTTCTGGTGCAGCCCTCCCCCTCTCCCAAGTACTTCTCCTCTCCCGCGGTGCTTGGCGAAGCCCTGCAGGATTGCCACGCTCCTCCACCACCACCACGCCGTTGTGCTGCTGCTGGATGGAGTCTTCCTCAACCTCTCCCTCTCTCCTTGCTGGATCAAGGCATGGGAGACGTCACGGGGCTGTACGTGTGTTGAACGCGGAGGTGCCGTCCGTTCGGCACTAGGATCTCCGGTGATTTGGATCACGACGAGTACGACTCCTTCAACCCCGTTCTCTTGAACGCTTCCGCTTAGCGATCTACAAGGGTATGTAGATGCACTCTCCTTCCCCTCGTTGCTGGTTTCTCCATAGATAGATCTTGGTGACACGTAGGAAAATTTTGAATTTCTGCTACGTTCCCCAACAGTTTTGTGAACGTCGACTACATGACACTTCACCATTATTTGGCCCTAGAGGAAGGCATTGGGAAGTAATAAGTAGATGATGGGTTGCTAGAGTGATAGAAGCTTAAACCCTAGTTTATGCGTTGCTTCGTAAGGGGCTGATTTGGATCCACTAGTTTCATGCTATGGTTAGGTTTACATTAATACTTCTTTTGTAGTTGCAGATGCTTGCAATAGGGGTTAATCATAAGTGGGATGCTTGTCCAAGAAAGGGCAGTACCCAAGCACCGGTCCACCCACATATCAAATTATCAAAGTAACGAACGCGAATCATATGAGCGTGATGAAACTAGCTTGACGACAATTCCCATGTGTCCTCGAGAGCATTTTTCTCATTATAAGAAATTGTCCAGGCTTGTCCTTTGCTACAAACGGGATTGGGACATCTTGCTGCACCTTATTTACTTTCATTGCTTGTTACCCGTTATAAATTATCTTATCACAAAACTATCTGTTACCTACAATTTTAGTGCTTGTAGAGAATACCTTACTAAAAACTGCTTGTCATTTCCTTCTGCTCCTCGTTGGGTTCGACACTCTTACTTATCGAAAGGACTACGATAGATCCCCAATACTTGTGGGTCACTAATATTCTTTTCTAGCGCCGTTGCTAGGGAGTGAAGCGCCTTTGGTGAGTGGAACTTGGTAAGGAAACATTTATATAGTGTGCTGAAATTTTCTGTCACTTGTTACAATAGAAACTAATCCTTTGAGGGGCTTGTTTGGGGCATCTTCGCCCCGACTAGTAGAGCAAAGAGTTGCTCCTCAACCTACTGAACCTACTGAAAATATTTACTTTGAGATTCCTTCGGGTATGATAGAGAAACTGCTAGCTAATCCCTTTGCAGGAGATGGAACATTGCATCCCGATTTACACCTTATCTATGTGGATGAAGTTTGTGGATTATTTAAGCTTGCAGGTATTCCCGATGATGTTGTCAAGAGGAAGGTCTTCCCTTTATCTTTGAAGGTATATGCATTGACATGGTATAGGCTATGTGATGATACGGGATCTTGGGACTATAAACGATTGAAATTGGAATTTCACCAGAAGTTCTATCCTATGCATGTTGTCCATCGTGATCGTAATTTCATATATAATTTTTGGCCTCGCAAAGGAGAAAGCATCGCTCAAGCTTGGGGAGGCTTAAGTCAATGTTATATTCATGCCCCAATCATGAGCTCTCAAGAGAAATGATTATTCAAAAAATTTATGCTCGGCTTTCTCTCAATGATCGCACCATGCCAGATACTTCTTGTGCTGGTTCTTATATGCTGAAGACTATTGAATTCAAGTGGGATTTATTGGAAAGAATTAAAGCAACTCTGAAGATTGGGGTTCCGACGATGGTAAGGAGTCAGGTGTGACACCTAAGTTTGACTCTGTTAAATCTTTTATGGATACCGATGCTTTTCATCGATTTAGTGCTAAATATGGACTTGACTCTGAGATAGTAGCTTCTTTCTGTGAATCTTTTGCTACTCACGTTGATCTCCCTAAGTGGAAGTGATTTAAATATAATTCTCCCATTGAAGTAAAAGTAGTTGCACCTGTTACAGTTGAAGAAAATATTATCACTTATAATGATCCTATTGTTCCCACTACTTATGTTCATAAACCACCTTTCCCTGTTAGGATAAAGGATCATGCTAAAGCTTAAACTATGGTGCGTAAAAGTAATACTAGAACATATACACCTCCTGAGCAAGTTAAAGTTGAACCTAGTATTGCTATGGTTAAAGATCTCTTGGCTGATAATATAGATGGGCATGTTATTTACTTCTGTGAGGAAGCTGCCAATATTGCTAAACCCGATGCTAAGATACATAGACCTATTGTAGGCATGCCTGTTATTTCTGTTAAAATAGGAGATCATTGTTATCATGGCTTATGTGATATGGGTGCTAGTGCCAGTGCAATACATGTTTCCTTGTATAATGAAATTAGGCATGATATCGCACCCGCTGAGTTGGAAGATATTGATGTTATAATTAAGCTTGCCAATAGAGATACTATTTCACCAGTTGGGATTGTTAGAGATGTTGAAGTGTTGTGTGGGAAAGTTAAATACCCTGCTTATTTTCTTGTTCTTGGTTCCCCACAAGATAGCTTTTGTCCCATTATATTTGGCAGACCCTTCTTGAATACTGTTAATGCGAGAATAGATTGCAAAAAGGATGTTGTTACGATTGGCTTAGGAGATATGTCTCATGAGTTTAATTTTGCGAAATTTCGTAGACAACCCCATGATAAAGAATTGCCTAGTAAAGATGAAATAATTGGTCTTGCTTCTATTTCCGTGCCACCTACTGATCCGTTAGAACAATATTTGCTAGACCATGAAAATGATATGTTTATGAAAGATAGAAGGGAGATAGATGAAGTATTTTTTCAACAGGGTCCTATTCTGAAACACAACTTGCCTATTAAAGTCCTAGGGGATCCCCCTCCACCCAAGGGTGATCCCGTGTTTGAGCTTAAACCATTACCTGATACTCTTAAATATGCTTATCTTGATGAAAAGAAGATATATCCTGTTATTATTAGTGCTAACCTTTTAGAGCAGGAAGAGGAAAGATTATTGAAAACTCTGAAGAAGCATCGTTCTGCTATTGGATATACTCTTGATGATCTTAAGGGCATTAGTCCCACTCTATGCCAACACAAAATTAAATTGGATGAAGACGCCAAACCAGTTAGAGATCATCAACGACGTTTAAATCCTAAGATGAAAGAAGTGGTAAGAAAGGAGATACTAAAGCTCCTTGAGGTAGGTATAATTTATCCTATTGCTGATAGTGATTGGGTAAGTCCTATCCATTGTGTCCCTAAGAAGGGAGGTATTACTGTAGTCCCTAATGATAAAGATGAATTGATCCCGCAAAGAATTATTACAGGTTATAGGATGGTAACTGATTTTCGTAAATTAAATAAAGCTACTAAGAAAGATCATTACCCCTTACCTTTTATTGATCAAATGCTAGAAAGACTATCCAAACATACACATTTCTGCTTTCTAGATGGTTATTCTGGTTTCTCTCAAATACCTGTGTTCGCAGATGATCAATCAAAAACTACTTTTACTTGCCCTTTCGATACTTTTGCTTATAGACGTATGCCTTTTGGTTTATGTAATGCACCTGCTACCTTTCAAAGATGCATGATGGCTATATTCTCTGACTTATGTGAAAAGATTTGTGAGGTGTTCATGGATGGTTTCTCCGTTTATGGATCCTCTTTTGATGATTGCTTGAGCAACCTTGATCGAGTTTTGCAGAGATGCGAAGACACTAGTCTTGTCTTGAATTGGGAGAAGTGCCACTTTATGGTTAATGAAGGCATTGTCTTGGGGAATAAAATTTCTGAAATAGGTATTGAAGTTGATAAAGCTAAAGTTGATGCTATTGAAAAGATGCCGTGTCCCAGGAATATTAAAGGTATACGAAGTTTCCTTGGTCATGCCAGTTTTTATAGGAGGTTCATTAAGGACTTTTCTAAAATCTCTAGGCCTCTGACTAATTTATTGCAAAAAGATATCCCTTTTGTCTTCGATGATGATTGTGTAGAAGCATTTGAAATACTTAAGAAAGCTTTGATCTCTGCACCTATTGTTCAGCCACCTGATTGGAACCTACCCTTTGAAATTATGTGTGATGCTAGCGATTATGCTGTAGGTGTTGTTCTAGGGAAAGAGTTGATAAGAAATTAAATGTTATTCAATATGCTAGTAAAACTCTAAACACTGCCCAGAGAAATTATGCTACCACTGAAAAAGAATTCTTAGCAGTTGTATTTGCATGTGATAAGTTCAGGCCTTATATTGTTGATTCTAAAGTACCTATTCACACTAATCACGCTACAATTAAACATCTTATCGAAAAGAAAGATGCTAAACCTAGACTTATTAGATGGGTTCTCTTGATCCAAGATTTTGACGTGCATATTATTGATAGAAAGGGAGCCGAGAACCCCGTTGCAGACAACTTGTCTAGGTTAGAGAACGTTGTTGATGACCCGCTACCTATAGATGATAGCATTCCTAATGAACAATTAGCAGTCATTAATGCTTCTCGTACTGCTCCATGGTATGCTGATTATGCTAATTACATTGTTGCTAAATTTATACCACCTAGTTTCACATACCAACAAAAGAAAAAGTTCTTTTATGATTTAAGACATTACTTTTGGGATGACCCACACCTTTATAAAGAAAGAGTAGATGGTGTTATTAGATGTTGTGTACCTGAGCATGAACAGGAATAGATCCTACGCAAGTGTCACTCCAAACCATATGGAGGACACCACGCTGGAGATAGAACTGCACATAAGGTATTGCAATCCAGTTTTTATTGGCCTACTCTCTTCAAAGATGCCCGTAAGTTTGTCTTGTCTTGTGATGAATGTCAAAGAATTGGTAATATTAGTAGACGTCAAGAAATGCCTATGAACTATTCTCTTGTTATTGTACCATTTGATGTCTGGGGCTTTGATTATATGGGACCTTTTCCTACCTCTAATGGATATACACATATTTTAGTTGTTGTTGATTATGTTACTAAGTGGGTAGAAGCTATTCCAACTAGTAGTGTTGATCATAACACTTCTATTAAGATGCTTAAAGAAGTTATTTTTCCAAGGTTTGGAGTCCCTAGATATCTCATGACTGATGGTGGTTCAAATTTTATTCACGGTGCTTTTCGTGAAATGCTTGCTAAGTATGATGTTAATCATAGAATTGCATCTCCTTATCACCCACAGTCTAGTGGTCAAGTAGAGTTGAGTAATAGAGACCTCAAATTAATTTCACAAAAGACTGTTAATAGATCTAGAAAGAATTGGTCCAAGAAACTTGATGATGCATTACGGGCCTATAGAACTACATATAAGAATCCTATGGGTATGTCTCCATATAAAATGGTTTATGGAAAATCATGTCACTTACCTCTCGAACTAGAACATAAGGCATATTGGGCTATTAAAGAGCTCAATTATGATTTCAAACTTGCCGGTGAGAAGAGGTTATTTGAAATTAGCTCACTTGATGAATGGAGAACCCAAGCATATGAGAATGTCAAACTGTTTAAAGAAATAGTTAAAAGATGGCATGACAAAAGGATACAAAAGCGTGAGTTTAACGTAGGTGATTATGTGTTGCTATTCAACTCTCGTTTAAGATTTTTTGCAGGAAAACTTCTCTCTAAATGGGAAGGTCCTTACGTTATCGAGGATGTCTATCGTTCCGGTGCCATAAAAATCAACAACTTCAAAGGCACAAATCCGAAGGTGGTGAACGGTCAAAGAATCAAACATTATATCTCAGGTAATCCGATAAATGTTGAAACTAATATTATTGAAACTGTGACCCCGGAGGAATACATATGAGACACTTTCCAGAATGTTTCAGACTTCGAGAAGGAATAGGTATGTGGTACGGTAAGTAAACCGACTCCAAAACAGTTCTAATGGCAATTTTTCTCCGTTTTGGAATATTTAAGAATTTAGGAAAATAAGTTGTCCGGGAAGGACACAAGGCCTCCACGAGGGTGGAGGGCACGCCCACCCTTACCGGGCGCCCCCCCCTACCTCGTGGGCACCTTGTGTGCCCTCCGGATTCCGTTTTCTTGCACGTTACTTCTTTTGGTCGGTAAAAATTCATTATATAATCTCCTGAAGGTTTTGACCACCGTATCACGCAAACATCCTCGGTCTTTGTTTTGAGTTGTTTCTGCCGCAGATTAGAGCAATATGTCATCCCAGGATTCGGAGGGAGAAAGCTATGTGGCTGATTACCTTGCAGACCCTAGGGTCTACGGGGACTTGGATCATTGTGGCTGGACCACTGAGGAAGAAGAAGACTACGAGCCCAAGGAAAAGGAGGAGACTAGCTCAGACGAAGATGAAGTCCCGTTACCTCAACCAGGGGATATGCATGTGGAGTTAAAAAAGTCAAGCCTCCATGATAAGGCAAAGAAACCCAAGATCGAGTTTATCCCTTTTTGTCTCTTGCAGGAAAACAAACATGAGCTATGCAAAAGGATATTAAGCCTTGAGTAGGAGATCGATGATCTAAGGGAGCAAAATTCCATTCTCAAGCGCATATTAATGAAGAAGCCTACATCATCACCACCTTCTTCACCACCTCCGAGGACATAATCACATGGGTATGGGCACTCCCCTTGGCAACTGCCAAGCTTGGGGGAGGTGCCCCGGTATCTTATCACCATCACACTCCTATCTTTACCGTTTTACTTAGTTCGATCCTTTCGGTAATATCTAGATCCAGTAGAATAAAGTTTTGGTATGAATTAGTTTTGAGTTTTGCTCTGTGATCCCTCTATGTAATCGAGTCCATGAGCTATATATAATAAAGATTAGTGTTGAGTCAAGGGCTTTGCTATCTTGCTATGATCTTGAGAAAATAGAAAGAAAAAAATATATAAAAGAATTCATATTGATCATAGTAATGACTTCACATATAAAAAGTATGTGGCTTAAAAGTTGTTGAGAGTTGACAAACATAGTTTTGGTCATCGTTGCAATTAATAGGAAGTAATAAAGAAAGAGACATTTTCACATATAAATATACTATCTTGGACATCTCTTCTGATTGTGAGCACTCATTAAAGTATGACATGCTAAAAGAGTTGATGTTGGACAAGGAAGACAACGTAATGGGTTATGTTTTCTCACATCTCAGTTAAAGTATATTGTCATGGATCGTCCAACATGTTGAGCTTGCCTTTCCCCCTCACGCTAGCCAAATTCCTTGCACCAAGTAGAGATACTACTTGTGCTTCCAAATATCCTTAAACCTAGTTTTTGCCATGAGAGTCCACCATACCTACCTATGGATTGAGTAAGATCCTTCAAGTAAGTTGTCATGTTGCAAGCAATAAAAATTGCTCTCTAAATGTGTATGACTTATTAGTGCGGAGAAAATAAGCTTTATACGATCGTGTAATATGGAAGTAATAAAAGCGACGGACTGCATAATAAAGGTTCATATCACAAGTGGCAACATAAATTGACGTTCATTTGCATTAAGATTTTGTGCATCCAACCCTAAAAGGACATGACAACATGTGCTTCCCTCCGCGAAGGGCCTATCTTTTACATTATGCAAGAGTCCTCACCTTTCCCTTTTTCATTTTATCCTTTGGCAAGCACCTCATGTTGGAAAGATCCTGATATATATATATCCAATTGGATGTAAGTTAGCATGAACTATTATTGTTGACATCACCCAAAGGTCAATACGTTGGGAGGCAATACTATAAGCCCTTATCTTTCTCTGTGTCCGATTAAAACTCCAGAACCATAAGTATTGCGTGAGTGTTAGCAATTGTGAAGACTATATGATAGTCGAGTATGTGGACTTGCTGAAAAGCTCTATTCTCGACTCTTTCTGATGTTATGATAAATTGCAATTGCTTCAATGACTGAGATTATAGTTTGTTAGTTCTCAATGAAGTTTATGAACCATACTTGACATTGTGAATAGATTGTTACTTGAGCATAAGAAATCATATGACAAAATCTATATGGGTTGATGTTATAAAAATGATCATGATGCCCTCATGTCCGTATTTTATTTTTATCGACACCTCTATCTCTAAGCATGTGGACATAATTCGATATCGGCTTCCGCTTGAGGACAAGCAAGGTCTAAGCTTGGGGAGTTGATATGTCCATTTTGCATCATGCTTTTATATCGATATTTATTTCATTATGGGCTGTTATTACACGTTATGTCACAATACTTATGGCTTTTCTCTCTTATTTTACAAGGTTTATCATGAAGAGGGGGAATGCCGGCAGCTGGAATTCTAGGCTGGAAAAGGAGCAAATATTGGAAACCTATGCTGCACAGTTCCAAAAGTCCTGAAACTCCACGAAAGTCATTTTTGTAATTGATAAGAATTATTGAGCGAAGAAAGTACCAGAGGGGGCCCACACCCTGGACACAAGGGTGGGCAGCGTGCCCACCCCTACTAGGTGCGCCCCCCTGCCTGGTGGCCCCCCTGGTGGCCCTCCAGTGCCCATCTTCTGCTATATGAAGTCTTTTACCCTGGAAAAAATCATAAGCAAGCTTACGGGACGAAACTCCGCCGCCACGAGGCGGAACCAATCTAGGGCTCCGGCGGAGCTGTTCTGCCAGGGAAACTTCCCTCCGGGAGGGGGAAATCATCACCATCGTCATCACCAATTATCCTCTTATCGAGAGGGAGTCAATCTCCATCAACATCTTCACCAACACCATCTCCTCTCAAACCCTAGTTCATCTCTTGTATCCAATCTTTGTACCCAAACCTCAGATTGGTACATGTGGGTTGCTAGTAGTGTTGATTACTCCTTGTAGTTGATGCTAATTTGTTTATTTGCTGAAAGATCATATGTTCAGATCCTTAATGCATATTAATACTCCTCTGATCATGAACATGAATATGCTTTGTGAGTAGTTATGTTTGTTCCTGAGGACATGGGTGAAGTCTTGCTATTAGTAGTAATGTGAATTTGGTATTCGTTCGATATTTTGATGAGATGTATGTTGTCTCTCCTCTAGTGGTGTTATGTGAATGTCAACTACATGACACTTCACCATTATTTGGGCCTAGAGGAAGGCATTGGGAAGTAATAAGTAGATGATGGGTTGCTAGAGTGACAGAAGCTTAAACCCTAGTTTATGCGTTGCTTCGTAAGGGGCTGATTTGGATCCACTAGTTTCATGCTATGGTTAGGTTTACCTTAATACTTCTTTTGTAGTTGCAGATGCTTGCAATAGGGGTTAATCATAAGTGGGATGCTTGTCCAAGAAAGGGAAGTACCCATGCACCGGTCCACCCACATATCAAATTATCAAAGTAACGAACGCGAATCATATGAGCGTGATGAAACTAGCTTGACGATAATTCCCATGTGTCCTCGGGGGCGTTTTTCTCATTATAAGAAATTGTCCAGGCTTGTCCTTTGCTACAAAAGGGATTGGGCCATCTTTCTGCACCTTATTTACTTTCAAATCTTGTTACCCGTTACAAATTATCTTATCACAAAACTATCTGTTACCTACAATTTCAGTGCTTACAGAGAATACCTTACTGAAAACTGCTTGTCATTTCCTTCTGCTCCTCGTTGGGTTCGACACTCTTACTTATTGAAAGGACTATGATAGATCCCCTATACTTGTGGGTCATCAGAAGATCACATAACCATAGTGGCCCCAAGAATGGAAATGGGAATGGAGCAAGCATCAATCAAAACTGTTCCAACCCAGCAGCACCCGCCAAGAAGGACCTAAGTCAGATTACTTGTTTCAAGTGCGGGAAGACTGGGTACTACGCCACCGAGTGTTCTGAAGCTAAGAATGGAAATGGCAATGGGAGTTCTGGTAGGAAGCCCGATCCCTTCACCAGAGATCAGGTGAACCACATCAACATGGAGGAGGTTGAAGAGCAGCCAGATGCAGTTATTGGTAAGTTTTTTGTTAAGTCATTTACCGCTCTCATTCTTTTTGATACTGGTGCATCGCATTCATACATATCAAGGGGATTTGTGGACAAGTTTAAGTTGCCTACCTTAGCACTTAGGTCACCCGTGTTAGTAAGCTCACCAAGAGCAGAGTATATGGCCAACCGATGGTGTGGCAGGTTACCTTCGACCATTGGTAGCCATGTGTTTCCCTCAGATCTAATAATTTTGGAATCACAAGGGTTGGATATAATACTACGCATGGATTGGTTATCAAAGTACGGAGGTAATATCGATTGTGCTAGTAAGTCGATACTTCTCACCACCCCTGAGGGAAAGAGGATCAACTATGTATCCAGGCATGCGCCTAGGAGGACTCAAGTAAATTCTCTCTCGGGAGTTGTTCAAGAGGAAGTGCCCGTTGTGAAGGATTACCCGGATGTATTTCTAGAGGAGTTACCAGGCATGCCACCAGATCGTGACATAGAGTTTTTGATAGAGATATTGCCAGGCACCGGACCAATATCGAATAGACCATACCGGATCCCCGGGAATGATCTGGAGGAAATTAAGAAGCAGATTAAGGAGTTATTGGAAAAAGGTTACATTCGACCAAGTTCGTCACCGTGGGGAGCCCCAGTGCTCTTAGTTGAGAAGAAGGATGGATCTTTGAGAATGGTTGTTGATTACCATGCATTGAATGAAGTGACGATGAAGAATAAGTACCCACTACCGATGATCAATGATTTGTTTGATCAGCTGCAAGGAGCTAAAGTATTCTCCAAGATCGAACTTCGATCAGGATACCACCAGCTGAAGATCCGAGAATAGGATATACCAAAGACAGCCTTTACCACCAGGTATGGGCTATATGAGTACACTATCATGTCATTTGGATTGACTAATGCCCGTGCCTATTTAATGAGTATGATGAACAAAGTGTTCATGGAATTCTTGGATAAGTTTGTTGTGGTGTTCATTGACGATATTTTGGTGTACTCGAGGAATGAAGAGGAACACAAGGAGCATTTGCGTTTAATTCTCGAGAAGCTCAGGGAACATCAGCTATATGCCAAGTTCAGCAAATGTGAGTTTTGGTTGAAGGAAGTTGGATTTCTTGGACATGTTATATTAGGAGAAGGTATAGCAGTAGACCCTACCAAGGTTCAGTCTGTCACTGAGTGGTTGGGACCCACCTTAGTTGGAGAGATCCGCAGTTTTCTGGGACTCGCGAGATATTATAGGAGGTTCATTGAGAATTTTTCTAAAATTGAGAAACCCATGAAAGAGTTATTGAAGAAGGACACCAAGTTCAAATGGACCGAAGATTGTGAATCCAGTTTTCAGGAGTTGAAGAAACGTTTGGTTACAGCCCCGGTGTTGATTCTTCTGTATATACACAAGGATTTCCAAGTGTATTGCGACGCTTCTCGCTTAGGACTTGGAGGAGTACTTATGCAGGATGGAAGAGTTGTTTTATATGCTTCACGTCAGCTTCGACCGCATGAGTTGAATTATGCCACGCATGATTTGGAGTTAGCAGTCGTAGTGCATGCTCTCAAGACCTGGAGACATTTTCTTATTGGAAACCGTTGTGATGTATACACGGATCATAAGAGTTTGAAGAACATTTTCATGCAGAAGGAGCTGAATCTCTGGCAAAGGGGGTGGTTGGAGCTTATAAAGGATTATGATATGAAGTTGCATTATCATCCAGGAAAGCCAATGTCGTAGTAGACACTTTGAGCCGGAAGAGTTATGTCAATACCCTCATAAGCGGAGGATTACCGCAGGAGTTAGCCGATGATCTCAAGGAACTTCGCTTGGAGATAGTTCCAAGAGGTTTTGTTGCAGCAATGGAGGTTCATTCCATGTTATTGGGAAAGATTCGAGAAGCCCAGAAGGATGACAAGGAATTTGCTGAGATAAGGGAGAAGATGAGCAAAGGAAAAGCCAAGGGTTTTCGCGAGGATGAATACGAGACTTTGTGGTTTGAGGATTGTATATATGTACCCAATAATGCAGAGGTCAGGAAGTTAATACTTCAGGAGGCCCATGATTCGCCATACTCAATACACCCCGGAAATACCAAGATGTATTTGGATTTGAAGGAGCGTTTCTAGTGGACAGATATGAAGAAGGATATTGCCGAGTATGTAGCCGTATGCGATGTATGTCAGAGAGTGAAGGCAGAACATCAAAAGATACCAGGATTACTGCAGCTTAAGCCGATACCCAAATGGAAGTGGGACAAGTTTGGCATGGATTTTATCATAGGATTACCCAGGACCCGATCAGGATATGATTCTATTTGGGTAGTAGTCGATCGCTTGACCAAAGTGGCTCACTTTATCCCAGTGAAAACCACCTATACAAGCATGAAGTTGGCCAAGATAAATATGACCAGGATCGTATGTCTGCATGGAGTTCTGAGGACCATTATATCAGATAGAGGAACACAGTTTACTTCTAAGTTTTGGCATCAGTTGCACCAGACTTTGGGTACCAGGCTAGAGTTTAGTACAACCTTTCATCCGCAGACAGATGGACAGACCAAGAGAGTCAACCAGATTCTGGAAGACATGTTGAGAGCTTGTGCATTAGATTATGGATCCAGTTGGGATGATAATTTGCCCTACGCAGAGTTCTCATACAACAAGAATTATCAAGCTAGTTTGAAGATGGCACCTTTCGAAGCTTTGTATGTGAGAAGGTACAGGACACCGTTGATGTGTGATGAAGTTGGAGACCATCAATTGTTTGGACCAGATTTAATCAAAGAATCTGAGGAGTAAGTTGATTCGAGATAGACTGAAGGTAGCTTAATCCAGGCAGAAGAGTTATGCCGATACAAAACGCATATCATGTGTCCCCATTTCGAGGAGTTAAGGGAAAGTTAGCCCCGAGATTTGTAGGACCATACCGAGTTTTGGAGCGTATGGGAGAAGTGGCCTACGAGTTGGAGTTACCCGAAGGACTGTCAAGAGTTCATGATGTGTTTCACGTTTCCCCGTTGAAGAAGTGCCATGCTGAGATGGCTGATATTCCTCTCAGAGATATAGTTCGACCTGAAGCAATTCAGTTGGATAGTGATCTGACCTATGAGGAGAAACCAGTCAAGATTCTCGAGTTTGCCAGCCGTGTTACACGCAACAAGGTTATCAAGTTTTGCAAAGTTCAGTGGAGCCACCATTCCGAGGATGAAGCCACCTGGGAACGAGAAGAAGACCAACGGAAAGACGACCCACACCTATTTTCTAGCCAACCCGAATCTCGAGGGCGAGATTCATCCTAAGGGGGGCTAGGTTTCTAACATCCCAATTTTCAATTTGGATGTTATACATAGGTCATCATATGCATATCATATTTTATTTGCATTTGGTTGTGATCCAAGAAATCTTAAGAAACTCAATGACCAAGGAGAGAGTTGGAGATTTCATAAATTTTCATATTTGAATTTTTCTAAAATTTGAAAAGAGGATCAATTTGGTTTTAATATTTTCCTCTCCGAATATTTCTAATATTAAAAATAAAAGAGAGAAGATAATATGACTTCTTCAAAAAAAAGATGAATATTGGAGGAATCTTTTTAAAATCATATATATATATATATATATATATTTGGATTTTATTTGTGATCTTATTTGAATTAGAAAAATATGCATTTTTCAAAACTGCATTTTTTAGTCTAGAAAAATGTTCACTTTGTTCTAAATATTTTATTTAGATGGTGAAAATTGTTTTTGGCATTTTTAGATTTTTTTTATATTTTATTAGGATTTTTCTTCAGCGGAATTTTATTAAAAAAAACTTTTCCACCCGACTGGGCCAAAGGCCCAGCCGAGCCGGGCTGAAGCCCACTCCCGCTGCCGCCTTCCTCGCGCCGCCACCGTCTCTGCCATGGACACCAATGAGGAGTCTGAGCCGGACTCCACCCCAGGCCGGCCCCTCCTCCAAGCCGCCGCCCCCCGGCCTTTATATGCCACCTCGAGCCGCCCACCACCGCAGCCAAGCTGTGCAGCCGCCGCTGCCGCTGCCGCGCTGCCGCTTGCCGCCGACATCGCCGCCCCGCCGCGCCGCCGCCGGAGCCGCCCCGCCTCGCGGTTTCTCGACGACACCGCCGCCGGATCTCGTCGGATCTCGCCGCCGCCTGTTTTTCTTGTTGAATCGGTAAAACCGACAAAACCGTCCCCTGTTTTTTTCGTTAGATCGGTTCGGTTTGGTTTTTTTTGGTTTCGCTAATCAGCGAACGTTCACCTGTTAGTTCGTTTTAACGAACAGTTTTCGTTCAGTTGTCTCTGTTAGCGAACGTTCATTCGTTAGTCTTTTCTTTTTAATTTATTTTTCAGCCAGGGACCTATCCGCGATTATTTTTATCGCAGATTAGCCCCTGATCTTCAAACCCTCGCAACTTTTTGCTCATTTATCCAAATCCAGTGAAACCAATGCCAAAATCTTTGTCTCGGACCCCTCTTTCCAATTGTTCAACTTGAACATGGTTTTGACAAATTAAAATTTGGTTTCAGGCAGATTTGAGAACATCTTTTGATCGTTGATTGAGTTTCGTAGCTCCGATTTGATTGATTCTTTTTGCAAATCGAAGCACTTTAGTTGAACTTTCTCATCTGAGATTTACCCTTGCATCTATCCTTGAGTGCTTGTGTATGCTATTATTTGTTTGCGATAGAATTTCCGGAGTGCGAAGCATGCTACTACGAGTCTCTAGGGTTTGCAGATCGTCAGCAAGGCAAGTAACAATTTAATCATACCCCTTTATTACCCAGTTTTTATGCATTAGTTTCAACCCTCGAACATTGCATGAGTAGGATCTTATTTTTAACATGTGGGTTGGGAAGTAGTTGATGAGGTAGAACCTATTGTCCTTTATTTCAAACCTTGGGAGTTACTTCTATGTTATGCTATTACTGTTATGCTATGCTAGTAGACGTGGTTTGCTTTGAGTGATCCATGACAGATGCGAGGATTGTTAATTAATGGTTAACTTTAGGTGGCTACTTTAATACACATCTGGGTGGATTGGTTGAGGCACCCTGGAGCACCCAGTGGTTGTCGGGGAACTTGGAGTAATCCAATGTTGTCCTAGGATATCCCGGAGTACCCGTGTGATCATCCTATGGTTTGCCACCCAGGCTCAAAGGGATCATAAGATTATTCATGCTAGAAACTTCTGTGTGTAGCCACAAGCCATTATGAGCTCTAGCATAGTTGAGTATGTTGCGTGACCTCTTTCAATTGTAGGCTAGCAGATGTAGGGGATGTAGGTGGTACTGTCTACCCAGAGTAGAGAGTTAATGCTTCTGAAACACTGTGTCTCGGTCATCCGTTTCTCAAACATCATGTAGTGCGAGAAACCTAACGGAGGAGATCGAGTCTTGTGGGGAAAAGTGTGCAAACCTCTGTAGAGTGTACAAACTAATCATGGTTAGCCGTGTCCCCGGTTATGGACATCTTGAGTATTCGGTTCTTGAATTATTGGTTTGATCTCATCACTCTTAATTAAATTTTTTGGGATATTAATAATGTTTAAATGGGATTGAGTTGGAGGAACCTTCTCAATATTTGTCAACCACAATGATAGTTAAATAAAATATATTCCTTTGTAGTAGGGAAAAAATGGCTTTACACTAAAAATATGATAACCAAAGAGCCTCCACCAGCCATATATGCATGTAGACATAGCTGTTATTTTGTTCATCGTTCTACAATGTTATTTTGCGAGCATATTCCATGTGCTGACCCATTTCGGGCTGCAACATATTATGTTGCAGACTTTTCAAACGAAGAGTAAGGTGCGCTAGGTCGTTGTCGTGCACGCAGCTATGCCGTTGGAGTTGATGGACTCATTTACCTTCGATGCTTTCGTAGTTATCTTATTTAGATGGCCTTAAGCCACATTATTGTAATAAGTTCTCTTTTGAGACATTCGATGTAATAAGTGTGTGATTGCACTCTGTTATAAATCCTTCAAGTACTGTTTGTGTCAGCATTACCGATCCAGGGATGACACTTATACACAGAGATTTGGCCGTTTGAGGTCGGATCGCTACAACTTATTATTGAACCATTTGATGTTTAGGGCTTTGATTATATGGGACCGTTTCCTTCCTCTAATGGGTATACACATATCTTAGTTGTTGTTGATTACGTTACTAAGTGGGTAGAAGCTATTCCAACTAGTAGTGCTGATCATAACACCTCTATTAAGATGCTTAAAGAAGTTATTTTTCCAAGGTTTGGAGTCCCTTGATACTTAATGACTGATGGTTGTTCACATTTTATTCATGGTGCTTTTCATAAAATGCTTGCTAAGTATGATGTTAATCATAGAATTGCATCTCCATACCACTCACAGTCTAGTGGTCAAGTAGGACTAAGTAATAGAGAGATTAAATTAATTTTGCAAAAGACTGTTAATAGATCTAGAAAGAATTGGTTAGCAGAAGCCTTGTTTTACCCCAAACTCGGGAGGACATACTCACCATAACCATGGAGGCAACAATCACAATGGAGGAAGTTTGCATAACCACATTGGCCCCAAGAATGGAAATGGGAATGGAGCAAGCAGCAATCAGAACCGTTCCAACCCAGCAGCACCCGCCAAGAAGGACCTAAGTCACATTACTTGTTTCAAGTGCGGGTAGACTGGGCACTACGCCACCGAGTGTTCTGTAGCCAAGAATGGAAATGGCAATGGGAGTTCTGGAAAGAAGCCCAATCCCTTCACCAGAGGTCAGGTGAACCACATCAACGTGGAGGAGGTTGAAGAGCAGTTGGATGTAGTTATCGGTAAGTTTTTGGTTAAGTCATTTACCGCTCTCGTTCTTTTGGATATTGGTGCATCGCATTCATACATATCAAGGGGATTTGTGGACAAGTTTAAGTTGCCTACCTTAGCCCTTAGGTCACCCATGTTACTAAGCTCACCAGGAGCAGAGTATATGGCCAGCCGATGGTGTGACATGTTACCGTTGACCATTGGTAGCCATGTGTTTCCCTTAGATCTAATAATTTTGGAATCACAAGGATTGGATATAATACTACGCATGGATTGCTTATCGAAGTAAAGAGGTAATATCGATTGTGCTAGTAAGTCGATACTTCTCACCACCCTTGAGGGAAAGAGGATTGTCGGTGTCAAAACCGACGGATCTCGGGTAGGGGGTCCCGAACTATGCGTCTAGGCGGATGGTAACAGGAGACAAGGGACATGATGTTTTTACCCAGGTTCGGGCCCTCTGGATGGAGGTAAAACCCTACTCCTGCTTGATTGATATTGATGATATGGGTAGTACAAGAGTGGATCTACCACGAGATCAAGGAGGCTAAACCCTAGAAGCTAGCCTATGGTATGATTGTTGCTCGTCCTATGGACTAAAACCCCCGGTTTATATAGACACCGGAGAGGGCTAGGGTTACACAGAGTCGGTTACAATGGTAGGAGATCTACATATCTGTATTGCCAAGCTTGCCTTCCATGCTAAGGAAAGTCCGATCCGGACACGGGACGAAGTCTTCAATCTTGTATCTTCATACTCTTGGAGTCCAGCCGATGATGATAGTTTGGCTATCCGGACACCCCCTAGTCCAGGACTCCCTCAGTAGCCCCTGAACCAAGCTTCAATGACGACGAGTCCGGCGCGCATATTGTCTTCGGCATTGCAAGGCGGGTTCCTCCTCCGAACAATTCGTAGAAGATTGTGAACACCAGGATAGTGTCCGGCTCTGCAAAATAAATTCCACATACCACCATAGAGAGAATAATATTTACACAAGTTCAATCTGCTGACGTATTTTGTGGAGTGACGTCACACCACAACCAAGCCTTTACTCGAATCGTTTTTATTATTCCACCTCAGCGCGTTTAGCGAAGTGGTTTCCTTGGCACGTCTTGTCGAAGCAGAGATCGTGTCCCCTTATTCCGGGATTCTCATCAATACGGACGTGGGTAACCCAACCGCGCCATTGATTGTGGCGCTTGGGAGATAAGCGAGTTTTACCAGGCTAGTGGGGATGCATAGTTTCATCCGCCCATATATAAGGGGATAAGGATCCACCTTTTTACCCACTGTCGGTGTCAAAACCGGCGGATCTCGGGTAGGGGGTCCCGAACTGTGCGTCTAGGCAGATGGTAACAGGAGACAAGGGACACGATGTTTTACCCAGGTTCGGGCCCTCTTGATGGAGGTAAAACCCTACGTCCTGCTTGATTGATATTGATATTGTGGATGTTTACAAGAGTGGATCTACCACGAGATCAAGGAGGCTAAACCCTAAAAGCTAGCCTATGGTATGATTGTACGGGTTGATGTTGTTCGTTGTCCTACGGACTAGAGCCATCCGGTTTATATAGACACCGGAGAGGGCTAGGGTTACATAGAGTCGGTTACAATTGTAGGAGATCTACATATCCGTATTGCCAAGCTTGCCTTCCACGCCAAGGAAAGTCCCATCCGGACACGGGACGAAGTCTTCAATCTTGTATCTTCATAGTCTTGGAGTCCGTCCGATGATGATAGTTCGGCTATCCGGACACCCCCTAGTCCAGGACTCCCTCAGTAGCCCCTGAACCAGGCTTCAATGACGACGAGTCCGGCGCGCATATTGTCTTCGGCATTGCAAGGCGGGTTCCTCCTCCAAACAATTCATAGAAGATTGTGAACACCAGGATAGTGTCCGGCTCTGCAAAATAAATTCCACATACCACCGTAGAGAGAATAATATTTACACAAGTTCAATCTGCTGACGTATTTTGTGGAGTGACGTCACACCACAACCAAGCCTTTACTCGAATCATTTTTATTATTCCACCTCAGCGCGTTTAGCGAAGTGGTTTCCTTGACACATCTTGTCGAAGCAGAGATCGTGTCCCCTTATTCCGGGATTCTCATCAATACGGACGTGGGTAACCCAACCGCTCCATTGATTGTGGCGCTTGGGAGATAAGCGAGTTTTACCAGGCTAGTGGGGACGCATAGTTTCATCCGCCCATATATAAGGGGATAAGGATCCACCTTTTTACCCACTGTCGGTGTCAAAACCGGCGGATCTCGGGTAGGGGGTCCCGAACTGCGCGTCTAGGCGGATGGTAACAGGAGACAAGGGACACGATGTTTTACCCAGGTTTGGGCCCTCTTGATGGAGGTAAAACCCTACGTCCTGCTTGATTGATATTGATATTGTGGATGTTTACAAGAGTGGATCTACCACGAGATCAAGGAGGCTAAACCCTAAAAGCTAGCCTATGGTATGATTGTAAGGGTTGATGTTGTTCGTTGTCCTACGGACTAGAGCCATCCGGTTTATATAGACACCGGAGAGGGCTAGGGTTACATAGAGTCGGTTACAATTGTAGGAGATCTACATATCCGTATCGCCAAGCTTTCCTTCCACGCCAAGGAAAGTCCCATCCGGACACGGGACGAAGTCTTCAATCTTGTATCTTCATAGTCTTGGAGTCCGGTCGATGATGATAGTCCGGCCGATGATAATCCGGCCGATGATGGTAGTCCGGCTATCCGGACACCACCTAATCCAGGACTCCCTCAGTAGCCCCTGAACCAGGCTTCAATGATGATGAGTCCGGCGCGCATATTGTTCGGCATTTCAAGGCGGGTTCCTCCTCCGAATAATTCGTAGAAGATTGTGAACACCAGGATAGTGTCCGGCTCTGCAAAATAAATTCCACATTCCATCGTAGAGAGAATAATATATATACACAAGTTCAATATGCTGACGTTTTTTGCGGCATGACGTCACACCACTACCAAGCCATTACTTGAATTGTTTTTTATTTTACCACCTCAGCGCATTTAGCGAAGCGGTTTCCTTCGCACGTCTTGTCGAAGCAGAGATCATGTTCCCCCTTAATCCGGGATTCTCATCAATACGGACGTGGGTAACCCAACCGCGCCATTGATGGTGACACTTGGGAGATAAGCGAGTTTTACCAGGCAGGTGGGGACGCATAGTCTTCGTCCGCCTACATATAAGGGATAAGGATTCACCTTTTCACCTACGCCTTCTTCCTCCTTTGCTTATCCATCTCCGCGCACTCGAGCTCCAGCGCCCAAGTTTGCGCATCTCGTCTCGACCTTCTCCGACCATGTCCGGAGCGGGAGGCAAGTGGATGACCTCCTCCGTTACGGAGGAGCACATCGAAAACTGCGCGGCACCGGCTATCTGTCCGGCGACCCCCGAGTTCAGATCTGGTATGTTGGGCAAGATGCCCAACATCCTGTGGTTCGAAGGGGCCTTCATGGAATCCGTCAAGGGATGGCAATCGGGGTGGTTCTATATCACCGAGCCGCGCGACCCTACATGGGCGGCGGCCCCCGAGTTCAAATCTGGTATCCCCACGCAGCTCACCTCCTGGAAAAAGAAGGGCTTGCTGTGGGGTAGTTCGGAGGAGGTGACAGGACTCCAAGCCTGTATCCAGAAGCTGGTGAAGAAGCTCAGGCTGGTTAAGGTGGTCCAAGTCATGCTCGTCCGCCGGATTCTCCCATGCCAAGAGCGGGCATTCTATCTGTGGGAGTTTGATCCGGAACAGCACCAAGTGTTGAGCGGGCTCTTTGACACGATGTACGAAGGCGCCTGGAGGGTGCTGTTTAAGGGCGCCGAAGCCCCCGCATCCGCGACTGAAGATCGCGGATTTCGCTCGCAGCGCCAAGCTGACGAGGTAAGTGATTCTACCCCTTTACGGGACACTTGCTTTTCATAGTTTGACTCTATGCGGGTTTTGATTTCCCCTTTTCCTTTGACAGGCCTGGATGAAGAAGGCGGAGCAGATCAACTGCCCGGCTCCCATGCCAGAAAACCCAGTAGACGCCCGTCTAGCGGGGCTGCTGGTTCCGGCACCGCACATGGTGCCGGAGAAGAAGGCCAAGAAGGAGGTCATGGGTACTCGAAAGAGTTCCCGTTTTCATGTGTCCGACGACTCCGAGGAGGACTCCTACCCCGAAAACAAGGAGGAGAAAGAGGACTCTCTCCCAGAGGAGGGAGAGAGGAAGAGGAAGGCTTCCCCAACAGGGGAGGCCGAAGGGTCCAAAAGGGGAAGGACTATTCCCCCGGACAGCTCCGCCAACATCAACGTTGGCGAGGAAGAATGGCCTTCAAGGGCCAGGCCTCCGGCGAGATCGTAAGTATGCGGATTCCTGAATGATTTATAATTTCTTTTTATGTCACATAGCGTCCTTCTAATGTCGCATACTGCCTGTAGTCCGGCCGGTGATGATCTCCCCGCTTCATCGAGCGGGTCTTTGGCTCCGTCGAATGTGGATTCCATCCCGACGGCCTCTACCCCTCGCGCCGCTGAGGAAGCCGAGGTGGGATCCCAAGAAGGGACCCATCAGGGGGAGGCTCCGGAGGCGCCACAAGGCGGCCTCCCGGACTTTGCGCCGGACTCCACATCGGAACCCGCAGTGGTTCCGGAGTCCGGCCGGCGGCCCCTTCGCAAGAAGGGCAAGACCGTGACGCCGGCGGCTTCCGTCCAACCGAAGGCGCCGGACAGCTTATTGGAGGTGCTCCAAGGCGCTTCCATCAAGGAAGAACACCGCACTATCATGAGTGCGGTGATTCAGAAGGTACAGCTCGCCAAGAGCGGGCTGACCGAAGCCTGCAGTAGCCTTCTAACAGGCTTTGAGGTAAGAAGTTAAAATTATGTAATGTAATGCCGCATAGACAGTAGCCCCTGATGCTTGGTTCGGTGTTCGGAAAGAAAAGTCGGACTGAGGATCTAAAAAGATATACGCAGGGTTGCTAAAAAGTTATGTCAATATGGGTTGCAGGCTGCGCTGCTGACCTCTGCCGCACTGACTGCGGAGGTCGGTGCTTTGAAGCAGGAGCTCGAGCGGTCCGAGCAAGAGCTCGGCCGTGCCAAGAAGCAGCTCCAGGACAAAGAAGGTGAGTAACACCACTTTGAACTTGTACCTTACAGAAAAGGATTTAGGTTGCAATAAAAGAATAACAAGGATAACATGGGTACTGCAGGGGCCACGAACGAGGTGGCAACCCTGAAGGAAGCCGTGTCCGCGGACGAATGCAGTGCGGCCGCGGAACGGACAGAGCAAGAAAAGCAGGAGGCACAGGTGGCGGCGGTTCGGCAAGAGCTCCAGGCTCTCATGGAAAAGCATGAGAGTTTGGAGCGTGACTCAAAGACTCGAGAGTCCGAGCTTGCCTCGGCTCTCGAAAGTGCCAAAGCCGCCAAGGCCGAGGCCCATAAGGCCCTTCAGGAGGTGGAAGATGTGAAGAAAATAGAGGCGGGTAAGGCATTTTTCATGCAAAGCAAGCATGTTAATGTAAACTACCTGACACTTACCCGGATTCGGAGCTCTCCAGGGGCGTTTGCAGATTTGCCTCGCAGTGCATCCGATGCCGCCGCATTCTACCGTGGTGAGGAGGGAAGCTCAACGGAGAAGGTCTTTTGGTCTCAGTATGCTGAGGCCGGCCATCCGATGCCCCCTAGCGACCAGCTGAAGCAATTGTTCGAACTCCACAAGGTAGCTGAGGAGGCCATGAAGGGCCTCATAGTCCGGATGTGGCCTGGAGAGGCCATGCCTGGAAGCTACTTCGGCCTCGTGCGGCGGCTGGTGGACGCGTGCCCCTGGGTGGAGGTCATCAAGCGCTCCGCCTGTATTGAAGGTGCTCGTCGGGCCCTTGCCCGCGCAAAGGTGCATTGGGGCAAGTTGGATGGGAGAACCTAATCACTGACGCGCCACCAACGGGCAAGGAATATCGTACACCCGAAATGTACTATAAGACTGTCCTAAAGGGTGCCCGCAAGATTGCGGATGAGTGCCCCCGAGATGTAATTATTGAGTAAACTCGCTATGTAGTATCCTGTGCGCTGAAAACTTTGTTCATATGTGCTAAGAAATGCTTGTTGAATTTAAAATATTACCTTTTGTGCGGCCGTTTGTTAAATCTGAGAGATGGCAAGTCGTCGGCTTCAGCCCCCATGCCGCGAGTGCTGGGGTGTTCGGGATAAACTTGAGCACTCTTGTTCCCATTGCTGGGTCCATCTAGGGAGGCGCTCAACACAACGAACAAGGCAACCGGACTTATAATGCTTGAACACCCTCACTTAGCCATAGAATTCTATAATTTTAAATTTCAGCGAAGCCCCTAGTATTCGGAAGACCGAATCCGGGGCGCTATCCACGCCTTCGTCGGACATTATCCGGAACTTCGCTCGAAGCGGCGTAGGTCTTTAGGGACCCGAAAAAACCTCTCGAACAGCGACCAGTATCTCGCCTTATCATGACAGTCAGTTTTTGCTTTCTCCACTGAGGCGTTAACCCGGCTCAACCGGGGCACAATCGCAGTGGTTCTCCCAGTGCTACCTTAGCCGATAGAACGGAAACGTAAGGTGCCAAACATGGGAGCCGGGCAAACCCAACTATTGACCCAAGACATGATTCGGAGCCGATTCATATAATGCTATAAGTTCGGGGTGCCGCACTTGTGAAAGTGTTCGGACTTATCACACCATAATGCGGGGAACATAAGCCCCTGGTGTATTCAGCTTTACCAAAATATACGGATGCAACATGTCGTAAATGAACATATATATAGAAAGTAATGCAATTATGGGCGAAAAGTGCTGCATTTTATTCAAGAAGGTCTGCTATGAGTGCGAAATGATACAAATAGTGCGGAAAGCAAGGGATTGGACGAATTAAAGGCGTCTCCCTCCAGGGGTAGGCCGCGGAATGGTGTATTTAACAAATTTAATGCTCGTAATGGAGACCACCTGAGTGTTCGTCGCGGCCTTTGTCCCTCCCTGGCTGTTGCATCATGAGTTCGGCAGGTTCGCCGCCGGACAGAGTCCTGTATATAAAAAAGAGAAAAATAAAAGAAAAGAGCAACACACTTGAGAGCCCCTGGTGTGGTCGAACCGCACTCTGGGTTTGTTGTGGTCGTGCCCTGTCCCCTAGACCCATGGTATCTCCAGGGCGTAATTATGTACGCGGAGAGTTTGTCTTGCAATTGTGCGAGGGCTGGGGTTGGGGCCGCACTGCTACGCGTGCTCGGAACGTGCCAGGTGGTCTTGGTTGATGTTGCTCCGGGCGCGTTTGGCTTTGTCCGGTCGTTTAACAGCCGGACTCGAGAATTGCCTTAAAAGGCTGCTCTGTACTTCTGCCGCGAGAGCCGCTGTATGTTCCTCCGTTCGGAGGGAGCGTTCCGTGTTTCCATTGACCGTGATGACTCCACGAGGGCCTGGCATCTTGAGCTCAAGGTATGCATAATGTGGCACCGCGTTGAATTTTGCGAACGCGGTTCGTCCGAGCAGAGCGTGATAGCCACTGTGGAACGGGACTATATCGAAGATTAACTCCTCGCTTCGGAAATTATCCGGGGATCCGAAGACCACTTCCAGTGTGACTGAGCCTGTACAATTGGCCTCAACTCCTGGTATGACGCCTTTGAAGGTCGTCTTTGTAGGTTTAATCCTTGAAGGGTCTATGCCCATCTTGCGCACTGTATCCTGATAAAGCAGGTTCAGACTACTGCCGCCGTCCATCAGGACTCTCGTGAGGTGAAAACCATCAACGATTGGGTCTAAAACCAATGTGGCGAATCCGCCATGGCGAATACTGGTCGGATGGTCTCTTCGATCGAAAGTGATCGGGCAAGAAGACCATGGGTTGAATTTTTGGGCGACTGGCTCCATCGCATATACGTCCCTTAGTGCACGCTTCCGCTCCCTCTTGGGTATATGCGTTGCGTATATCATATTTACCGTCCGAACTTGAGGGGGGGATCCCTTCTGTCCTCTGTTGTTCGACAGCCGGGTCTCTTCCTCGTCATCGCTGTGTAGCCCCTTGTCATTGTTTTCGGCAATTAATTTGCCTGGCTGCTTGAATACCCAACAATCTCTGTTGTGTGGTTAGCTGGCCTTTCGGGGGTTCCATGTATTTGACAAGAGCGGTCGAGTATTCGGTCCAAATTGGACGGGCCCGGAGTAGTTCTTTTAAATGGCTTCTTCCGTTGACCGGGTTTGGAGCCTCAGAATCCGGCGTTGACTGCCGTATCCTCATTGCTGTCGCCGTTAATGCGACGTTTGTTTTTGTTTCGACGCGACCTGCCATTGTGGTCCTTGATATCCGAACTACCAGCATTTTTGCTGAGGTTGTTGCTGCGAGCTAGCCAGCTATCCTCTCCCGCACAGAAGCGGGTCATGAGTGATGTGAGGGCTGCCATGGATTTCGGCTTCTCCTGTCCTAGGTGCCGGTCCAGCCACTCGTCGCGGATGTTATGTTTGAAGGCAGCGAGGGCTTCCGCATCCGGACAGTCGACGACTTGATTTTTCTTTGTTAAGAACCGTGTCCAGAATTGCCTGGCCGATTCGTCTGGCTGCTGGATTATGTGGCTTAGGTCATCTGCGTCCCGTGGTTGCACATACGTGCCCTGGAAGTTGTCGAGGAATGCGGCTTCCAGGTCTTCCCAGCATCCAATTGACTCCGCGGGCAGGCTGTTAAGCCAATGCCGAGCTGGTCCTTTAAGCTTGAGCGGGAGATATTTGATGGCATGGAGATCGTCGCCGCAGGCCATATGTATATGAAGGAGATAATCCTCAATCCAAACCGCGGGGTCTGTTGTGCCATCGTAGGATTCGATGTTAACGGGTTTAAACCCTTCAGGGATTTGATGATCCATTACTTCATCAGTGAAGCATAGTGGGTGTGCGGCGCCTCTGTATTGCGCAATGTCGCGACGTAGCTCAAGAGAGCGTTGTCTGCTGTGTTAGGCCCGGCCGGAGTAGTTGTATCCGGCGTGACGGTATTCGTCGTGGGTCTTGGGGTGCCCACGTGATCCATAGATAGATCTGGATTGTCTTGCCTTGTCCTCCAATATGTCCCGCAAGTCCGGCGCATTCCCCCGTGGCCTCGCGCTTTTTGAGCGGTGCCGGGGTACGGTTTTGGTGGAGGGCTTACATGCCTCTCTGTCGCGACCACGAGGTGGTCGGTCTGCCGTATTGTGCGCTAGTGCTGCCGGTTTGTATGCTTCCTCCTCCAGTCGGGGGAGCAACTTGCGTTTTGGGTAGCTTTTGGAGGGGCGTTCGAGTTCATACTCTTCGGCCGCGAGGACCTCGGTCCATCTGTCGGCCAGCAGGTCTTGATCAGCTTGAAGCTGTTGCTGCTTTTTCTTTAGACTGTTTGCTGTGGCCATTAGCCTGCGTCTGAAACGCTCTTGTTCGACGGGATCCTCAGGCACGACGAATTCGTCGTCGTCGAGGCTTGCCTCGTCTCCGGAGGGAGGTATGTAATTATCATCCTCGACCTCTTCGTCCGCCGCCCTCTCGTGAGGGCTTGCTTCTGCCTCCTCCTGCGCTGAATCTTGCTGGAGGGGGTTATCTTCGGCACTTTCAGGGGTGTTATTATCTCCTGTGCCGGAATCTCCATTCTTGCTGTGGCGGGATTTAGAGCGGCGCCGCTGACGTCGGCGCTTGGGCTGTTTCTTTAAGGAATCTGCCTCCACTGCTTCTTCACCGTCCCCATCTTTTGGGGTGTCCACCATGTATATGTTGTATGACGAGGTGGTCTTCCAGTGTCCCATAGGCACTGGTTCTTGATAGTCTCCGGCATCATCGTCCATACCGTCGATGTCTTCGGAGTCGTAGTCGAGTACGTCGGTTAGATCGTCGACGGTGGCTACGAAGTGGGTGGTGGGTGGGCTCTGAATTTCTTTGTCGTCCGCGTCCCAACCATCCTAGCCGTAGTCCGGCCAGGGCTCTCCGGATAGCGAGAGGTGCTTCAGCGAATTTAAGATGTCGCCGAAGGGTGAGTGTTGAAAGATGTCTGCAGCGGTGAATTCCATGATCGGCGCCCAATCGGATTCGACTGGCAGGGGCGCAGGAGGTTCGGAGTCCGGTAGGGAGTCCGGCACCTCGGAGTCGTGAGCTTTATGCGGGACAAGGTCAGTGTTTGGCTCCATCTCCGTAGAAGTTGCAGCTCCCGAGGCGGTGTCCAGCCACCCGTCCTCGATCTGCGCAATCGGTTCTGGACTATAGGTCAGAGCGGATTCGTGTGCGGCCTCCAAGGCGCTGTCCGGCGGCAGAGTTAGGTCGTGCCCATCGTGACAGTGCGGCGCACTTAGATGCGGCTCGGATCCATCGAGGATCAAGTCCCCGCGGATATCGCCCGTGAAGTTTAGGCTTCCAAACCTGACCTGACGGCTAGGGGCGTAGCTTTCGATCTGCTCCATATGGCCAAGCGAGTTGGCCCGCAGTGCGAAGCCACCGAATAAGAAGATCTGTCCGGGGAGAAAAGTCTCACCCAGGACTGCGTTGTTGTTGATTGAAGAGGCCATCAAGCCTATCGGTGATGACACAGAGGAACTCTCAATGAAAGCACCAATGTCGGTGTCAAAACCGGCGGATCTCGGGTAGGGGGTCCCGAACTGTGCGTCTAGGCGGATGGTAACAGGAGACAAGGGACATGATATTTTACCCAGGTTCGGGCCCTCTTGATGGAGGTAAAACCCTACGTCCTGCTTGATTGATATTGATATTGTGGATGTTTACAAGAGTGGATCTACCACGAGATCAAGGAGGCTAAACCCTAAAAGCTAGCCTATGGTATGATTGTAAGGGTTGATGTTGTTCGTTGTCCTACGAACTAGAGCCATCCGGTTTATATAGACACCGGAGAGGGCTAGGGTTACATAGAGTCGGTTACAATTGTAGGAGATCTACATATCCGTATTGCCAAGCTTGCCTTCCACGCCAAGGAAAGTCCCATCCGGACACGGGACGAAGTCTTCAATCTTGTATCTTCATAGTCTTGGAGTCCGGCCGATGATGATAGTTCGGCTATCCGGACACCCCCTAGTCCAGGACTCCCTCAGTAGCCCCTGAACCAGGCTTGAATGACGACGAGTCCGGCGCGCATATTGTCTTCGGCATTGCAAGGCGGGTTCCTCCTCCAAACAATTCGTAGAAGATTGTGAACACCAGGATAGTGTCCGGCTCTGCAAAATAAATTCCACATACCACCGTAGAGAGAATAATATTTACACAAGTTCAATCTGCTGACGTATTTTGTGGAGTGACGTCACACCACAACCAAGCCTTTACTCGAATCGTTTTTATTATTCCACCTCAGCGCGTTTAGCGAAGTGGTTTCCTTGGCACGTCTTGTCGAAGCAGAGATCATGTCCCCTTATTCTGGGATTCTCATCAATACGGACGTGGGTAACCCAACCGCGCCATTGATTGTGGCGCTTGGGAGATAAGCGAGTTTTACCAGGCTAGTGGGGACGCATAGTTTCATCCGCCCATATATAAGGGGATAAGGATCCACCTTTTTACCCACTGTCGGTGTCAAAACCGGCGGATCTCGGGTAGGGGGTCCCAAACTGTGGGTCTAGGCGGATGGTAACAAGAGACAAGGGACACGATGTTTTACCCAGGTTCGGGCCCTCTTGATGGAGGTAAAACCCTACGTCCTGCTTGATTGATATTGATATTGTGGATGTTTACAAGAGTGGATCTACCACGAGATCAAGGAGGCTAAACCCTAAAAGCTAGCCTATGGTATGATTGTAAGGGTTGATGTTGTTCGTTGTCCTACAGACTAGAGCCATCCGGTTTATATAGACACCGGAGAGGGCTAGGGTTACATAGAGTCGGTTACAATTGTAGGAGATCTACATATCCGTATCGCCAAGCTTGCCTTCCACGCCAAGGAAAGTCCCATCCGGACACAGGACGAAGTCTTCAATCTTGTATCTTCATAGTCTTGGAGTCCGGTCGATGATGATAGTCCGGCCGATGATAATCCGGCCGATGATGGTAGTCCGGCTATCCGGACACCCCCTAATCCAGGACTCCCTCAGTAGCCCCTGAACCAGGCTTCAATGACGATGAGTCCGGTGCGCATATTGTTCGGCATTGCAAGGCGGGTTCCTCCTCCGAATAATTCGTAGAAGATTGTGAACACCAGGATAGTGTCCGGCTCTGCAAAATAAATTCCACATTCCACCGTAGAGAGAATAATATATATACACAAGTTCAATCTGCTGACGTTTTTTGCGGCGTGACGTCACACCACTACCAAGCCATTACTTGAATCGTTTTTTATTTTACCACCTCAGCACATTTAGCGAAGCGGTTTCCTTCGCATGTCTTGTCGAAGCAGAGATCGTGTTCCCCCTTAATCCGGGATTCTCATCAATACGGACGTGGGTAACCCAACCGCGCCATTGATGGTGACGCTTGGGAGATAAGCGAGTTTTACCAGGCAGGTGGGGGCGCATAGTCTTCGTCCGCCTACATATAAGGGATAAGGATTCACCTTTTCACCTACACCTTCTTCCTCCTTTGCTTATCCATCTCCGCGCACTTGAGCTCCAGCGCCCAAGTTTGCGCATCTCGGCTCGACCTTCTCCGACCATGTCCGGAGCGGGAGGCAAGTGGATGACCTCCTCCGTTACGGAGGAGCACATCGAAAGACCGCGCGGCACCGGCTATCTGTCCGGCGACATCGCGCACCGGCTGCCCGACGAGGGGCAGCTCATCCCCACCCCTAGGCCCCATGAGAGGGTCGTTTTTCTTCCCCATTTCCTCCGCAGACTGGGCTTTCCACTTCACCCCTTTGTTCGGGGACTCATGTTCTACTACGGCCTGGATTTCCATGATCTGGCGCCGAACTTCATCCTCAACATCTCGGCGTTTATCATCGTGTGCGAGGCCTTCCTCTTCATCCAGCCCCACTTCGGCTTCTGGCTCAAGACCTTCAATGTCAAGCCGAAGGTAGTGAAGGGCACAAGCGGAGTGCGGAGGCGCCATGTTGGGAAAGATGCCCAACGTCCTTTGGTTTGAAGGGGCCTTCGTGGAATCCGTCAAGGGGTGGCAATCGGGGTGGTTCTATATCACCGAGCCGCGCGACCCTTCATGGGCGGCGGCCCCCGAGTTCAGATCTGGTATCCCCACGCAGCTCACCTCCTGGAAAAAGAAGGGCTTGCTGTGGGGTAGTTCGGAGGAGGTGATAGGACTCCAAGCCTGTATCCAGAAGCTGGTGAAGAAGCTCAGGCTGGTTAACGTGGTCCAAGTCATGCTCGTCCGCCGGATTCTCCCATGCCAAGAGCGGGCATTCAATCTGTGGGAGTTTGATCCGGAACAGCACCAAGTGTTGAGCGGGCTCTTCGACACGACGTACGAAGGCGCCTGGAGGGTGCTGTTTAAGGGCGCCGAAGCCCCCGCATCCGCGACTGAAGATCGCGGATTTCGCTCGCAGCGCCAAGCTGACGAGGTAAGTGATTCTACCCCTTTACGGGACACTTGCTTTTCATAGTTTGACTCTATGCGGGTTTTGATTTCCCCTTTTCCTTTGACAGGCCTGGATGAAGAAGGCGGAGCAGATCAACTGCCCGGCTCCCATGCCAGAAAACCTAGTAGACACCCGTCTAGCGGGGCTGCTGGTTCCGGCACCGCACGTGGTGCCGGAGAAGAAGGCCAAGAAGGAGGTCACGGGTACTTGAAAGAGTTCCCGTTTTCATGTGTCCGATGACTCCGAGGAGGACTCCTCCCCCGAAAACGAGGAGGAGAAAGAGGAATGAAGAGGAACACAAGGAGCATTTGCGTTTAATTCTCGAGAAGCTCAGGGAACATCAGCTATATGCCAAGTTCAGCAAATGTGAGTTTTGGTTGAAGGAAGTTGGATTTCTTGGACATGTTATATTAGGAGAAGGTATAGCAGTAGACCCTACCAAGGTTCAGTCTGTCACTGAGTGGTTGGCACCCACCTCAGTTGGAGAGATCCGCAGTTTTCTGGGACTCGCGAGATATTATAGGAGGTTCATTGAGAATTTTTCTAAAATTGAGAAACCCATGACAGAGTTATTGAAGAAAGACACCAAGTTCAAATGGACCGAAGATTGTGAATCCAGTTTTCAGGAGTTGAAGAAACGTTTGGTTACAGCCCCGGTGTTGATTCTTCCAGATATACACAAGGATTTCCAAGTGTATTGCGATGCTTCTCGCTTAGGACTTGGAGGAGTACTTATGCAGGATGGAAGAGTTGTTTTATATGCTTCACGTCAGCTTCGACCGCATGAGTTGAATTATGCAACGCATGATTTGGAGTTAGCAGTCGTAGTGCATGCTCTCAAGACCTGGAGACATTTTCTTATTGGAAACCGTTCTGATGTATACATGGATCATAAGAGTTTGAAGTACATTTTCATGCAGAAGGAGTTGAATCTCTGGCGAAGGGGATGGTTGGAGCTTATAAAGGATTATGATATGAAGTTGCATTATCATCCAGGAAAGGCCAATGTCGTAGTAGACGCTTTGAGCCGGAAGAGTTATGTCAATACCCTCATAAGCGGAGGATTACCGCAGGAGTTAGCCGATGATCTCAAGGAACTTTGCTTGGAGATAGTTCCAAGAGGTTTTGTTGCAGCAATGGAGGTTCAGTCCACGTTATTGGGAAAGATTCGAGAAGCCCAGAAGGATGACAAGGAATTTGCTGAGATAAGGGAGAAGATGAGCAAAGTAAAAGCCAAGGGTTTTTGCGAGGATGAACACGAGACTTTGTGGTTTGAGGATTGTATATATGTACCCAATAATGCAGAGGTCAGGAAGTTAATACTTCAGGAGGCCCATGATTCGCCATACTCAATACACCCCAGAAATACCAAGATGTATTTCGATTTGAAGGAGCGTTTCTAGTGTACAGATATGAAGAAGGATATTGCCGAGTATGTAGCCGTATGCGATGTATGTCAGAGAGTGAAGGCAGAACATCAGAAGATACCAGGATTACTGTAGCCTATGCCGATACCCAAATGGAAGTGGGACAAGTTTGGCATGGATTTTATCACAGGATTACCCAGGACCCGATCAGGATATGATTCTATTTGGGTAGTAGTCGATCGCTTGACCAAAGTGGCTCACTTTATCCCAGTGAAAACCACCTATACAAGCGTGAAGTTGGCCAAGATAAATATGACCAGGATCGTATGTCTACATGGAGTTCTGAGGACCATTATATCAGATAGAGGAACACAGTTTACTTCTAAGTTTTGGCATCAGTTGCACCAGACTTTGGGTACCAGGCTAGAGTTTAGTACAACCTTTCATTCGCAGACAGATGGACAGACCAAGAGAGTCAACCAGATTCTGGAAGACATGTTGAGAGCTTGTGCATTAGATTATGGATCCAGTTGGGATGATAATTTGCCCTACGCAGAGTTCTCATACAACAAGAATTATCAAGCTAGTTTGAAGATGGCACCTTTCGAAGCTTTGTATGGGAGAAGGTACAGGACACCGTTGATGTGTGATGAAGTTGGAGACCGTCAATTGTTTGGACCAGATTTAATCAAAGAATCTGAGGAGTAAGTTGATTCGAGATAGACTGAAGGTAGCTTAATCCAGGCAGAAGAGTTATGCCGATACAAAACGCATATCATGTGTCCCCACTTCGAGGAGTTAAGAGAAAGTTAGCCCCGAGATTTGTAGGACCATACCGAGTTTTGGAGCGTATGGGAGAAGTGGCCTACGAGTTGGAGTTACCCGAAGGACTGTCAAGAGTTCATGATGTGTTTCACGTTTCCCTGTTGAAGAAGTGCCATGCTGAGATGGCCGATATTCCTCTCGGAGATATAGTTCGACTGGAAGCAATTCAGTTGGATAGTGATCTGACCTATGAGGAGAAACCAGTCAAGATTCTCGAGTTTGCCAGCCGTGTTACACGCAACAAGGTTATCAAGTTTTGCAAAGTTCAGTGGAGCCACCATTCCGAGGATGAAGCCACCTGGGAACGAGAAGAAGACCAACGGAAAGACGACCCACACCTATTTTCTAGCCAACCCGAATCTCGAGGGCGAGATTCATCCTAAGGGGGGGGTAGGTTTCTAACATCCCAATTTTCAATTTGGATGTTATACATAGGTCATCATATGCATATCATATTTTATTTGTATTTGGTTGTGATCCAAGAAATCTTAAGAAACTCAATGACCAAGGAGAGAGTTGGAGATTTCATAAATTTTCATATTTGAATTTTTCTAAAATTTGAAAAGAGGATCAATTTGGTTTTAATATTTTCCTCTCCGAATATTTCTAATATTAAAAATAAAAGAGAGAAGATAATATGACTTCTTCAAAAAAAAGATGAATATTGGAGGAATCTTTTTAAAATCATATATATATATATATATATTTGGATTTTATTTGTGATCTTATTTGAATTAGAAAAATATGCATTTTTCAAAACTGCATTTTTTAGTCTAGAAAAATGTTCACTTTGTTCTAAATATTTTATTTAGATGGTGAAAATTGTTTTTGGCATTTTTAGATTTTTTTATATTTTATTAGGATTTTTCTTCAGCGGAATTTTATTAAAAAAAACTTTTCCGCCCGACTGGGCCAAAGGCCCAGCCGAGCCGGGCTGAAGCCCACTCCCGCCGCCGCCTTCCTCGCGCCGCCACCGTCTCTGCCATGGACACCAATGAGGAGTCTGAGCCGGACTCCACCCCGGGCCGGCCCCTCCTCCAAGCCGCCGCCCCCCGGCCTTTATATGCCACCTCGAGCCGCCCACCACCGCAGCCAAGCTGTGCAGCCGCCGCTGCCGCTGCCGCGCTGCCGCTTGCCGCCGACGTCGCCGCCCCGCCGCGCCGCCGACGGAGCCGCCCCGCCTCGCCATTGCTCGACGACACCGCCGCCGGATCTCGTCGGATCTCGCCGCCGCCTGTTTTTCTTGTTGAATCGGTAAAACCGACAAAACCGTCCCCTGTTTTTTTCGTTAGATCGGTTCGGTTTGGTTTTTTTGGTTTCGCTAATCAGCGAACGTTCACCTGTTAGTTCGTTTTAACGAACAGTTTTCGTTCAGTTGTCTCTATTAGCGAACGTTCGTTCGTTAGTCTTTTCTTTTTAATTTATTTTTCGGCCAGGGACCTATCCATGATTATTTTTATCGCAGATTAGCCCCTGATCTTCAAACCCTCGCAACTTTTTGCTCATTTATCCAAATCCAGTGAAACCAATGCCAAAATCTTTGTCTCGGGCCCCTCTTTCCAATTGATCAACTTGAACATGGTTTTGACAAATTAAAATTTGGTTTCAGGCAGATTTGAGAACATCTTTTGATCGTTGATTGAGTTTCGTAGCTCCGATTTGATTGATTCTTTTTGCAAACCGAAGCACTTTGGTTGAACTTTCTCATCTGAGATTTACCCTTGCATCTATGCTTGAGTGCTTGTGTATGCTATTGTTTGTTTGCGACAGAATTTCCGGAGTGCGTAGCATGCTACTACGAGTCTCTAGGGTTTGCAGATCGTCAGCAAGGCAAGTAACAATTTAATCGTACCCCTTTATTACCCAGTTTTTATGCATTAGTTTCAACCCTCGAACATTGCATGAGTAGGATCTGATTTTAACATGTGGGTTGGGAAGTAGTTGATGAGGTAGAACCTATTGTCCTTTATTTCAAACCTTGGGAGTTACTTCTATGTTATGCTATTACTGTTATGCTATGCTAGTAGACATGGTTTGCTTTGAGTGATCCATGACAGATGTGAGGATTGTTAATTAATGGTTAACTTTAGGTGGCTACTTTAATACACATCTGGGTGGATTGGTTGAGGCACCCTGGAGCACCCAGTGGTTGTCAGGGCACTTGGAGTAATCCAATGTTGTCCTAGGATATCCCGGAGTACCCGTGTGATCATCCTATGGTTCGCCACCCAGGCTCAAAGGGATCATAAGATTATTCATGCTAGAAACTTCTGTGTGTAGCCACAAGCCATTATGAGCTCTAGCATAGTTGAGTATGTTGCGTGACCTCTTTCAATTGTAGGCTAGCAGATGTAGGGGATGTAGGTGGTACTGTCTACCCAGAGTAGAGAGTTAATGCTTCTGAAACACTGTGTCTCGGTCATCCGTTTCTCAAACATCATGTAGTGCGAGAAACCTAACGGAGGAGATCGAGTCTTGTGGGGAAAAGTGTGCAAACCTCTGTAGAGTGTACAAACTAATCATGGTTAGCCGTGTCCCCGGTTATGGACATCTTGAGTATTCGGTTCTTGAATTATTGGTTTGATCTCATCACTCTTAATTAAATTTTTTGGGATATTAATAATGTTTAAATGGGATTGAGTTGGAGGAACCTTCTCAATATTTTTCAACCACAATGATAGTTAAATAAAATATATTCCTTTGTAGTGGGGGAAAAAATGGCTTTACACTAAAAATATGATAACCATAGAGCCTCCACCAGCCATATATGCATGTAGACATAGCTGTTATTTTGTTCATCATTCTACAATGTTATTTTGCGAGCATATTCCATGTGCTAACCCATTTCGGGCTGCAACATATTATGTTGCAGACTTTTCAAACGAAGAGTAAGGTGCGCTAGGTCGTTGTCGTGCACGCAGCTATGCCGTTGGAGTTGATGGACTCATTTACCTTCGATGCTTTCGCAGTTATCTTATTTAGATGGCCTTAAGCCACATTATTGTAATAAGTTCTCTTTTGAGACATTCGATGTAATAAGTGTGTGATTGCACTCTGTTATAAATCCTTCAAGTATTGTGTGTGTCAGCATCACCGATCCAGGGATGACACTTATACACAGAGATTTGGCCGTTTGAGGTCGGATCGCTACAACTTGTTATTGAACCATTTGATGTTTGGGGCTTTGATTATATGGGACCGTTTCCTTCCTCTAATGGGTATACACATATCTTAGTTGTTGTTGATTACGTTACTAAGTGGGTAGAAGCTATTCCAACTAGTAGTGCTGATCATAACACCTCTATTAAGATGCTTAAAGAAGTTATTTTTCCAAGGTTTGGAGTCCCTTGATACTTAATGACTGATGGTTGTTCATATTTTATTCATGGTGCTTTTCATAAAATGCTTGCTAAGTATGATGTTAATCATAGAATTGCATCTCCATACCACTCACAGTCTAGTGGTCAAGTAGGACTAAGTAATAGAGAGATTAAATTAATTTTGCAAAAGACTGTTAATAGATCTAGAAAGAATTGGTTAGCAGAAGCCTTGTTTTACCCCAAACTCGGGAGGACATACTCACCATAACCATGGAGGCAACAATCACAATGGAGGAAGTTTGCATAACCACATTGGCCCCAATAATGGAAATGGGAATGGAGCAAGCAGCAATCAGAACCGTTCCAACCCAGCAGCACCCGCCAAGAAGGACCTAAGTCACATTACTTGTTTCAAGTGCGGGAAGACTGGGCACTACGCCACCGAGTGTTCTGTAGCCAAGAATGGAAATGGCAATGGGAGTTCTGGAAAGAAGCCCAATCCCTTCACCAGAGGTCAGGTGAACCACATCAACGTGGAGGAGGTTGAAGAGCAGTTGGATGCAGTTATCGGTAAGTTTTTGGTTAAGTCATTTACCGCTCTCGTTCTTTTGGATATTGGTGCATCACATTCATACATATCAAGGGGATTTGTGGACAAGTTTAAGTTGCCTACCTTAGCCCTTAGGTCACCCGTGTTAGTAAGCTCACCAGGAGCGGAGTATATGGCCAACCGATGGTGTGACATGTTACCGTTGACCATTGGTAGCCATGTGTTTCCCTTAGATCTAATAATTTTGGAATCACAAGGATTGGATATAATACTACGCATGGATTGGTTATCGAAGTAAAGAGGTAATATCGATTGTGCTAATAAGTCGATACTTCTCACCACCCCTGAGGGAAAGAGGATTGTCGGTGTCAAAACCGACGGATCTCGGGTAGGGGGTCCCGAACTGTACGTCTAGGCGGATGGTAACAGGAGACAAGGGACACGATGTTTTTACCCAGGTTCGGGCCCTCTGGATGGAGGTAAAACCCTACTCCTGCTTGATTGATATTGATGATATGGGTAGTACAAGAGTGGATCTACCACGAGATCAAGGAGGCTAAACCCTAGAAGCTAGCCTATGGTATGATTGTTGTTCGTCCTATGGACTAAAACCCCCGGTTTATATAGACACCGGAGAGGGCTAGGGTTACACAGAGTCGGTTACAATGGTAGGAGATCTACATATCCGTATTGCCAAGCTTGCCTTCCATGCCAAGGAAAGTCCGATCCGGACACGGGACAAAGTCTTCAATCTTGTATCTTCATACTCTTGGAGTCCGGCCGATGATGATAGTTCGGCTATCCGGACACCCCCTAGTCTAGGACTCCCTCAGTAGCCCCTGAACCAGGCTTCAATGACGACGAGTCCGGCACGCATATTGTCTTCGGCATTGCAAGGTGGGTTCCTCCTCCGAACAATTCGTAGAAGATTGTGAACACCAGGATAGTGTCCGGCTCTGCAAAATAAATTCCACATACCACCATAGAGAGAATAATATTTACACAAGTTCAATCTGCTGACGTATTTTGTGGAGTGACGTCACACCACAACCAAGCCTTTACTCGAATCGTTTTTATTATTCCACCTCAGCGCGTTTAGCGAAGTGGTTTCCTTGGCACGTCTTGTCGAAGCAGAGATCGTGTCCCCTTATTCCGGGATTCTCATCAATACAGACGTGGGTAACCCAACCGCGCCATTGATTGTGGCGCTTGGGAGATAAGCGAGTTTTACCAGGCTAGTGGGGACGCATAGTTTCATCCGCCCATATATAAGGGGATAAGGATCCACCTTTTTACCCACTGTCGGTGTCAAAACCGGCGGATCTCGGGTAGGGGGTCCCGAACTGTGCGTCTAGGCGGATGGTAACAGGAGACAAGGGACACGATGTTTTACCCAGGTTCGGGCCCTCTTGATGGAGGTAAAACCCTACGTCCTGCTTGATTGATATTGATATTGTGGATGTTTACAAGAGTGGATCTACCACGAGATCAAGGAGGCTAAACCCTAAAAGCTAGCCTATGGTATGATTGTAATGGTTTATGTTGTTCGTTGTCCTACGGACTAGAGCCATCCGGTTTATATAGACACCGGAGAGGGCTAGGGTTACATAGACTCGGTTACAATTGTAGGAGATCTACATATCCGTATTGCCAAGCTTGCCTTCCACGCCAAGGGAAGTCCCATCCGGACACGGGACGAAGTCTTCAATCTTGTATCTTCATAGTCTTGGAGTCCGGCCGATGATGATAGTTCGGCTATCCGGACACCCCCTAGTCCAGGACTCCCTCAGTAGCCCCTGAACCAGGCTTCAATGACGACGAGTCCGGCGCGCATATTGTCTTTGGCATTGCAAGGCGGGTTCCTCCTCCGAACAATTCATAGAAGATTGTGAACACCAGGATAGTGTCCAGCTCTGCAAATAAATTCCACATACCACCATAGAGAGAATAATATTTACACAAGTTCAATCTGCTGACGTATTTTGTGGAGTGACGTCACACCACAACCAAGCCTTTACTCGAATCGTTTTTATTATTCCACCTCAGCGCGTTTAGCGAAGTGGTTTCCTTGGCACGTCTTGTCGAAGCAGAGATCGTGTCCCCTTATTCCAGGATTCTCATCAATACGGACGTGGGTAACCCAACCGCGCCATTGATTGTGGCGCTTGGGAGATAAGCGAGTTTTACCAGGCTAGTGGGGACGCATAGTTTCATCCGCCCATATATAAGGGGATAAGGATCCACCTTTTTACCCACTGTCGGTGTCAAAACCGGCGGATCTCGGGTAGGGGGTCCCGAACTGTGCGTCTAGGCGGATGGTAACAGGAAACAAGGGACACGATGTTTTACCCAGGTTCGGGCCCTCTTGATGGAGGTAAAACTCTACGTCCTGCTTGATTGATATTGATATTGTGGATGTTTACAAGAGTGGATCTACCACGAGATCAAGGAGGCTAAACCCTAAAAGCTAGCCTATGGTATGATTGTAAGGGTTGATGTTCTTCGTTGTCCTACGGACTAGAGCCATCCGGTTTATATAGACACCGGAGAGGGCTAGGGTTACATAGAGTCGGTTACAATTGTAGGAGATCTACATATCCGTATCGCCAAGCTTGCCTTCCACGCCAAGGAAAGTCCCATCCGGACACGGGACAAAGTCTTCAATCTTGTATCTTCATAGTCTTGGAGTCCGGTCGATGATGATAGTCCGGCCGATGATAATCCGGCCGATGACGGTAGTCCGGCTATCCGGACACCCGCTAATCCAGGACTCCCTCACCCACGCCTTCTTCCTCCTTTGCTTATCCATCTCCGCGCACTCGAGCTCCAGCGCCCAAGTCCGCACATCTCACCTCAACCTTCTCCAACCATGTCCGGAGCGGGAGGCAAGTGGATGGCCTCCTCCATCATGGAGGGGCACATCAAGAAGCTGCGCGGTGCCGGATATTTGTCCAGCGACATCGCGCACCGGCTCCCCAACGAGGGGCAGCTCATCCCCACCCCCAGGCCCCATGAGAGGGTGGTATTTCTTCCCCATTTCCTCCGCGGACTGGGCTTCCCACTCCACCCCTTTGTCCGGGGACTCATGTTCTACTACGACCTAGATTTCCACGATCTGGCCCCGAATTTCATCCTCAACATCTCGGCGTTTATCATCGTGTGCGAGGCCTTCCTCTGCATCCGGCCCCACTTTGGCTTGTGGCTAAAGACCTTCAATGTCAAGCCAAAGGTTGTGAAGGGCAGCCAAGCGGAGTGCGGAGGCGCCATGGTGGACAAGATGCCCAACGTCACTTGGCTCGAGGGCGCCTTTGTGGAAACCATCAAAGGGTGACAATCGGGGTGGTTCTACATCACCGAGCCACGTGACCCTGAATGGGCAGCGGCCCCGAATTTAGATCTGGCATCCCTATGTGGCTCACTTCCTGGAAAGAGAAGGGCCTGCAGTGGGGCGATTCGGAAGAGCTGACCGGACTCCAATCCTGTCTCCAAACCCTGGTGAACAAGAAGCTCAAGCTTGTCAACATAATCCAGGTCATGCTCATCCGCCGGATTCTCCCCTGCCAACAGCGGGACTTCAATTTGTGGGAGTTTGATCTGGCACAACACCAAAGCCTGAGCGGCCTCTTCGACACTACGTACGAAGATGCCTGGAGGGTGCTGTTCAAGGGTGCCGAGGGGCCCCCGCATCCGCTACTGAAGATCGCGGATTCAGCTCGCAGCGTCCGGCTGGCGAGGTAAGCCATGTTATCCTTTATGGGACACTTGCTTTTCATAGTTAGACTCTATGCGGGATCTAAACTCCCAATACCTTTAACAGGCCTGGCAGAAGATGTCCGGACATGTTAACTGTACGGCTCCCCTTCCAGAAGACCCAGCGGATGCCCGTCTAACAGGGTTGCTGGTTCCGGCACTTTACGTGGTGCCGGAGAAGAAGGCCAAGAAGAAGGCCACGGGAACCCGGAGGAGTTCCCGACGCCAGGTGTTATCGGATTCATCGTCCGATGACTCCGAGGCGGACTCCTCCCACGAGGACGAGGAGGAAAAGAAAGAGGCCTCTCCCCCAGCAGGGGGAGAGAAGAAGAGGAAGTCCTCCCCAACAGGGGAGGCCGAAGGGTCCAAGAAGGGAAGGACCCTTCCCCCGGACTGCTCTGCCAATGCCGGCGACGACGACGAGGAGTGGCCCTCAAGGGCCAAGCCCCTGGCGAGATCGTAAGTATCCGGACTCCTGAATAACTCATGATTTCCTTTTTGTCGCATAGCATCTTTTAACGCCGCATACAACCCTGTAGTACGCTCAAGGACGATCTTCCCGCTTCGTCGAGCGGGGCCTTGGGCACGTCGGATGTGAATAGCACTTCACTTCCGGCCGCCTCCTCCCCCCGCGATGCTGACGACGGCTAGGTGGGATCCCGGAAAGGGACCCACCAGGAAGAGGAGGCCCCTGAGGTGCCGCAGGGCAACCTCCCGAACTTCGGACCGGACTCCGCACCGGAACCTTCAGTGGTTCCGGAGTCCGGCGTGCGGCCCCTTCGCAAGAAGGGCAAGATTGTGATGCCGGCGGCCTCCGTCCAACCGGAGGCGCCGGATAACTTGCTCGAGGTGCTCAACGGCGCTTCCATCAAAGAAGAACACCGCACTATCATGAGTGCGGTGATTCAGAAGGTTCAGCTTGCCAAAAGCGGGCTGACCGAAGCCTGCAGCAGCCTTCTAACAGGCTTTGAGGTAAGAATTTTAAGATATGTAATATAATACCGCATAGACAGTAGCCCCTGATGCTCGGTTCGGTGTTCGGAAAGAAAAGCCGGACTGAGGATCTAAAAAGATATACGCAGGAGTCTTAAAAAATATGTCCATATGGGAATGCAAGCTACGCTGCTGACCTCTGCCGCACTGACTGCGGAGGTCAATACCTTGAAGCAAAGCCTCGAGCGGTCCGAGAGCGAGCTCGGCCGTGCCAAGAAGCAGCTCGAGGACAAGGAAGGTGAGTAACACCGTATTAAAGTTGTACCTTACAGAAAAGGATTTGGTTGCAAGAGAAATGACAAGGATAACGTGGGTACTCCAGGGGCTACGAACGAGGTGGCAACCCTGAAGGAGGCGGTGTCCGCTGCCGAACGCAATGCGGCCGCGGAACGCGTCGGGCGAGAGAAGCAGGAGGCGCGGGTGGCGGAGGTACAGCAAGAGCTCCAGGCTCTCGTGGAAAAACACGAGAATTTGGAGCGTGACTCGAAGACTCGAGAGTCCGAGCTTGCGTCGGCTCTTGAAAGCGCCAAAGCCGCTAAGGCCGAAGCCCATAAGGCCCTCCAGGAAATCGAGGAATTGAAGAAGATAGCGGCAGGTAAGGCATTCTTCATGCAAAGCAAGCATGTAAAAGTGAATTAACTATTACTTACCCGAATTCGGAGCTCTCCAGGAGCGTTCGCAGATCTGCCCTGCAGCATGTCCGACGCTGCCACTTTCTACAGAGCTGAGGAGGGGAGCTCGATGGAGAAGTTGTTCTGGTCTCAGTATGCTGAGGCCGGACATCCGGTGCCTCTTAATGACCAGCTGAAGCAGCTGGTCGAGCTCCACAAGGTGGCCGAACAGGCCATGAAGGGCCTTATAGTTCGGCTATGGCCTAAAGAGGCCATGCCTAGGAGCTACTTCGGCCTGGTGCGGCGGCTGGTGGATGCGTGTCCCTGGGTTGAAGTCATCAAGCACTCCGCCTGCATTGAAGGTGCCCGTCGGGCCCTTGCCCGTGCCAAAGTGCACTGGGGCAAGATGGATGCTGAGAAGCTTGTGACGGACGCGCCACCGCCGGGCAAGGAGTATCGCACACCCGAGATGTATTATAAGGGTGTCCTGAAGGGTGCCCGCATTATTGCGGGTGAGTGCTCCAAAGATGTAATATTTGAGTAGACTCGCATTTTGTTATCCTGTGCGCTGAAAACTTTGTTCATATGCACTAAGCAACGCTTGTTAATTTAAAATATTACCTTCTGTGCGGCCGTTTATCAAATCTGAGAGATGGCAAGTCGTCGGCTTCAGCCCCCATGCCATGAGTGCTGGGGTGTTCGGGATAAACTTGAGCGCTCTTTTTCCCATTTTTGGGTCCATCTAGGGAGGCGCTCAACACAACGAACAAGGCAACCGGACTTATAGTGCTTGAACACTCTCACTTAGCCATAGAATTCTATAATTTTAAATTTCGGCGAAGCCCCTAGTGTTCGGAAGGCCGAATTCGGGGCGCTATCCACGCCTGGGCCGGGCAAAGCCGGTTCCTCGCTCTAAGCGGCATAAGTCTTTAGGGACTCGAAAAAAACCTCTCGAACAGCGACTGGCTCTCGCCTCATCATGACGGTCAGTTTTAGCTTTCTGCACTGAGGTGCTCGCCCAGCTCAACTGGGGCACAATCGCAGTGGTTCTCCCAGTGCTACCTTAGCCGATATAGCGGAACGTAAGGTACCAAAACATGGGAGCCGGGCAAACCCAACTATTGACCCAAGCCATGATTCGGAGCCGATGCATATAATGCTATAAGTTCGGGGTGCCACACATGTGAAAGTGTTCGGACTTATCACACCATGATGTGGGGAACTTAAGCCCCTGATGTATTTGGCCGTACCAAAGTGTACGGATGCAACATGTCATAAATGAACATATGTATAAGAAAGAAATGCAATTATAGGCAAAAAAGCGATGCATTGTTAGTTCAAATAATACTACCGTGAATGCAGAACGATACAAATAGTGCGGTAAGCAAGGGGTGGAACTATTAGCATGTCCCCCTCCAGGGGTAGGCTGCGGAATGGTGTATAAAACAGGTATAATGCTCATAATGGAGACCACCTGGATACTCGGCGTGGCCTTTCTTCCTCCCTGGCTGTTGCATCGTGAGTTCGGCACGTCTACTGCCGGATAGGGCCTCTGGTAAACGGAGTCCTGAGGAAAAAAGAAAAAATGAAAGAAAAGGGATGACACATTTGGGAGCCCCTGGTGTGGTTGAGCCGCACTCTGGGCCTGCCATGGTCGTGCCCCTCCCCCTATGCTCATGGTATTTCTAGAGCATAGTGATGTACGCGGGGTACTGGTTTTGCAATTTTGCGAGGGCTGGGGTTGGGCCGCATTGCTACGCCTGCTCTGAACGTGCCAAGTGGTCTTGTTGTAGGTTACTCCGGGCACACTTAGCAGTGTCCGAACGCTTAACGGCCGGACTCGAGAATTGCCTTAAGAGGCTGCTCTGCACTTCTGCCGCGAGAGCCGCTGTATGTTCCTCCGTTCGGAGGAAGCGTTCAGTGTTTCCGTTGACCGTGATGACTCCTCGAGGGCCTGGCATCTTGAGCTTGAGGTATGCATAGTGCGGCACCGCATTGAACTTTGCAAACGCGGTTCGTCCAAGCAGTGCATGATAGCCGCTGCGGAACGGAACTATGTCAAAGATTAACTCCTTGCTTCGGAAGTTATCTGGGGATCCGAAGACCACTTCCAGTGTAACTGAGCCTGTACAATTGTCCTCTACACCTGGTATGATGCCTTTGAAGGTCATCTTTGTGGGTTTAATCCTTGAGGGGTCTATGCCCATTTTGCGCACTGTATCCTGATAAAGCAGGTTCAGGCTGCCTCCGCCGTCCATTAGGACTCTAGTGAGGTGAAACCCATCGACTATTGGGTCTAGAACCAATGCGGCGAACCCGCCATGGCGGATGCTGGTTGGGTGGTCCCTTCGATCAAAAGTGATCGGGCAGGAGGACCATGGGTTGAACTTTGGGGCGGCTGGCTCCATCGCGTATACGTCCCTGAGTGCACGCTTTCGCTCCCTTTTGGGTATGTGGGTTGCGTATATCATGTTCACCGTCCGCACTTGTGGGGGGAAACCCTTCTGTCCTCTATTGTTCGGTGGCCGGGTCTCTTCCTCGTCATCGCTATGCAGCCCCTTGTCATTGTTTTCGGCGATTAACTTGCCCGCCTGCTTGAATACCCAACAATCCCTGTTGGTGTGATTGGCTGGCTTTTCGGGGGTGCCGTGTATCTGACATGAGCGGTCGAGTATTCGGTCCAAATTGGACGGACCCGGAGTAGTTCTTTTGAATGCCTTTTTCCGCTGACCGGGTTTGGAGCCCTTGAATCCAGTGTTGACTGCTGTATCCTCAGTGTTATCGCCGTTAATGCGGCATTTTTGCTTGTTGCGACGTGACCTACCATTGCGGTCCTTGGTATCCGGACTGTCAGGATTTTTGTTGAGGTTGCTATTACGGGCTAGCCAGTTGTCCTCTCCCGCGCAGAAGCGGGTCATGAGTGATGTGAGGGCTTCCATGGATTTCGGCTTTTCCTGTCCTAGGTGCCGGGCAAGCCACTCGTCGCGGATGTTATGTTTGAAGGCTGCGAGTGCCTCTGCATCCGGACAGTCGACGATTTGATTTTTCTTGGTTAAGAACCATGTCCAGAATTGTCTGGCCGATTCATCTGGCTGCTGAATTATGTGGCTTAGGTCATCAGCGTCTGGTGGTCGCACATATGTGCCCTGGAAGTTATCAAGGAATGCGGCTTCCAGGTCCTCCCAACACCCAATTGATTCTGCTGGCAGGCTGTTAAGCCAATGCCGAGCTGCGCCTTTAAGCTTGAGTGGGAGGTATTTGATGGCGTGAAGATTGTCGCCGCGGGCCATGTGGATATGAAGGAGATAGTCTTCGATCCAAAGCGCGGGGTCTGTTGTGCCATCATAGGATTCAATGTTCACGGGTTTAAACCCTTCGGGGATTTGATGATCCATTACTTCGTCTGTGAAGCATAGTGGGTGTGCGGCACCTCTATATTGGGCTATATCACGACGTAGCTCAAGCGAGCTTTGTCTACTGTGTTCGGCCCGGCCGAAGTTGCTATATCCGGCGCGACGATCATCGTCGCGCATCATGGGGCGCCCACGCGATCCGTAGATCGATCCTGATTGTCTATCCTCCAATATGTCTTGCAAGTCTGGCGCATTCCCCCATGGCTTTGTACTTTTCGAGCGATGCCGGGGTACGGCTTTAGTGGAGGGTCTAGAGGCCTCTCTGTCTTGGCCACGAGGTGGCCGGATCAGCCGTATTGTGCGCTGGTGATGTAGGTTTATATGCTTCCTCCTCTAATCGGGGCAGCAGCTTGCGTTTGGGCTAGCTTTTGGAGGGGCGTTCGAGTTCATGCTCTTCGACCGCAAGGACTTCGGTCCATCTGTCGGCTAGCAGATCTTGATCAGCTCTAAGCTGTTGTTGCTTTTTTCTTGAGGCTGCTTGCCGTGGCCATGAGCCTGCGTTTAAAACGCTCTTGTTCGACGGGATCCTCAGGCATGACGAATTCGTCGCCGTCGAGGCTTGCCTCGTCTCCGGAGGGAGGCATGTAATTATCGTCCTCTACCTCTTCGCCTGCCGCTCTCTCGTGAGGGTTGGCTTCTCGGTCCTCCTATGCTGAATCTTGCTGGAGGGGGTTGTCTTCGGCACTGTCTGGGGTGTTATTGTCTCCGGTGCCGGAATCTCCATTCTTGTTGTGGCGGGATTTAGAGCGGCGCCGCTGATGCCGGCGCTTAGGTTGTTGCTTGGAGGGGTCTTCCTCCACTGTTCCCTCGCCATTCCCATCCTTTGGGATGTCCACCATGTATATATCGTATGAAGAGGTGGCTTTCTAGTGCCCCATAGGCGCTGGTTCTTTGTCGTCTCCGGCATCGTCGTCCATACCGTCAATGTCTTCGGAGTCGAAGTCTAGCATGTCGGTTAGATCGTCGATAGTGGCTACAAAGTGGGTGGTGAGTGGGCTTTGAATTTCTTCGTTGTCCGCATCCCAGCCGTCCTGACCGCAGTCCGGCCAGGGCTCTCCTGACAAAGAGAGACACTTTAGCGAATTCAGGATGTCGCCAAAAGGCGAGTGCTGAAAGATGTCCGTAGCGGTGAACTCCATGATCGGCGCCCAATCGGATTCGATTGGTAGGGGCGCAGAAGGTTCGGAGTCCGGCGAGGAGTCCGGCACCTCGGAGTTACGAGCTTCACAAGGGACAGAATCGGTATTCGGCTCCATCACCGTAGAAGTAGCAGCCCCCGAGGCGGTGTCTAGCCACCCGTTCTCGATCGGCGTAGTCGGCTCCGAGTTAAGGGTCGGAGCGGACTCTTGCGCGGCCTCCAAGGCACTGTCCGGCAACAGAGCTAGATCATGCCCATCGTGACAGTGCGGCACGCTCGACTGTGGCTCGAATCCGTCGAAGATCAAGTCTCCGCGGATGTCGGCCGTGAAGTTCAAACTTCAAAATCTGACCTGATGGCCAGGGGCGTAGCTTTCTATCTGCTCTAGATGGCCAAGTGAATTGGCCCACAGTGCAAAGCCGCCGAATACGAAGATCTGTTTGGGGAGAAAAGTTCCACCCTGGACCGCGTCGTTGTTGATGATCGAAGGAGCCATCGGGCCTATAGGTGACGACACAGAGGAACTCTCAATGAAAGCACCAATGTCGGTGTAAAAACCGGCGGATCTCGGGTAGGGGGTCCCGAGCTGTGCGTCTAGGCGGATGGTAACAGGAGACAAGGGACACGATGTTTTTACCCAGGTTCGGGCCCTCTCGATGGAGGTAAAACCCTACTCCTTCTTGATTGATATTGATGATATGGGTAGTACAAGAGTGGATCTACCTTGAGATCAAGGAGGCTAAACCCTAGAAGCTAGCCTATGGTATGATTGTTGTTCGTCCTATGGACTAAAACCCTCCGGTTTATATAGACACCGGAGAGGGCTAGGGTTACACAGAGTCGGTTACAATGGTAGGAGATCTACATATACGTATTGCCAAGCTTGCCTTCCACGCCAAGGAAAGTCCCATCCGGACACGGGACGAAGTCTTCAATCTTGTATCTTCATAGTCTTGGAGTCCGGCCGATGATGATAGTTCGGCTATCCGGACACCCCCTAGTCCAGGACTCCCTCAAGGATCAAGTATGTATCTAGGCATGCGCCTAGGAGGACTCAAGTAAATTCTCTCGGGAGTTGTTCAAGAGGAAGTGCCCGTTGTGAAGGATTACCCGGATGTATTTCCAGAGGAGTTACCAGGCATGCACCAGATCGAGGCATAGAGTTTTTGATAGAGATATTGCCAGGCACCAAACCAATATCGAAGAGACCATACCGGATCCCCTGTAATGATCTGGAGGAAATTAAGAATCAGATTGAGGAGTTATTGGAAAAAGGTTACATTCGACCAAGTTCGTCATCGTGGGGAGCCCCAGTGCTCTTAGTTGAGAAGAAGGATGGATCTTTGAGAATGGTTGTTGATTACCGTGCATTGAATGAAGTGACGATCAAGAATAAGTACCCACTACCGATGATCAATGATTTGTTTGATCAGCTGCAAGGAGCTAAAGTATTCTCCAAGATCGATCTTCGATCAGGATACCACCAGCTGAAGATCCGAGAACAGGATATACCTAAGACAACCTTTACCACCAGGTATGGGCTATATGAGTACACTGTCATGTCATTTGAATTGACTAATGCCCCTGCCTATTTCATGAGTATGATGAACAAAGTGTTCATGGAATTCTTGGATAAGTTTGTTGTGGTGTTCATTGACGATATTTTGGTGTACTCAAGGAATGAAGAGGAACACAAGGAGCATTTGCATTTAGTTCTCGAGAAGCTCAGGGAACATCAGCTATATGCCAAGTTTAGAAAATGTGAGTTTTGGTTGAAGGAAGTTGGATTTCTTGGGCATGTTATATCAAGAGAAGGTATAGCAGTAGACCCTACCAAGGTTCAGTCTGTCACTGAGTGGTTGGCACCCACCTCAGTTGGAGAAATCCGCAGTTTTCTGGAACTCGTGGGATATTATAGGAGGTTCATTGAGAATTTTTCTAAAATTGCAAAACCCATGACAGAGTTATTGAAGAAGGACACCAAGTTCAAATGGACAGAAGATTGTGAAGCCAGTTTTCAGGAGTTGAAGAAACGTTTGGTTACAACCCCGGTGCTGATTCTTCCGGATATATGCAAGGGTTTCCAAGTGTATTGCGACGCTTCTCGCTTAGGACTTGGAGGAGTACTTATGCAGGGCGGAAGAGTTATTTTATATTCTTCACGTCAGCTTCGACCGCATGAGTTGAATTATGCCACGCATGATTTGGAGTTAGAAGCCGTAGTGCATGTGCTCAAGACCTAGAGACGTTTTCTTATTGGAAACCGTTGTGATGTATACACAGATCATAAGATTTTGAAGTACATTTTCACGCAGAAGGAGCTGAATCTCTGGCAAAGGAGATGGTTGAAGCTTATAAAGGATTATGATATGAAGTTGCATTATCATCCAGGAAAGGCTAATGTCGTAGCAGACGCTTTGAGCTGGAAGAGTTATGTCAATACCCTCGTAAGCGGAGGATTACCGTAGGAGTTAGCCGGTGATCTCAAGGAACTTCGCTTGGAGATAGTTCCAAGAGGTTTTGTTGCAGCAATGGAGGTTCAGTCCATGTTATTGGGAAAGATCCAAGAAGCCTAGAAGGATGACAAGGAAATTGCCGAGATAAGGGAGAAGATGAGCAAAGGAAAACCCAAGGGTTTTCGCGAGGATGAACATGAGACTTTGTGGTTTGAGTATTATATATATGTACCCAATAATGCAGAGGTCAAGAAGTTAATATTTTAGGAGGCCCAGGATTAGCCATACTCGATACACCACGAAAATATCAAGATGTATTTGGATTTGAAGGAGCGTTTCTGGTGGACAGGTATGAAGAAGGATATTGCCAAGTATGTAGCCGTACGCAATGTATGTCAGAGAGTGAAGGCAGAACATCAGAAGCCAGCAAGATTACTGCAGCCTATGTCGATACCCGAATGGAAGTGGGACAAGATTGGCATGGATTTTATCACAGGATTACCTAGGACCCGATCAGGATATGATTCTATCTGGGTAGTAGTCGATCGCTTGACCAAAGTGGCTCACTTTATCCCAGTAAAAATGACCTATACAATCGTGAAGTTGGCCAAGATATATATGACCAAGATCGTATGTCTGCATGGAGTTCCGAGGACCATCATATCAGATAGAGGAACACAATTTACTTCGAAGTTTTGGCATCAGTTGCACCAGACTTTTGGTACCAGGCTAGAGTTTAGTACAACCTTTCATCCGCCGATAGATGGACATACCGAGAGAGTCAATCAGATTCTGGAAGACATGTTGAGAGCTTGTGCATTAGATTATCGATCCAGTTGGGTTGATAATTTGCCCTACGCAGAGTTCTCATACAACAACAGTTATACAGCTAGTTTGAAGATGGCACCTTTCGAAGCTTTGTATGGGAGAAGGTGCAGGACACCGTTGATGTGTGGCGAAGTTGGAGAGTGTCAGTTGTTTGGACAAGATTTAATCAAAGAATCTGAGGAGAAGGTTAAGTTGATTCGAGATAGACTGAAGGTAGCTCAGTCTAGGCAGAAGAGTTATGCCGATACAAAACACAAGGAGGTAGTTTATGAAATCGGAGACAAAGCATATCTTCGTGTGTCACCACTTCGAGGAGTTAAACGATTTGTAGTTAAGGGAAAGTGAGCCCCAAGATTTGTAGGACCATACAGAGTTTCTGACCGTTTGGGGGAAGTGGCCTACAAGTTGGAGTTATGTGAAGGACTGTCAGGAGTTCATGATGTGTTTCACATTTCCCAATTGAAGAAGTGCCATGCAGAGATGGCCGATATTCCTCTGAGAGATACAGTGCCCCTGGAAGCAATTCAGTTGGATAGTGATCTGACCTACGAGGATAAAACCAGTCAAGATTCTCGAGTTTGCCAGCCGTGTTACACGCAGCAAGGTTATCAAATTTCACAAAGTTCACTGGAGCCACCATACTGAGGATGAAGCCACCTGGGAACGAGAAGAAGACATGCGGAAAGACCACCCACACCTATTTTCTAACCAACCCGAATCTCGAGGGCGAGATTCATCCTAAGGGGGGTAGGTTTCTAACATCCCAATTTTCAATTTGGATGTTATACATAGGTCATCATATGCATATCATATTTTATTTGCATTTTGGTTGTGATCCAAGAAATCTTAAGCTACTCAAGGACCCAAGGAGAGAGTTGGAGATTTCATAAATTTTCATATTTGAATTTTTCTCAAATTTGAAAAGAGGATCCATTTGTTTTAATATTTTCCTCTCCGGATGTTTCTAATATTAAAAATAAAAGAGAGAAGATAGTATGACTTCTTCAAAAAAAAGAGGAATATTGGAGGAAATTTTTTAAAATCAAATATATATTTTATTTGGAATCTATTTGAGATCTTATTTGAATTAGAAAAATATGCATTTTTCAAAACTGCATTTTTTAGGCTAGAAAAATGTTTACTTTGTTCTAAATATTTTATTTAGACAGTGAAAATTGTTTTTGGCGTTTATAGATTTTTTTTATATTTTATTAGGATTTTTCTTTGGCGGAATTTTATTTAAAAAAACTTTTCCGCCCGACTGGGCCAAAGGCCCAGCCGATCCAAGCTGAAGCCCACTCCCGCCGCCGCCTTCCTCGCGCCGCCACCGTCTCTGGCACAGATGCTGAGGAGGAGTCCGAGCCGGACTCCACCCCGGGCCGGTCCCTCCTCCAAGCCGCCGCCCTCGGCCTTTATATGCCACCCCGAGCCGCCCACCACCGCAGCCACCGCCGCCGAGCCGTGCCGTCGCCGCTGTCACTGCTCGTCGTGCCGCCCGCTGCCGCTGCTGCACTGCCGTGCCGCCACTTGCCATCGATGTCGCTGCCCCGCCTCGCCATTGTTCGCCACCGCCGCCGCCGCCAGATCTCGTCCGATCTCGCCGCCACCGGTTTTTTCTAGTTGAATCGGTGAAACCGACAAAACCGTCCCCGTTTTTCTTTGTTAGATCAGTTCGGTTTGGCTTTTTTCGGTTTCGCTAATCAGCGAACGTTCACCCGTTAGTTCATTTTAACGAACAGTTTTCGTTCGTTTGTCTTTGTTAGCGAAAGTTCATTCGTTAGTCTTTTCTTTTTATTTTATTTTTCGGCCAGGGACCTATCCGCGATTGTTTTTATCGCAGATTAGCCCCTGATCTTCAAACCCTCGCAACTTTTTGCTCGTTTATCCAAATCCAGCGAAACCAACGCCAAAATCTTTCTCTCGGACCCCTCTTTCCAGTTAATCAACTTGAACATGGTTTTGACAAACTAAAATTTGGTTTCAAGCAGACTTGATTTCGAACATCTTTTGATCGTAGTTTGAGTTTCGTAGCTCCGATTTGATTGATTCTTTTTGCAAATGAAAGCACATCAGTTGAACTTCCAGTTTGGACTTTCTCATCTTAGTTTTACCTTGCATCTATGCTTGAGTGCTTGTGTATGCTATTGTTTGTTTGTGATAGAATTTCCGAAGTGCGAAGCGTGCTACTACGAGTCTCTAGGGTTTGCAGATCGTCAGCAAGGCAAGTAACACTTTGATCGTACCCCTTTATTACCCAGTTTTTATGCATTAGTTTCAACCGTCAAACATTGCATGAGTAGGATCCGATTTTAACATGTGGGTTGGGAAGTAGTTGATGAGGTAGAACCTATTGTTCTTTATTTCAAACCTTGGGAGTTACTTCTACGTTATGCTATTACTGCTATTCTATGCTAGTAGACATGGTTTGGTTTGAGTGATCCATGACAGATGTGAGGATTGTTAATTAATGGTTAACTTAAGGTGGCTACTTTAATACACATATGGGTGGATTGGTTGAGGCACCCTAGAGCACCCAGTGGTTGTCAAAGCACGTGGAGTAATCCAGTGTTGTCCTAGGATACCCCGGAGTACCCGTGTGATCATCCTATGGTTTGCCACTCAGGCTCAAAGGGATCATAAGATTAGTCATGCTAGAAACTTCCGTGTGCAGCCACAAGCCATTATGGGCTCTAGCATAGTTGGGTATGTTGCGTGACCTCTTTCAGTGGTAGGCTAGCAGATGTAGGGGATGTACGTGGTACTGTCTACCCAGAGTAAAGAGTTAATGCTTCTGAAAGACTGTGTCTTGGTCATCAGTTTCTCAAACATCATGTAGTGCAAGAAACCTAACGGAGGAGATCCAGTCTTGTGGGGGAAAGTGCGCAAACCTCTGCAGAGTGTACAAACTAATCATGGTTAGCCGTGTCCCCGGTTATGGACATCTTGAGTATGTGGTTCTTGAATTATTGGTTTGATATCATCACTCTTAATTAAATTTGTTGGGATATTAATAATGTTTAAATGGGATTGAGTTGGGGGAACCTTCTCAATATTTGTCAACCACCATGATAGTTAAATAAAATATATTCCTTTGCAGTAGGGAAAAATTGGCTTTACGCAAAAAATATGATAACCATAGAGCCTCCACCAACCATATATGCATGTAGACATAGTTGTTATTTTGTTCATTGTTATACAGTGTTATTTTGCCAGCATATTCCATGTGCTTACCCGTTTCGGGCTGCAACGTATTGTGTTGCAGACTTTTCAGACGAAGAGTAAGGTGCGCTATGTCGTTGTCGTGCACTCAGCTATGTCGTTGGAGTTGATGGACTCATTTACCTTCGATGCTTCCGCAGTTATCTTATTTAGATGGCCTTAAGCCATATTATTGTAATAAGTTCTCTTTTGAGACATTCGATGTAATAAGTGTGTGATTGCACTCTATTATAAATCCTTCAAGTACTATGTGTGTCAGCATAACCGATCCACGGATGACACTTATACATAGAGATTTGACCGTTTGAGGTCGGATCGCTACAACTTGTTATTGAATCATTTGATGTTTGGGGCTTTGATTATATGGGACCGTTTCCTTCCTCTAATGGGTATACACATATTTTAGTTGTTGTTGATTACGTTACTAAGTGGGTAGAAGCTATTCCAACTAGTAGTGCTGGTCATAACACCTCTGTTAGTATGCTTAAAGAAGTTATTTTTCCGAGGTTTGGAGTCCCTAGATACTTAATGACTGATGTTGGTTCACATTTTATTCATGGTGCTTTTCGTAAAATGCTTGCTAAGTATGATGTTAATCAAAGAATTGCATCTCCATACCACCCACAGTCTAGTGGTCAAGTAGAACTGAGTAATAGAGTGATTCAATTAATTTTGCAAAAGATTGTTAATAGATCTAGAAAGAATTGGTCCAAGAAACTTGATGATGCATTATGGGCCTATAGAACTGCATATAAAATCCTATGGGTATGTCTCCGTATAAAATGGTTTATGGAAAAATATGCCACTTACCTCTCGGACTAGAACATAAGGCATATTGGGCCATTAAAGAGCTCAGTTATGATTTCAAACTTGCCGGTGAGAAGAGACTATTTGACATTAGCTCACTTGACGAGTGGAGATCCCAGGCCTATGCCAAACTATTTAAAGAAAACGTTAAAAGATGGCATGATAAAAGGATACAAAAGCGTGAGTTTAATGTAGGAGATTATGTTTTGTTATACAACTCTCGTTTAAGATTTTTTGCAGGAAAACTCCTCTCTAAATGGGAAGGTCCTTACGTTATCGAGGAGGTCTGCCATTCCGGTGCCATAAAAATCAACAACTTCGAAGGCACAAACCCGAACATGGTGAACGGTCAAAGAATCAAACATTATATCTCAGGTAATCCCATAAATGTTGAAACCAATGTGATTGATATCGTAACCCCGGAGGAGTATATAAGGGAAACTTTTTGGAATGTCTCAGACTCCGAAAAGGAATAGGTATGTGATACGGTAAGTAAACCGACTCCAAAACAGTTCTAATAGCAATTTTTCTCTGTTTTGGAGTATTTAAAAGAATAGGAAAATAAGAAGTAGTCCGAAAGGGACACGAGGCATCCACGAGGGTGGAGAGCGCGCCCTACCCCCTGGGTGCGCCCCCTGTTTCGTGGACTCCGTTTTCTTGCATGATACTTCTTTTGGTCGGTAAAAAATCATTATATAATCTCCCAAAGGTTTTGAGCACCGTACCACGACAAAATCCTCTGTTTTTGTTTTGAGTTGTTTCTGCGCAGTTCTTAATATATGTCATCTCAAGACTCTGATGGAGAGAGCTATGTCTCGCATCTCGTTGCTAACCCAAAGACCTATGGGGACCTATCGCCTTATGGTCGAACTACGAATGACGAGGAGGATGCTCACCTAATGAGGATCGATGATTCAAGCTCAGAGGAGGAGGATGTGCCTCTACCTCAACCTTGGGATATGCACGTGAAATTCAAGAAATCAAGTCTCCCTAAGAGAACTAACCGTTCTAAGAATCTATCTATTCCTTCTCATTGTCGGCAGAAAAGCAAAGGGGACTTATGTGACAAGATCTTGAAGCTGGAGATGGAAGTCGATGATTTAAAGGAGGAAATTGCTCTCCTCAACTACAATATGAAAAAGTTGAAGGAACAATTGTCACCACCTCCATCATCACCACCTCCGAAGAATGAGACATAAATACATGGGTATGGGCACTCCCCTTGGGAAGTGCCAAGCTTGGGGGAGGTGCCCCAGTATCGTATCACCATCACACTTCTATCTTTACTGTTTTTCTTAGTTTGATCCTTTTGGTTATATCTTGATCTAGTAGAATAAAGTTTAGTATGATCTAGCTTTGAGTTTTTGTGTTGATCCTTATCTATGTAATCGAGTCCGTGAGCTATATTAAATAAAGATTAGTCTTGAGTCGAGGGCTTGGTTATCTTGCTATGATCTTGAGGGAATAAAAGAAAAAAGAAAGAATAAAAAGAAATAAAGAGATCATACTAATCTTATGGAGAGTAATGACTTCACATATAAAGAGTATGATGAATAAAAGTTGTTGTGAGTTGACAAACATAGTTTTGGTCATCGTTGTGATTAATAGGAAGTAATAAAGAAAGAGAGGTTTTCACATATAAATATACTATCTTGGACCTCTTTTATGATTGTGAGCACTCACTAAAATATGACATGCTAAAAAGTTGATGTTGGACAAGGAAGACAACGTAATGGGTTATGTTTTCTTATATCCGAAATAAATTATATTGTCATGGATCATCCAACATGTTGAGCTTGCCTTTCTCCCTCGTGCTAGCCAAATTCTTTGCACCAAGTAGAGATACTACTTGTGCTTCCAAATATCCTTAAACCCAGTTTTGCCATGAGAGTCCACCATATCAACCTATGGATTGAGTACGATCCTCCAAGTAAGTTGTCATTGTTGTAAGCAATAAAAATTGCTCTTTAAATATGTATGATCTATTAGTGTGGAGAAAATAAGCTTTATACGAGCTTGTGATATGGAAGAAATAAAAGCGACGAACTGCATAATAAAGGTCCCTATCACAAGTGGCAATATAAAGTGATCTTTTTTGCATTAAGATTTTGTACATCCAACCATAAAAGCACATGACAACCTCTGCTTCCCTTTGCGAAGGGCCTATCTTTTATTATTTTTCTTATACCTTATACAAGAGTCAAGGTGATCTTCACCTTTCCTTTTTACACTTTATCCTTTGGCAAGCACTGTGTGTTGGAAAGATCCAATATATAAAAGGATGTAATTGGATGTGGGTTTTCATAAACCATTATTGTTGACGTTACCCTTGAGGTAAAAAGTTGGGAGGCAAAACTATAAGCCCCTATCTTTCTCTGTGTCCGATTAAAACTTCATACCCATAAGTATTGCGTGAGTGTTAGCAATTGTGAAAGACTAAATGATAGTTGAGTATGTGGATTTGCTGAAAAGCTCTTATATTGACTCTTTCCAATGTTATGATAAATTGCAATTGCTTCAATGACTGAGATTATAGTTTGCTAGTTTTCAATGAAGTTTCTGATTCATACTTTACATTGTGAATAGATTGTTACTTGAGCATAAGAAATCATATGACAATATATATATATAGTTTGCTATTCTAAGAATGAACATGATGCCCTCATGTTCGTATTTCGTTTTATCGACACCTCTATCTCTAAACATGTTGACATATTTTTCGATATCGGCTTCCGCTTGAGGACAAGTGAGGTCTATGCTTGGGGGAGTTGATACGTCCATTTTGCATCATGCATTTATATCGATATTTATTGCATTATGGGTGTTATTACACATTATGTCACAATACTTATGCCTTTTCTCTCTTATTTTACAAGGTTTACATGAAGAGGGAGAATGCCAGCAGCTGGAATTCTGGGCTGAAAGGGAGCAAATATTAGAGACCTATTCTACACAACTCCAAAAATTCTGAAACTTCATAGAGGCACTTTTTGGAATTAATAAAAAATACTGGCAAAAAATCAACCGAAGGGGGCGCACACCCTAGCCACGAGGGTGGGGGGAGCGCCCTACCCCCCTTGGCGCGCCCCCTGCCTCGTGGGCCACCTGGAAGCTCCCCGATGCTCATCTTTTGGGATAAGGTGTCTTTTACCCTAGAAAAAATAATAAGGAAGCTTTCGGGACGAAGCGCCGCCGTCTCGAGGCGGAACCTTGGTGGAACCAATCTATGGCTCCGGCGGAGCTGTTCTGCCGGGGAAACAACCCTCCAGGAGGGGGAAATCGGCACCATCGTCATCACCATCGATCCTCTCGTCGGGAGGGGGTCAATATCCATCAACATCTTCACCAACACCATCTCCTGTCAAACCCTAGTTCATCTCTTGTATCCGATCTTTGTCTCAAAACCTCAGATAGGTACCTATGGGTTGCTAGTAGTGTTGATTACTCCTTATAGTTGATGCTAGTTGGTTTATTCGGTGGAATATTATATGTTCAGATCCTTTATGCATATTAATACCCCTCTGATTATGAACATGAATATGATTTGTGAGTAGTTATGTTTGTTCCTGAGGACATGGGAGAAGTCTTGTTATAAGTAGTCATGTGAGTTTGGTATTCGTTCGATATTTTGATAAGATATATGTTGTCATTCCTCTAGTGTTGTTATGTGAACGTCGACTACATGACACTTCACTATTGTTTGGGCCTAGGGGAAGGCATTGGGAAGTAATAAGTAGATGATGGGTTGCTAGAGTGACAGAAGCTTAAATCCTAGTCTATAAATTGCTTCATAAGGGGCTGATTTGGATCCATATGTTTCATGCTATGGTTAGGTTTACCTTAATTCTTCTTTCGTAGTTGCGGATGCTTGTGAGAGTGGTTAATCATAAGTGGGATACTTGTCCAAGGAACGGCAGTACCCAAGCACCGGTCCACCCACATATCAAATTATCAAAGTAAAAATGTGAATCATATGAGCATGATGAAAACTAGCTTGACAATAATTCCCATGTGTCCTCGGGTGCGTTTTCCTTTATATAAGAGTTTGTCCAGGCTTGTCCTTTGCTACAAAAAGGATTGGGTCACTTTGCTGGATCTTGTTTACTCTTGTTACTAGTTACCCGTTACGAATTACTTTATCACAAAACTATCTCTTATCGATAATTTCAGTGCTTGCAGAGAATATCTTACTGGAAACCGCTTATCATTTCCTTCTGCTCCTCGTTGGGTTCTACACTCTTACTTATTGAAAGGACTATGATAGATCCCCTAAGCTTGTGGGTCATCACACCTCTCTGGTCAATAACCAATATCAGAACCTGGATGCTCATATTGGTTCCTACATATTCTACGAAGATCTTTATCGGTCAAACCGCACAACAACATACGTTGTTCACTTTGTCATCGGTATGTTACTTTCCCGAGATTTGATCGTTGGTATCATTATACCTAGTTCAATCTTGTTACTGGCAGGTCTCTTTACTCATTCTGTAATGCATCATCCCACAACTAACTCATTAGTCACATTGCTTGCAAGGCTTATAGTGGTGTGCATTACCGAGAGGGCCCACGGATACCTCTCCGCAACATGGAGTGACAAATCCTAATCTCGATCTATGCCAACTCAACAAACACCATCTGAGACAGTTATAGAGCATCTTTATAATCACCCAGTTACGTTGTGACATTTGATAGCACACTACGTGTTCCTCCGGTATTCGGGAGTTGCATAATCTCATAGTCATGGGAACATGTAAGTCATGAAGAAAGCAATAGCAATAAACCAAATGATCATAGTGCTAAGCTAACGGATGGGTCTTGTCCATCACATCATTCTCTAATGATGTGGTCCCGTTCATCAAATGACAACACACGTCTATGGCTAGGAAACTTAACCATCTTTGATTAACGATCTAGTTAAGTAGAGGCATAGTAGGGACACTCTGTTTGTCTATGTATTCACACATGTACTAAGTTTCCGGTTAATACAATTCTAGCATGAATAATAAACATTTATCATGATATAAGGAAATATAAATAACAACTTTATTATTGCCTCTAGGGCATATTTCCTCTAGTCTCCCACTTGCAGTAGAGTCAATAATCTAGATTACATAGTAGTGATTCTAACACCCATGGAGTCTTGGTGTTGATCATGTTTTCCTCGTGAGAGAGGCTTAGTCAACGGGTCTGCAACATTCAGATCTGTATGTATCTTGCAAATCTCTATGTCCCCTCCAACACTTGATGATGGAAGGAATGGAAGCGTCTCTTGATGTGCTTGGTTCTCTTGTGAAATCTGGATTCCTTCGCCAAGGCAATTGCTCCAGTATTGTCACAAAAGATTTTCATTGGACCCGATGCACTAGGTATAACACCTAGAACAGATATGAACTCCTTCATCCAGACTCCTTCATTTGCTGCTTCCGAAGCAGCTATGTACTCTGCTTCACACGTAGATCCCGCCACGACGCTTTGCTTAGAACTGCACCAACTAACAGCTCCATCGTTCAATATAAATACGTATCCGGTTTGTGACTTAGAATCATCCGGATCAGTGTCAAAGCTTGCATCAACGTAACCATTTACGACGAGCTCTTTGTCACCTCCATAAACGAGAAACATATCCTTTGTCCTTTTCAGGTATTTCAGGATGTTCTGGACCGCTGTCCAGTGATCCGCTCCTAGATTTCTTTGGTACCTCCCTACTATACTTATAGCAAGGCACACATTAGGTCTGGTACACAGCATTGCATACATGATAGAACCTATGGCCGAAGCATAGGAAATGACTTTCATTTTCTCTCTATCTTCTGCAGTGGTCGGGCATTGAGTCTCACTCAACTTCGCACCTTGTAATACAGGCAAGAACCCTTTCTTTGACTGATCCATTTTGAACTTCTTCAAAATCTTATCAAGGTATGTTCTTTGTGAAAGTCCAATTAAGCGTCTTAATCTATCTCTATAGATCTTGATGCCCAATATGTAAGCAGCTTCTCTGAGGTCTTTCATAGAAAAACATTTATTCAAGTATCCCTTTATGACATCCAGAAATTCTATATCATTTCCAATCAACATTATGTCATCCACATATAATACTAGAAATGCTACAGAGCTCCCACTCACTTTCTTGTAAATACAGGCTTCTCCAAAAGTCTGTATAAAACCATATGCTTTGATCACAGTATCAAAATGTTTATTCCAACTCCGAGAGGATTGCACCAGTCCATAAATGGATCACTGGAGCTTGGACACTTTGTTAGCATCCTTTGGATCGATAAAACCTTCTGGTTGCATCATATACAACTCTTCTTCCAGAAATACATTCAGGAATGTAGTTTTGACGTCCATTTGCCAAATTTCATAATCATAAAATGCGGCAATTGCTAACATGATTCGGACGGACTTAAGCATCGCTACGGGTGAGAAGGTCTCATTGTAGTCAACTCCTTGAACTTGTCGAAAACCTTTCGCAACAAGTCGAGCTTTGAAGACAGTAACATTACCGTCAGCGTCAGTCTTCTTCTTAAAGATCCATATATTCTCTATGGCATGCCGATCATCGGGCAAGTCAACCAAAGTCCATACTTTGTTCTCATACATGGATCCCATCTCAGATTTCATGGCCTCAAGCCATTTCGCGGAATCTGGGCTCATCATCGCTTCCTCATAGTTCGTAGGTTCATCATGATCAAGTAACATGACCTCCAGAACAGGATTACCGTACCACTCTGGTGCGGATCTTACTCTAGTTGACCTACGAGGTTTAGTAGTAACTTGATCTGAAGTTTCATGATCACTATCATTAGCTTCCTCACTAATTGGTGTAGGAATCACTGGAACTGATTTCTGTGATGAACTACTTTCCAATTCGGGAGCAGGTACAATTACCTCATCAAGTTCTACTTTCCCCCCACTCACTTCTTTTGAGAGAAACTCCTTCTCTAGAAAGGATCCATTCTTAGCAACGAATATTTTGCCTTCGGAACTGTGATAGAAGGTGTACCCAACAGTCTCCTTTGGGTATCCTATGAAGACACATATCTCCGATTTGGGTTTGAGCTTATCAGGTTGAAGCTTTTTCACATAAGCATCGCAGCCCCAAATTTTAAGAAATGACAACTTGGGTTTCTTGCCAAAAACCACAGTTCATAAGGTGTCGTCTTAACGGATTTAGAGGGTGCCCTATTTAATGTGAATGCAGCCGTCTCTAAAGCATAACCCCAAAACGATAGCGGTAAATCAGTAAGAGACATCATAGATTGCACCATATCTAATAAAGTGTGGTTACGACTTCCGGCTACACCATTACACTATGGTGTTCCAGGTGGCGTGAGTTGCGAAACTATTCCACATTGTTTCAAATGAATACCAAACTCGTAACTCAAATATTCACCTCCACGATCAGATCATAGAAACTTTATTTTCTTGTTATGATGATTTTTCACTTCACTCTCAAATTCTTTGAACTTCTCAAATGTTTCAGACTTATGTTTCATCAAGTAGATATACCCATATCTGCTCAAATCATCTGTGAAGGTCAGAGAATAATGATACCCGCCACGAGCCGCAACACTCATCGGACCGCATACATCGTTATGTATTATTTCCAACAAGTCTGTTACTCGCTCCATAGTTCCAGAGAATGGAGTCTTGGTCATCTTGCCCATGAGGCATGGTTCGCAAGCATCAAGTGATTCATAATCAAGTGATTCCAAAAGCCCATCAGCATGGAGTTACTTCATGCGCTTTACACCAATATGACCCAAACGGCAGTGCCACAAATAAGTTGCACTATCATTATTAAACTTATATCTTTTGGCTTCAATACTATGAATATGTGTATCACTACTATCGAGATTCAGCAAAAATAGACCACTCATCAAGGGTGCATGACCATAAAAGATATTACTCATATAAATAGAACAACAATTATTCTCCGATTTAAATGAATAACCATCTCGCATCAAACAAGATCCAGATGTAATGTTCATGCTTAAGCTGGCACCAAATAACAATTATTCAGGTCTAAAACTAATCTCGGAGGTAGATGTAGAGGTAGTGTGCCCACGGCGATCACATCGACTCTAGAACCATTTCCCACGCGCATCGTCACCTCGTCCTTAGCCAATCTTCGCTTAATCCGTACTCCCTGTTTCGAGTTGCAAATATGAGCAACAGAACCAGTATAATACCCAGGCACTACTGCGAGCATTAGCAAGGTCCACATCAATAACATGTATATCAAATATACCTTTCACTTTGCCATCCTTCTTATCCGCCAAATACTTGGGGCAGTTCCGCTTCCAGTGACCAGTCCCTTTGCAGTAAAAGCACTCAGTCTTAGGCTTAGGTCCAGACTTGGGCTTCTTTACTTGAGCAGCAAGTTGCTTGCCGTTCTTCTTGAAGTTCCCCTTCTTCCCTTTACCCTTTTTTTTGAAACTAGTGGTCTTGTTGACCATCAACACTTGATGCTCCTTCTTGATTTCTACCTCCGCAGCCTTTAGCATCGCGAAGAGCTCGGGAATAGTCTTGTTCATCCCTTGCATATTATAGTTCATCACGAAGCTTTTGTAGCTTGGTGGCAGTGATTGAAGAACTCTGTCAATGACACTATCATCAGGAAGATTAACTCCCAGTTGAGTCAAGTGGTTGTGGTACCCAGACATTCTGAGTATATGTTCACTGACAGAACTATTCTCCTCCATTTTGCAGCTGTAGAACTTATTGGAGACTTCATATCTCTCAATTCGGGCAATTGCTTGAAATATTAACTTCAACTCCTGGAACATCTCATATGCTCCATGACATTCAAAACATCGTTGAAGTCCCGGTTCTAAGTCGTAAAGCATGGCACACTGAACTATCGAGTAGTCATCAGCTTTGCTCTGCCAGACGTTCACAACGTCTGATGTTGCTCCTGCTACGGGTCTTGCACCTAGCGGTGCTTCCAGGACGTAATTCTTCTGCGCAGCAATGAGGATAATCCTCAAGTTACGGACCCAGTCTGTGTAGTTGCTACCATCATCTTTCAATTTAGCTTTCTCTAGGGACGAAAACCCAAAGGAATAGTAACACGGGCCATTGATCTACAACAACATAGACATGCAAAATAGTATCAGGTACTAAGTTCATGATAAATGAAAGTTCAATTAATCATATTACTTAAGAACTCGCACTTAGATAGACATCCTTCTAATCATCTAAGTGATCACGTGATCCAAATCAACTAAACCATGTCCAATCATCACGTGAGATGGAGTAGTTTTCAATGGTGAACATCATTATGTTGATCATATCTACTATATGATTCATGCTCGACCTTTCGGTATCAGTGTTCCGAGTCCATATCTGCATATGCTAGGCTCATCAAGTTTAACCCAAGTATTCTTCTTGTGCAAAACTGGCTTGCACCCGTTCTATGTGAACGTAGAGCTTATCACACCCGATCATCACGTGGTGTCTCGGCACGATGAACAGTAGCAACGGTGCATACTCAGGGAGAGCACTTGTACCTTGAAATTTAGTGAGAGATCATCTTATAATGCTACAGTCGTATTAAGCAAAATAAGATGCATAAAGGATAAACATCACATGCAATCAAAATATGTGAAATGATATGGCCATCATCATCTTGTGCTCATGATCTCCATCACCGAAGCATCGTCATGATCTCCGTCGTCACCGGCGCGACACCTTGATCTCCTTCATAGCATCATCTCGCAAACTATTGTTTCTACGACTATCGCTACCGCTTAGTGATAAAGTAAAAACAATTACATGGAGATTGCATTGCATACAATAAAGCGACAACCACATGGCTCCTGTTAGTTGCCGATAACTCTATTAAAAACATGATCATCTCACAACATTTTATATATCATCACGTCTTGACCATATCACACCACGACATGCCCTGCAAAAACAAGTTAGACGTCCTCTACTTTGTTGTTGCAAGTTTTACGTGGCTGCTATGGGCTTATCAAGAACCGTTCTTACCTACACATCAAAACTACAACGATTTTTCGTCAAGTGTGTTGTTTTAACCTTCAACAAGGATCGGGCGTGGCCACACTCGATTCAACTAAATATGGAGAAACAGACACCCACTTGCCACCTGTGTGCGAAGCACGTCGGTAGAACCAGTCTCATGAACGGGGTCATGTAATGTCAGTCTGGGCCGCTTCGTCCAACAATACCGTCGAATCAAAGTAGGACATGCTGGTAAGCAGTATGACTATTATCGCCCACAACTCTTTGTGTTCTACTCGTGCATATAACATCTACGCATAGACCTGGCTCGGATGCCACTGTTGGGGAACGTAGTATTTCAAAAATTTTGCCTATGATCACGCAAGATCTATCTAGGAGAAGCATAGCAACGAGCGGGGAGAGTGTGTCCATGTACCCTCGTAGACCGAAAGTGGAAGCGTTAAGTAACGCGGTTATTTAGTCGAACGTCTTCGTGATCCAACCCATCAAGTACGGAACGCACGACACCTTCGTGATCTGCACATGTTCAGCTCGGTGATGTCCCTCGAACTCTAGATCTAGCTGAGGCCGAGGGAGAGTTCCGTCAGCACGACGGCATGGTGACGGTGATGATGAAGTTACCGGCGCAGGGCTTCGCCTAAGCACTACGATGATATGACCGAGGTGGAAAACTGTGGAGGGGGGCACCGCACACGACTAAAGATCAACTTGTGTCTATGGGGCGCCCCCTCCCCGTATATAAAGGAGGGAGGAGGGGAGGGTCGGCCGGCCCCTAGGGCGCGCCCCAAGCGGATAATCCTACTAGGACTCCAAGTCCTAGTAGGAATCCACCAAGAGGGAGAGAGGGGGAAGGAAGGAGAGGGAGAGAGGGAGAAGGAAAGGGGGGCTCCGCCCCCCCCTTCCCTTGTCCAATTCAGACTCCAAGGGGGGGCGGCCTGCCCTGGATGCCCTCCTCTCTCTCCACTAAGGCCCATGGTGGCCCATTAGTTCCCCCTGGGGGTTCAGGTAACCCCTTCGGCACTCCGGTTTTACTCGAAACCACCCCGAACACTTCCGGTGTCCGAATGACATGGTCCAATATATCAATCTTTATGTCTCGACCATTTCGAGACTCCTCATCATGTCCATGGTCTCATCCGGGACTACGAACAACCTTCGCTACATCAAATCACGTAAACTCATAATACCAATCGTCATCGAACGTTAAGCGTGCGGACCCTACGGGTTCGAGAACTATCTAGACATGACCGAGATACCTCTCCGGTCAATAACCAATAGCGGAACCTGGATGCTCATATTGGTTCCTACATATTTTACGAAGATCTTTATCGGTCAAACCGCACAACAACATACGTTGTTCCCTTTGTCATCGGTATGTTAATTGCCCGAGATTTGATCGTCGGTATCATTATACCTAGTTCAATCTCATTACTAGCAAGTCTCTTTACTCGTTGCGTAATGCATCATCCCACAACTAACTCATTAGTCACATTGCTTGCAAGGCTTATAGTGATGTGCATTACCGAGAGGGGCTAGAGATACCTCTCCATAACACGGAGTGACAAATCCTAATCTCGATCTATGCTAACTCCACAAACTCCATCGGAGACACCTATAGAGCATCTTTATAATCAGCCAGTTACGTTGTGATGTTTGATAGCACACTAAGTGTTCCTCCGGTATTCAGGAGTTGCATAATCTCATACTCATGGGAACATGTATAAGTCATGAAGAAAGCAATAGCAATAAACTAAACGATCATAGTGCTAAGCTAACGGATGGGTCTTGTCCATCACATAATTCTCTAATGATGTGATCCCGTTCATCAAATGACAACACATGTCTATGGCTAGGAAACTTAACCATCTTTGATTAACAAGCTAGTCAAGTAGAGGCATACTAGGGACACTCTGTTTGTCTATGTATTCACACATGTACTAAGTTTCCGGTTAATACAATTCTAGCATGCATAATAAACATTTATCATGATATAAGGAAATATAAATAACAACTTTATTATTGCCTCTAGGGCATATTTCCTTCAATCCTCCACTTCTACACGACGACATCATCTCTTTCCCATGGTGATTTGGTTTTTGATTCGAGGACGGATCTTTCCCAAGGGGGAGGGGATGATGCGGAGCATCCTACGAACATCACCATATTAAGAATTCCATTGCTAAGAGACACACCCAACTTCTACTTCAATCATACTAAGGTGAATTCCATCCTTAATGCATGTATTCTTAGTTCCCTCGAGGATTGGGGAGGAAATTTTCATTTTGGGGCAAGATGGGCAAATGCCGGGGCAAACGGTTGTTGTATCCCTAGCTGGTTAAATACACCTATGAACTGGGTGGTGGAGGAAGTTTGGATATCCAGCCATTAATCCGCTTGTTTCCTAGTTTCATGAAAATCAAGAAAAGCTGTAAACAATGGTAGGACCACGTGTGGTGGGTCCAAACGATAATTTCCCGATATAAATCTTAAGGATTGTTTTGGAGGGATTATTTCATGGTCCAAAGTATTTTGATACTCGAGCCGCAGTGAAGCACGCCGAGGATGTCTTAAAGACCTTGTATCCGAGTACAAACTAACGGAGGAACTCGCCTGCCAAGACGAAGACATCAACAAAAGAAGCCGTTTTGAGGAGGAAGTTGCAGTCCTCAGCTTTGAAGCCAATTTAGGGCCTACCGAGGGTGTCCTGGACTAGGGGTATAATCCTGTATGGCCTGTCGTCTATGGGCCGGGCTAATGACCCACCGACCACTGGAGGAAGGGCTACCAAAATTGTGGCTCTCGGCGTGAAAGAGATGACGGCCTCCGAAGACTTGGCGTGTACTTCAAGGAAAGCTCTACTAGCCAGCATGCCTATTCCTAGCTAGCAACCAACCATACATGTAATCTAGGTACCCTTGGTGTGTATATAAGGTAGGGGTCTAGTCCGTAGAGGCACAATTACAAGCCTTAGGGTTTAGAAGACAATCATCTGATCTTGAGGTAGATCATCTTGTACTTTCACTACAGAAAAAATACACTTCCGTGATGATATGTGTTTGTCACAGTAGGTCACGTTTTTTGTCATGCATGTACATCCATGACGATTTTATGACAGAATCAAGATAGTCATACCTGTGCTGTCGTAGAAGTGTTCCATGACATTACCAAAATTATCATCATGGAAGTGTCCACTTCCATGACGATAAATCGCGCATCACAGAAGTGCTTTCGTCAAGGGTGACCGACACGTGGCATCCACCATAACGGAACGCTGTTAAGCTATCGGGTCGGGTTTTGGATCCGATAACCCATTAATAGCCCCGACCAATGGGAAATTTCCAAGTGTAAAATTCTTATTGGCCGGACAAAACACGTGTCACCTCTTCAGTGGGTCAGATAGGCGCCTATGATATGTTGACACGTGCCACGGCCCACCACTGGCCCATTTAGCTTACAAAGCCGACCCATTTGACTTGGTCAAAAGTTAACGGGCTGGCCCATGAAAAGCCAGTTAACGATCTCTTTGCAAATAGCCCATTTTACGGCCCGGTAACTCACGGCCCGTTAGGCCCTAAAGGAAATCGGCCCAACAACGTCATGTGGGTCATCGAATATAACACTAGCCCATTTCACTTTCAGCCCATGTATGGCCCACGACGTCTTTCGGCCCATATGAGGCCTTCGTATCTTTAGGCCCTTTATAGGCCCACGGTGACTCTAGCCCATAATGAACAGTAATTTTCTTTGTACCCATTAATGGCCCGTGATTCACATGGGCCATTTCCAGCCTGTGTTAGCTTTCGGCCTATTGACGGCCCATACATTCTTGGGCTCCTTTCCGGCCCTGGATTACTTCCGGCCAGTTACTGGCCTGTTCCTCTAATGGGCCAAATTAGGCCCATGGCAAGAGTCGGCCCGTTTCTGGCTTGTTAACTCGTTGCGCCGTTTCCAACCCGTCCTATATTCTGGCCCATTAACGACCCGTTATGCCTGTGACAGAATTAAGCTTTTGCTGTCCTCCGGCCTATTAACGGCCCATTACTGTGCTGGGTCGATACCAATTACGCCCGTTTACGGCCCATGTAGACCCATTTATCCGACAGCCCGAGGCCCACCAATTCTACGGCCCTGTTGGAGGCCCATTTATCAACGACTCATAGGAGACCCATGGATCCTATGGCCCGTATATGGCCCATGGTTGTTGCGGCCACTAGCAAACCAGGGAAAAAGAAGACTAGGAAATAAATAAGGCCGAAACTAACGCTAGGCTATTAAGGCGATTGCACAGATTACATCCACTCGGCATCAAAGATCGCCACCAGTGCAAATATAGGGAACACCCTAAACTATACAAAAATGGCTTGCTGTTTTCTTTAGCCGGTGGCTGCATGTTAAGAATAAATTTTGTATCGCACCAAAACAAATTACAACTATATAACAGAAGGAAGGTTGGCATAAAACTTAACAGTCTAACAGATAAATGCACCACCAGAAGTTCAGAAGCTTAGTTCATTTGACCTGACTGTTACGTTTTCATGCTGTATTGTCCGATGGAGCACCATAACCCTCGCCTTCATCTCCCCTAGGCTCCTGAACAACATAGCAAATGTCTGATAGTCTGGTTTCAAAACCATGCATATCTTGACGACATCAAACAATGTCTCTCCTTGTTTCACAAAGGGTCTCTGTTAGGGAATGGACTTGTGTCTGGAGCACAGATACAACATTGCTTTGAGCTTTCATATCTTGATCATGAGGCAGTTTGGACGAGATTGCCTTAACAACCAACCTAGTATTACGCAGGAACGTGCTTTTGGCACTGTTAGTGGACAGGTACTGACCCACTGCAGCAAGAGCTGACATTGCGGTTATAGTTGCCTCGCCACCTTCTGAAGGTGGTGGTTCCACCATTTCTTCCATAGCTCGCTGAAAGTTGAGTTTTTACATTAGTAGTACCAGAACAGAAGATATTAAGGAGGCAGCAAAACCAAACAAGATAGCTTTGGTCTATATACAGAACTTATTCTGGTGAACCCATGTAAAATATTAGTTGTATTTTATTGCAAAGTACATAATAAAACCAGGTTCCAAACATATGACCATGCACCATCGCTAATGTATTGTCTATTTCTTCACATTGTATTGAGGGCTAAGGATAAAGAGACGAAGTTTATAATACGGTAAGCATAGTATGACATCATTCATATCACAAAACAACTGACAACAGACAAACATGCAATTGTAACGTTGTGTGGGCAAGTCCAGCACATAACTAGATTACGGGTAAATATCAAAGGAACATCACTCCTCTCTTTTAAACCGTGTAAGGTGCAATGATACGCTAAGACAATTATGTATAAAATTGAAAAGAGTAATAGACATTGGCTGCAAACCATGCAGTTCAAGGCACAAGTCAGAGTAAGTAGTAGTTAAAAGGCATGAGGATTAAGGACTTACAACAGCGGCTTTGACTGGTGTAGTCATGCCCTTCTTCTTGCTGGTGTGACAGTCCTTGAAGATTTCCACAACATTTGGTTCAGGTACTTTTTGGTCCTTGCGGGCTTTCCTCTGCATTTCGAACAAGTCAATATATACCTGATAATATGGTACAGAGTGAAACAACAGCTAATTACAAGAGCCTCGCAGTGTGCAATATAGCTACGAGATCCTGTCGTCTGTTGGAATTTCACTTTCGTACGGTTGGCCTTGTTCTTTGAACAGTTCACCTACAAGAAGATAGATTTGTGTGGCACATGTGTAAATAGGACTTCAACATGTGATCTGATCACATATATATAATGTACCTGATACTTCAAATCAGACCAGTGTTTAACAAGGCCCCTCCAGTCTTCATCCGATATATTTTCCACTTGAGATGTTTGGGAAAGTTCACTGTTAGCCTTGCCTTCAAAGTGAGTTTTCCTCAAGTGTCGGGGAAGCTGATCCACGAACACCTATGGGACCGGCGGACCGAGCCCCTTTCGGTTTGGCGGGGGGCGGAGATCGCATGAAGAGCGGATCGAGGCGAAGCACACGAGCAGTTTACCCAGCTTCGGAGCTCTCCGGAGAGATAATACTCCTACTGCTGCATGTCTGAGTGTATTGAGTTCTTGCTCGGGAGCGTTGAGTGCTACAGTACACCCTAGCTGCTAACGAGACCGAGCGTGAGTGTTTTCTGCTTTCGAACCCCTTCTACGTTGCGCATGGGCCTCCTTTTATATGCTCAAGGGGTCTCCGACAGGTGGCAACATAGACAAGGGTAAAAATGGAAAAGGAATTGCGGTAGGTACAACTACCTGTACAGTGTATCATACCTAACCCTGACGGCAGGGGACAAAGGCATTAAATGCCCGTCTGCGTCGCCCAAATAGTGCAGAAAGGGACCATCAGGGACGCCACCGCTTGCCACGATGGCCATCTTGTCAGCGCCGCTTGCCACCGTGCACCGCTGGCTGCACAGCCTCTTGCCACGCGCGCCTAGAAAGGCCCCAGGGCGACACGTTGGTGGATGTGCTGGAGCGCGGGTACAGAGTGGTAGCTTCCCGCGGCAAGCGCCTTGCCGCGGTCGTTGTCTTGTCGCGTTCGGAAGCTTGTCGCTCACCGGGCCTTGCCGGGACGCGTGGCGCGTCGCGGCAAGTTCCTTGAGATGCCTTGGTTGGCCTTCCCGGCAAGCTCCTCTTGCCGGGGCCTTGTCTCCTTGGCTTGAATACTTCCTTCTTGAATGGCTCCAAAGGAACCACGGAGGACCTTGGCGGACACCCGGCAAGCCTTGCCGCGGGGTGCTGCGACTGCCCGTGCACAAGTTCGGGATACTAGGGTACCCCTACTCTAGTACACCGACAGGAGCCCCCAGGCCTGGGCCACACACGGTGCCGAGCGTTGTTGGTCCAGGCCCAAAACAGGGCACGGGCACGCGCGGCCTGGGTTACGCCGTATCTTACTCCGTATCCACCGCGCCCTCCCCGAACGGCACGCGTCGAATGCGGCGTCGTGGGAGAGATCGTGGGTGGTTTCTTTATTCGGAAAGACGGAACGTCCGCCCCCTCCCTCTTTATAAGCAGGGGAAACAGGGGTAGTTCGCCCATCTCGCCGGTTTCTACTCCAATCTCAGAAAACCTCCGCCGCTCCCCCCTTCTTCCCAAAGCTGAAAGAGAGCAGCGCTCCACCCCCCATCGCCACCAGCACCTCCAACACCGTCGATCTCCCCCACCACCTCCGCCATGGCTCCGAAAGCCGACAAGGGGAAGGTTGTGAAGTCGGCCGAGGCGTAGCGGCTCGCGGCGCTGTGAAAGGAGCGGGCAATCTCCCCCCCCCCCAGCTCGCCACGAAGGAGCTGAGGGAGTATTACTACCTTTTCTGGTCGACGAAGACGCGAGCGCATCCACGCACGAAGGTACTCCCAGCTGCCGCTTCGGAACTGGCTCCGAATGGATATCCCTTCTTCGCGTTGTTCTTCTATTGCGGGCTCTGCCCGCCTTTCTCTGAATTTTTCTGCAACATTATGAACACCTACGGGTTCCGCCTCCTTGACTTCACCCCCAATGTCGTTCTGACGATGGCAGTTTTTGCACATCTCTGCGAAAACTTTGTCGGAGTCTATCCAAACGTAGCTCTCTTTCGCCACTTCTTTATGCCCCGAGTTGAGAGAGGGGAGCCTTTATCCGGCGGAATCGCCTGGATCTCGAGAACTGGCAAGAAGGAAGCTTATCTGGAGGGAGAGCTCCGCAGCAAGTGGGATGAATGGAGAGCAGACTGGTGCTGGATTGTCGAGGAGAACCCGCAGCCATTTACCGCCCAGCGCCAAGCCCCAGTAGTGCGCGGCAACGATTGGAGCAGTGTGGCCCCGGAAGACAATAGGCTGAAGATTGCCGTCACCCGGATCTTACGCCTTAGGCTTGCCGGGCTCACTGTAGGCGCCGTTGGCGCAGATTTTCTCCGCCGCCACATCGCCCCCCTGCAGGAGAGGAGGAGACCCGCCTGGGAGTTCCAGAATGCGGCGGATATCATGAGGCTGCGCCCGGGCCTCAACTTCAACTTCACTGTCCTGGAACTGGACGCGATGCTCCTGGAACTGTTCAAGCACGATCCTGAACATCCCGGAGCGTTCAGGTTGCCGAGGAGTGTCGTTCCGCTGTGCAACAACTCCTTGCTCGACCGCATCCGTGCAATGATGCCGCTGTGCAATGACGCCGTGCAGGAGTTCTTCGACGGCTTGGTAGAAGTGCCGGTCCGCCCCGATGAACAGAAGAGCCTTACTCGCGACACCACCGACGATGAGATGCAGCGCATCGCCACTAGGTTGGAAGAGGCGGCGGCAGCCGCTGCCGCGGGCGAGTTTGGATTCACCGTGGAGGAGGCGGAGGCAGCAGAGGCGGCAAGCCTTGTCGAGCGAGAGGAGCTTGCCGGCGAGGAAGAGCTTGTCGGGCCTGAAGCTGAGTCGAGCGAGCCCGCCGAGGGCGCGAGCGACTCGTTGAAGATCGGTTCCTCCTCCTCCCCACCTTTAGCCAGCTCGCCGCAAGCGGAGCCCCCAGCTCCACCAAGAAGGTGTCTCCCCAAGGCCGGGGACGTAGCGGGGCGGCAGACGAGTCAACAGCCGCCGCGCCGCGCGACACGCTCTACCGCGGCAAGCACTGTTGATGAGGACATCAATACCATTGTTACACCCACAGCCCCTACTGTTACATATACTGGACCAATTACTAGAGCTCGCGCACGCCAATTAAATTACCAGGTACTTTTGTTTCTTGGTAATGATTCTAATGTTCATGAGATTATGATGCTGCCTAAATTGGATACATTTGTTTTGCTTACAAATGAAGGGCCTAGCTTGGAGAAGGATGAACATTGGAGCAAGAACACGCATGGAGTTGATGGCATGCGCAAGGGGATCAAGAACGAAGTTACAAGTGATGATTTCAGGACTTTGAAGCCGCCATAAGGATTTGCATGAAGCCTTGGACGAAATATACAAGATTCCACTTCATAATATTCGTCCATAGGCTATTCTAGGTGTTGCGTCACCTTATTAATGGGCCAGGCCCATGTAATTTCGAAATACTTAAGTATAGGCTATTTTTAGAGTCCGTATGTGTGGGGAAACAAGAGTTAGGGTTGGTTTCGGACCCCATCCTCAAGGGCCACGAAATTCCCCCCCTCTTCCTCCATATATACAGCCCTTAGGGCGTCGTTTAGACTTTGGATTTTGTTTAGATTAAAAGTTTGCCATAGCTGCAACTTCGCGTACTTCGTTTGTGTCCAACGACCAGACCAAGACGTCACAGAACCCCACCTTGATCAATAAAGCTTTCATCTTATATTCGCAATATCCTGATTGCAATCTCAGTTTCTTGCTTGTTCTTCGTTTGCTCGCAGGAAACAAACCCTCGTGGTAAGGTTGATCGTGCTCCGGCGTGGTCAATAACCCTCGGAAGTTGGTTTAGCGATTGCTAAGGCGCGACATCTCGCACGTTCGTAGTCGGATCGTCAAGGTCGACTCCCACAGAAAACGATAGCCACCATCTCATCGAAACATCGGGACACCTTAGCCTCTATCAAGTGGTATCAGATTTCCAGGTTGCTCGGTGAGATTTTTACAGTTTTTCGTAGATTAGATCGAGTCTGTTCTTCATACCTACAGTCCACGAAAAAAAAAGCCACACAAAAAAATTAGCGTTAGTTCATCATATCCGAACCAATCTGAGCCTTTGCATAATCTTTTTAGGGTTTTTGCATTGTTGAATTTGCGGTTGCATCGTCGTGTCAAGTTGCTGGTCTTAGAGTCTAGTCTTTTAGAGTTTCGAGTTCTGGTCATAAGTTGTCACGCCGCCGCCGCACCATCCTCATCGCCTTGCCATCTACCACTTTTGCTTATCCGCCACCGCTCTAAATCCATATCCATATACCACCACCAATCCGTATCCATATACCACCACCAATCTGTATCCATATACCACCACCGCTGCCATATACCACAACCATATATCCACCACCAATCCGAGTTCTTCTCATATTAGGTTTGTTCTTGAGATCAATCTAAATTCCGTTTCGTGTTTCCTTGCCTGCGAAAAAAAAAGAGTCTGGAGACCCCCGGGCAGTTTTTAGGCCAAAATTTTCATGGGCAAATTTTTTTTCCCTATCCTATTTTTAGGCTTTTCTGAGTCTTTTGAGCCACGTGCCATCATAGTGATTTTTTGTCGCACTTTTTCGTCGTCGCTGCCCTGATTTCCGAAAAAAAGTGAATTTTTTTTTCGTGCCCATCCTATCATTTGACGAGGGAAGAGTTTTGAGACACTCGCCATTATAGTGATTTTTCGCAAAAAAAAGAGGAGCCCAAAAAAAGAGCACAAAAAAAGAGCGAAAAAAAAAGTTCCAGAGTGTGCTTTTCCCTTATTTACGTGCAGCGCCGTGATTTTGTTAGTGTTCTAGGCTCGCATCTCTAGGACGGTCTAGCCTAGGACCAGCACAGTACCGTCGTTGAGCGTTTATTCAACTTTGCATCTCTGAATTGATTATTGCTGACCCTTTTTGCTACCATACTATAAGCCTTCCCAGATCCACATACATCTACGTCGTGCGTTTGACTCTCCCTGGCAATCGCTCTATCCAAGCTTTTGAGAGTTTTTGACTACAACGGTTGCCGATCACCGCCTGCTGCTGGGTAAGAACTGGTAAGAATTGGAGATTTGCTTGACGGATTTGTGACACCCGCCACCACCACCACTTGTTAGTAGTCTGTAGGATCATATTCTTGTGTGTTTCTATTGCTGCTAACCATGCCAGGATCACAAGCCGACGAGACTGACTGGGAGAACTTGACGAACAAGGAGCTTCATGATATGTTTTAGCAAATGATGAATGGACAGGTGCAAGATGTGATAAACAGATTTGAAGAGGCCATGGAGAAGATAGATGGCATGGAGAAGACGTTTGAAACAAAGCTTGATAACAAGTTTGCTGAATTGCTTTCGCGTTTTCCACCGGCTGCTCCTGCCGCACCTCTGCAACAACAGCAACAACACCGACTACCTCCACGTCGGGAAACAGCCCTCCGCCGAGCGAGCCATGTCCCTCTTCAATCGGGCCAAACTGCTGGTGCTGCTGTTGATACTTCTGTGGCTCCTACTGCTGATGTGGAGGAGGATGCTTATGTGGGAGATTCTGAGGATGAGGTTGATCAAAATCAGAACTACGTGCCACCAACAGCACAGCAACCACCAGGTCGTCCACATGCAAATAATGGCAATGGTAGGGCTCACCCTCAGGTACGAGATCATGACCATCTCCCTAAACTAAAATTGAATATTCCACCATTTGAGGGTAGATATGTTCCTGATATATATCTTACTTGGGAGTTAGAAACTGAACAACGATTTACATGTTTACAATATCCCGAGGAGAGACGTGTTCCTGCTGCTGTTTGTGCTTTCACTAGTTTTGCATGTGTTTGGTGGTCTGAGCATTGTAGATTATATCCTATTCCGGCTACTTGGGCTGCTTTGAAAACTGCTATGCGTACTCGTTGGGTTCCACCATATTATCAACGTGAATTACTTCAAAAATTGCAGCACTTAAGACAGGGAAAAAATTTTGTATAAGAATATTATCAGGAATTACAAACTGGCATGATTAGATGTGGTATTGTTGAGGAGAATGAAGCTATGCTTGCACGTTTTATGGGTGGATTAAATAGAGAGATTCAGACGATTCTAGAGTATAAGGAGTATACTAATATCACTCGTTTATTCCATCTTGCTTGTAAAGCTGAACGTGAAGTGCAGGATCGACAGGCATTGGCGCGGACTAACTTTTCTGCAGGTCGACCTTCATCATGGACACCACGTGCATCATCTACTTCCACATGTTCTGCTACACCGGCGCCTCCGTCGGCTACCACCTCCAACCGTGATACAATAAAGCAGGCACAATCACCACTATCTGCCAAGAGCACACCTTCTGGGCCTGCAAAGAGCTCTTCTTCATCCATGGCATCAACAGGGCAAACACATGATATTATTTGTCGACGTTGCAAGGGTGGAGGTCATTATGCGAGAGAATGCCCATCTAAGCGTGTGATGATTGTTACTGAGGATGGTGGGTATGAGTCCGCTAGTGACTATGATGAGGAGACTTTGGCTCTTATTACACGTGACGAACACGGTGGAGACGATTCTGATCATGAGACGCAATACATGGCTCCTGAAGATGCTGACAGGTATGAATGTTTAGTTGCTCAACGTGTTTTGAGTGTGCAGGTTACACAAGCTGAGCAAAATCAGAGGCATAATTTGTTCCATACAAAGGGAGTTGTGAAGGAACGTTCTGTTCGCGTGATCATAGATGAAGGGAGCTACAATAACTTGGCTAGCATGGAGATGGTGGAGAAGTTATCTCTCACCACAAGACCACATCCACATCCTTACTACATCCAATGGTTCAACAACAGCGGCAAGGTTAAGGTAACACGTACTGTTCATGTGCATTTTAGTATCTCTACATATGCTGATTATGTTGATTGTGATGTGGTACCTATGCAAGCATGTTCCTTATTACTTGGTAGACCATGGCAATTTGATAAAAATTCTGTACACCATGGTAGAAACAATCAGTATACTCTTGTTCATAATGATAAAAATATTACTTTGCTTCCTATGACTCCTGATTCCATTTTGAAAGATGATATTAATAGAGCTAATAAAGCAAAACAGGAAACAAATAAGAGTGAAAATCAGATTGTGGCAAAAGAATTTGAGCACCAAATGAATCCTAATAATAAACCATCTACTGTTGTTTCTGAAATTAAATTGAAAAGTGCATGTTTACTTGCCACCAAATCTGATATTGATGAGCTAGATTTCAGCAAATCTGTTTGCTATGCTTTTGTGTGCAAAGAGGCATTATTTTCATTCGAGGATGTGCCTTCCTCTTTGCCCCCTGCTGTCACTAACATTTTGCAGGAGTTCGCTGACGTCTTTCCACAAGACGTGCCACCGGGATTACCACCTATTCGAGGGATTGAGCATCAAATTGACTTAATTCCCGGTGCTTCGCTACCCAACCGTGCACCATACCGTACCAATCCAGAGGAGACGAAGGAGATTATGCGTCAAGTACAAGAACTGCTCAACAAAGGTTATATACGCGAATCCCTTAGTCCTTGTGCTGTTCCTATCATTTTAGTGCCGAAAAAGGATGGTACATCGCGTATGTGCGTTGATTGTAGAGGCATTAATAATATTACTATTCGTTATCGTCATCCTATTCCTAGGCTAGATGATATGCTTGATGAATTGAGTGGCTCTACAATATTCTCCAAAGTTGATTTGCATAGTGGATACCATCAAATTCGTATGAAATTGGGTGATGAATGGAAAACAGCATTTAAAACTAAGTTTGGATTATATGAGTGGTTAGTCATGCCTTTTGGGTTAACTAATGCACCTAGTACTTTCATGAGGTTAATGAACGAAGTTTTACGTGCTTTCATTGGACGATTTGTGGTAGTTTACTTTGATGACATATTGATTTATAGCAAATCTTTGGAGGAACATTTGGAACATTTACGTGTTGTTTTTATTGCTCTACGTGATGCACGTTTGTTTGGAAACCTTGGAAAGTGCACCTTTTGCACCGACCGAGTATCTTTTCTTGGCTATGTTGTTACTCCACAGGGAATTGAAGTTGAGAAAGCCAAGATTGAAGCTATTGAGAGTTGGCCGCAGCCCAAAACGGTCACACAAGTGAGGAGTTTCCTTGGCCTCGCTGGTTTCTATAGGCGTTTTGTGAGAGATTTCAGCACCATTGCTGCACCTCTCAACGAGTTTACAAAGAAGGATGTGCCTTTTGTTTGGGGTACCGCACAGGAAGAAGCCTTCACGGTTTCGAAAGATAAGTTGACACATGCTCCTTTACTCCAACTTCCTAATTTCAATAAGACTTTTGAGCTTGAATGTGATGCTAGTGGAATTGGATTAGGAGGTGTGTTATTACAAGATGGAAAACCTGTTGCATACTTTTCTGAAAAATTGAGTGGGCCTAGTCTGAACTATTCTACTTATGATAAAGAATTATATGCTCTTGTTCGGACCTTAGAAACATGGCAACATTATTTATGGCCCAAGGAATTTGTTATACATTCTGATCATGAATCTTTGAAACACATTAAAATTTAAGCAAAACTGAACCGTAGACATGCTAAATGGGTTGAATTCATTGAGACTTTCCCTTATGTCATTAAACACAAGAAGGGTAAACAAAATGTTATTGCTGATGCCTTGTCTCGTCGTTATACTATGCTTTCACAACTTGACTTTAAAATATTTGGTTTGGAGACCATCAAAGATCAATATGTTCATGATGCTGAATTTAAAGATGTATTGCAGAATTGTAAGGAAGGGAGAACTTGGAACAAGTTCGTTCTTAACGATGGATTTGTGTTTCGTGCTAACAAGCTATGCATTCCAGCTAGCTTCGTTCGTCTTTTGTTGTTGCAGGAGGCGCATGGAGGAGGATTAATGGGACACTTTGGCGTCAAGAAGACGGAGGATATACTTGCTACACATTTCTTTTGGCCAAAGATGAGACCGGATGTTGAGCGTTTTGTTGCTCGCTGCACTACATGTCAAAGAGCTAAGTCACGACTCAATCCTCATGGTTTATATATGCCTTTGCCTGTACCTAGTGTTCCTTGGGAGGATATATCTATGGACTTTGTTTTAGGTTTACCTCGAACAAAGAAGGGGAGGGATAGCATATTTGTTGTCGTGGATAGGTTCTCAAAAATGGCACACTTTATACCATGTCATAAAAGCCATGATGCTGTTAATGTTGCTGATTTGTTCTTTCGTGAAATTATTCGCTTACATGGTGTGCCAAATACTATTGTTTCAGATCGTGATACTAAATTTCTTAGCCACTTTTGGAGATGTTTATGGGCTAAGTTGGGGACTAAGCTGCTTTTTAGTACTACTTGTCACCCCCAAACTGATGGACAAACTGAAGTAGTCAATAGAACATTGTCTACTATGCTTAGGGCTGTTTTGAAGAATAACAAGAAAATGTGGGAAGAATGCTTGCCTCATATTGAATTTGCTTATAATCATTCATTGCATTCTACTACTAAGATGTGCCCTTTTGAAATTGTGTATGGTTTCCTACCTCGTGCACCTATTGATTTGTTGCCTCTTCCATCTTCAGAGAAGGTTAATTTTGATGCTAAAGAACGTTCTGAATTGATTTTAAAAATGCATGAGTTAACTAAGGAAAACATTGAGCGTATGAATGCTAAATATAAACTTGCTGGAGATAAGGGTAGAAAACATGTTGTGTTTGCACCTGGAGATCTTGTTTGGTTACATTTGCGTAAAGATAGATTTCCTAATCTGCGCAAATCAAAGCTAATGCCACGTGTTGATGGTCCTTTTAAGGTGTTAGAGAAAATAAATGATAATGCATATAAACTTGAGCTACCTGTAGATTTTGGGGTTAGTCCCACTTTTAACATTGCAGATTTGAAGCCTTATTTGGGTGAGGAAGATGCGCTTCCGTCGAGGACGACTTCATTTCAAGAAGGGGAGGATGATGAGGACATCAATACCATTGTTACACCCACAACCCCTACTGTTACATATACTGGACCAATTACTAGAGCTCGCGCACGCCAATTAAATTACCAGGTACTTTCGTTTCTTGGTAATGATTCTAATGTTCATGAGATTATGATGCTGCCTAAATTGGATACATTTGTTTTGCTTACAAATGAAGGGCCTAGCTTGGAGAAGGATGAACATTGGAGCAAGAACACGCATGGAGTTGATGGCATGCGCAAGGGGATCAAGAACGGAGTTACAAGTGATGATTTTAGGACTTTGAAGCCGCCATAAGGAGTGCATGAAGCCTTGGACGAAATATACAAGATGCCACTTCATAATATTCGTCCATAGGCTATTCTAGGTGCTGCGTCACCTTATTAATGGGCAAGGCCCATGTAATTTTGAAATACTTAAGTATAGGCTATTTTTAGAGTCCGTATGTGTGGGGAAACAAGAGTTAGGGTTGGTTTCGGACCCCACCCTCAAGGGCCACGAAATTCCCCCCCCCCCTCTTCCTCCATATATACAGCCCTTAGGGCGTCGTTTAGACTTTGGGTTTTGTTTAGATTAAAAGTTCGCCATAGCTGCAACTTCGCGTACTTCGTTTGTGTCCAACGACCAGACCAAGACGTCACACAACCCCACCTTGATCAATAAAGCTTTCATCTTATATTCGCAATATCCTGATTGCAATCTCAGTTTCTTGCTTGTTCTTCGTTTGCTCGCAGGAAACAGACCCTCGTGGTCAGGTTGATCGTGCTCCGGCGTGGTCAATAACCCTCGGAAGTTGGTTTAGCGATTGCTAAGGCGCGACATCTCGCACGTTCGTAGTCGGATCGTCAAGGTCGACTCCCACAGAAAACGATACCCACCATCTCATCGAAACATCGGGACACCTTAGCCTCTATCAACTGTTGCCGCGGGAGCACCTCATGCCGCTGCGGCAACTGGAGCGGGGTCTTCCCGGTCCACCGCTTCTGCTCCTGCCAAGCGGCCAAGGGAACCTACTCCTCCGCCTCGTTGCGCCGAAGGTGGGCCGGACTTTGACCTCTCCGCGCTCAGCTCTGACGAGGAAGAAGAAGAGTAAGATTCTCTGCTATACTTGTAGTTCTTCAATTCTTGCTGTTTTGTCTTGTATCTGATTTGCTTTACTCCGAACCCATTCCTTTTCAGGACTCTGGCCCAGAGAGCGGCGAAGAGAGCCAAGGCCCCGGTGATTGTCATCGAGGACGAACCCACCGCGATAGTAGGGGGTGCGTCCGAGACCACCTTACCGGACCCGGCAACTACTCCCCAAAGCAGCCCCAGCGCAGCCCCCAGCGTAAGTATATGGTTTACTTCCTGCTGTTAGGCGCGCATGGGTGCTCTTTCTTTGCTGACATCTGATTATTGGTTTGTGTAGGAGCAGAGCAGCCTCACCAGGTGCGCCCGGAAGCCGCCCCCGACATGCCATCTGCTTCGACTACACCGCCAAGGGAGGATTCCCCGGCAAGGGAGCGTTCTCCGGCAAGGGAGAATTTTCCGGTAAGGGAGAAGTCTCCAGCCAGGGACAGTTCTCCGGCAAGGGACAGCACCAGTGATCCTCTGGTGGCGGAGACCACGACTATAGAATCCAGTGCAGGTAATCCTCTTGCTTGAAAACTTCCCTTGGGTTCTTCTTCTTCTGATTTTCTTTTTGAATATTTGCTTGACTTTTCTCCCTTTTCCGGTCATCAGATCCATCTGCCACGGAGCCAATGGAAACCGAAGTCACCGGCGAGGAGAACGCGCGCGGCAATACCAACGACGCCGCTGCCACCGAAGAAGAAACCGGCGCTGATGATCCCGCCGGCGAAGAGGTCGCCAAAGCTGCCGCCGCAGAAGCTGGCGATGGGTCCGGCGATCGCACTGACGGCCCTGAGGCCGCAGGAGCGCCAGGCGCTACACCGACCACCGATCCCTCCGCCGCTGCCGCAGTGTAAGGCTCTGAAGAGCCCCAGCCCGGCGCCTATTTGAAGGCCGGCGATGGCGTCTTCATCAAGCTCCCCTGGGCGTCAAGCTCCAGGGCACCGGTTGAAGGAGAAATCTTGGATGGAGAGGTGCTCGCCTCTGCTGGGCTGACGCTGGTCGACGCGCCGAGCAGCAGCAGCGGCGAGCCTGAGGAGGAGCGGCTGCTGTAGAAGCTGTTGTCACTATACCGCGCTCGACAGGCCAAGCTGGAATCCCGAGAAGCGCTTGTCGCGAAGGCGGGAGTGGACATCGAGAAGCGCGCGGAGGAGCTCCGGGGTCTCAACCAGGAAGCTCTCCGGTCCCTGGCAGAGGAGCGGGAGCAACTCACCGAGGAGCGGAAAGCCTTCCTCCTCGAGAAGGCTGAAGTTGAAGAGCAACAGCGGCTTGTCGCCGAGAAGCTATCTGCGCAGGAAGGCGAGTTGGCGCAACGAAAGGTCAACCTTGACAGCCACGAGGAGGAGCTTGCCGCATGCGAGCAAACATTTGGCAGGGCTCTTAAGGAAGCAAAGGATGCTGCCGCAGCTGCCGAGGCTGCCAAGAAGGAGCAGGAGACGAAGGTGGCGCAGCTGGAGGCCGATCTCAAGGCGAGCGGCGAGGAGCTTGCTGCGCTCAAGCATGAGCGCGAGAAGGACGCCACCGCTCATGGCGAGCTGCAGGGTTGTCTCGCCGAGAGGAGCAAGGAGCTTAGCGCCACCAAGGACTCGAAGGCAGATCTTGAGTTGAAACTGGCTACTTTGACCCAGACGCTGGACGGCGCCAGGGAGTAGGAGGTGGCCTTGAAGGAGAAGATCAAGGCCGACGAGGCGCTGCTGGCGAGTGCTGCTGCCGCCCAGAACACTTTTAGGGAGAATGTGGAGTACTGGACGGAGGGCCTCGTGGATGTTGCCGCCGCCATCGACGGGGAGCTGGCGCAGCTGGGGATGGAGGATCTCGGGTATTCCTCCGATGAGCACCTCCAACCCAGCGCCAAGCTCAGCTTGTTCTTCAAAGGCGTGGCGACGGCCCTCCAGTGACTCCGGGAGAAGATCCCAAAGCAGCTGGCCGACGAGTCGCGCAAGATCTGCGCGGGAGGTCTTCAAAAGGTGCTGGTGAAGGTGGCCTTCCGCAATCCAGGCCTTAACCTCACCAACGTCCTCAGGTCCTTGCCGCCAGATGCTGATCTGGAAGCGCTCAAGACCCTTGTCGCACCCATTGTGGACAAGGTGAGCGGGATCAAGAGAGTTGAGGGCGATCGCATAGATTAGGCCGCCCGTTTTGTCCTTTTTTGTCGCTGCTGGTCATGTTATGAGAACAATCTGTTAGAGCTGCGACAAGCTATCTTGTAATATAACTCTATTTTGGGTAGCGATTGCTGTGTTATTTCCTTTACTTGATTCCTTCCTTTGTATGTTTTTGCCCTACGCTTTTAGGGAACTTGTTGGCGCAGGCACCTTAGACGTGAGCGCTGAGTGCGGGACGTCAGTAGCCTGCTGGCGGTGCCGCTACCAACAAGAAACCTTGTCGCAACTAGTCGCAGCTCACTTAAGTTGTTGAGTGGACTCGAAACAAAGTAAGGGCGCAACTAGCTAAGAGTTGGTTCCTCCGCGTACAGGTTTTCCATACAAAGCATGGTCGTTCGAGGAAGATAACTTAAAAATTTTAAAACTGATTGCTCAAACTTTAGCAACTTAGCTTTTCTGTCGTTTGCTTCCCGGTAAGGCGAAACTTTCTTGAACGACGCCTGGTCCACACCATTATCTTCTCCTTTCCCCCCGGCAAACTTGTGGCCGAGGGAACCTTCGTTTCTTTGAGAAAGAGAAAGAAGGGAAAATAAATATATGGAGCCTTATGGCTCGTTATTGCTTACCGGGGGTAGGTGCTGCACAAAGTGTCAGATAACACATGCAAAAAAGAAGAAGGCATGAAATTGACAAGATGTGCGGAGCACATGAGCTTTACTTATGCACGGGGTCTACGCCCGGCTTTGTACAAAGGATTACATGCAACATCGGCAAGACTTGTACAAAAGGTGGTTGCCGGAACAGGTTCCGGCAACCGCGCCCTACGGGTAAAACTTACGAAGATGCTCAATGTTCCAGGAGTTGCTCACAGGAATGCCATCTTCGGTCTCAAGGCGGACAGCGCCAGGCCTAGTGACTCGTTTCACCCGGTAAGGGCCTTCCCACTTCGGCGTCAACTTGTTGGAATTCTTGGCGGACTGAATGCACCGAAGAACAAGGCCGCCTTCCTCGAAACTTCTGGCATTAACTTTGCGGCTATGGTAGCGGCGCAGAGCTTGCTGGTATCGAGCAGCTCGTACAGCGGCCTGAAGACGGTCCTCCTCAAGGAGCAGCGCGTAATCTTGTTGCAGCTGCTCTTGCTCAAGCTCATCATAAGCGAGCACTCGAGGTGACCCGTATACGAGTTCCGTGGGGAGAACTGCCTCTGCTCCATAGACTAGAGCGAAAGGTGTCTGGCCAGTGGCTCGATTTGGCGTCGTCCTGATCGACCAAAGAACCACCGGCAGCTCCTCAATCCAGTTCTTTCCGCACTTGCGCAGCCTGTCGAAAGTCCTGGTCTTGAGCCCGCGCAGCACTTCAGCATTTTCCCTCTCCGCTTGACCGTTGCTTCTCGGATGAGCAACAGAAGCGAAGCAGACCTTGGCGCCAAGATCTTGGACGTATTGCATGAAGGTGCGGCTCGTGAATTGTGTGCCGTTGTCGGTGATGATCCTGTTAGGGATCCCGAAACGGCAAACAATCGACCTGAAGAACTTGACTGCTGACTGTGCTGTCACCTTCCTCACTGGTTCCACTTCCGGCCACTTTGTGAACTTGTCGATTGCAACGTACAAGTACTCAAAGCCCCCGACAGCTCGGGGAAAGGGGCCGAGGATGTCGAGCCCCCAGACCGAAAATGGCCAGGATAAAGGGATCGTCTGGAGAGCTTGAGCTGGCTGGTGTATCTGCTTGGAATGGAACTGGCACGCTTCACACTTGGTTACTTGTGCAGTTGCATCCTGGAGGGCTGTCGGCCAAAAGAAACCTTGCCAGAACGCTTTGCCGGCAAGTGCTCTTGCGCCAATGTGGTGACCACATATGCCTCCATGTATCTCTGCCAACAGCTTTTGTCCTTCTTCCCGATGAATACACTTCAATTTCACACCGTTGAGTCTTCTTCTGTACAGTGTGTTGTCGACAAACTTGTACATACTTGACTGCCGGGCTACTCTTTCCGCTTCTTCTTGCTCTTAGGGAAGTTCTCCTGTCTGAAGGAAACGGACAATCTGCTGTGCCCATGCTGGAGCTTGCGGCTCGACAACAAGGACTAAAGGCACATCTGCTGCTGCGGGAACATCCGCTTCTACGGCGAGAACCTGCGGCTCAGCCGGAGCTTGATGTTCCCCAACAAGCTTGCCGGAGCAAAACTTGTCGGGAGCGTCTGCTTCAACGGAACAAACCCTAAGGCTTGCCGGAGCAGACTGCTCCTCAGCACCCTTGGTGTTGATCTTGGGGACCTTCTTGGCAGCGGCTTCGGGGAGCTCTGCCGGAAAATAGTCACCAGAAATCAACTTCCTCTTCTTGCTCTGTCCAGTTGATGGCGTTACAGACGGTTGAGTCAGTTTGAGCACAAAGATCCCTGGTTCCACAGGTAACTTAAGTGCGGTGCACTTTGACAGGCCGTCGGCAATGTCGTTCTGAGCTCTTGGAACATGTTCCATCTGTAGGCCGTCAAAGTGCTCTTCTAACTTTCTCACTTCATCAACGTAAGCTTCCATCAACAGACTCTGATAATTCTTGTTCACTTGGCGGACGACAAGCTGTGAGTCACCCCTGACAATGAGCTTCTTGATCCCAAGGTCTGCTGCGATCCTGAGACTGGCAAGCAAACCTTCATACTCTGCGGTATTGTTCGTTGCTTGCTCCTTGGGAAAGTGCATCTGGACTACGTACTTGAGGTGCTCTCCGGTGGGTGCAACAAGTAGCACGCCCGCACCGGCGCCTTGCAGCGAGAAGGCACCATCAAAGTACATCAGCCACTCTTTGCTTGCTTCCTTGACGGGGATGCTTGTTTCTGGAATTTCTTCATCTTGTGTTGGCGTCCACTCTGCTATGAACTCTGCCAATGCTCTGCTTTGGATAGTTGAAGTGCTCTCAAACTTGAGGCCAAAGCTTGACAGTTCCAGTGCCCACTCGACAATCCTGCCTGTTGCTTCTGGATTTTGCAGTATCCTCTTCAGCGGAAAACGAGTGACGACTGTGATCTCATGTGCTTGGAAGTAGTGGCGCAGCTTTCTCGAGGCCATGAGAAGGCCGAAAAGCAATTTCTGCACACCAGAGTACCTTGACCTAGCCCCCTGCAGAAGGGAACTAACAAAGTAAACTGGGTGCTGCACCATTTTCTTCTGCATCTCCTCACGCGCCTGCGCAGATCCATCTTTGTCGGGACCAGAGCTTGTCGGTGAAGTCCCCTGCTTGTCGCTGGATGCATCTGTCATGGTTGCTGGCTCATCATCCGCCTCCCTCTCCGCTACTAACGCATCACTAACCACTTGATTGCTTGCCGCTATGTATAGCAGCAACTTCTCTTGTGGCTTAGGTGCGACAAGTGTTGGAGTGGAGGACAGGTATCTCTTTAAGTCCTGCAGTGCAGCCTCCGCTTCCAGAGTCCATTTCATTGGACCTGCCTTTTTCAATATTTTGAAAAACAGCAGGGCGCGCTCAGCAGACCTAGAGATGAACCTGCTGAGAGCAGCCACGCAACCGGCAAGTCTTCGTAATCCTTGACGCGCTTTGGTGCTTCAATCTGCTCAATGGCCTTGATCTTGTCGGGATTGGCTTCAATTCCCCGCTGAGACACGAAGAACCCGAGAAGCTTGCCGGAGGGGACTCCAAACACACACTTCTCGGGGTTAAGCTTGAGGTTGATCTTGCGCAGATTTGCAAAGGTTTCGTCTAAATCTTGAATCAGAGTTGCCTTGTCCTTGCTCTTGACCACTATGTCATCCATGTAGGCTTCCACATTTCTGTGTATTTGTGGCTCAAAAGCGTCATGGACTACCCTTGCAAATGTTGAACCAACATTCTTTAAACCGAAAGGCATCCGTATGAAACAGTATGTGCCACATGGGGTGATGAATGCGGTCTTCTCCTCATCCTCTTCTGCCATGAAGATCTGATGGTATCCTGAATATGCATCAAGAAATGAAAGCAAGTCACATCCGGCCGTGGAGTCAACAATCTGGTCAATGCGCGGCAAGGGAAATGGGTCTTTGGGACAAGCTTTATTGACATCGGTAAAGTCGATACAAAGCCTCCATTTCCCGTTTGCCTTGCGCACGACTACAGGATTGGCCAACCACGTAGGATGGAGCACTCCTCTGACAAGGCCTGCTGCTTCCAATTTCTTGATTTCTTCTGCGATGAATTCTTGGCGCTCCACTGCCTGTTTCCTGACTTTCTGCTTGACGGGCCGCGCATGAGGACAGACGGCAAGATGGTGCTCGATTACTTTCCTAGGAACACCGGGGATGTCAGACGGTTGCCATGCAAACACGTCGACGTTCGCCCACAGGAAAGCAACGAGCGCGCTCTCCTATTTAGGGTCGAGAGTGGCACTGATGGTGAAGGTACCACCAGTGCCGTCCTCCTTGGCGGACACCTTCTTGGTCTCTGGTGGAGCTGCCATCGTCTTCTTATACTTGCCGGTGGAGCTCGATGGTGCGTCCTCGACGGTAGCGCAGCACTCCGAAGAGGTGCGCTTGCCGGAGTGGGCATCAGAACTCTTGCCGGACTTGGTCTTCTTCTTCCCCCGGGGAGCTTCAATGGCAAGTGACTTGTGATCTGTTGCGGCTGCTGCTTCCCGGTAGATTTTGTCGGCGCAGATAAGAGCATCCTTCTTGTCACCAGGGACAGAGATGACACTTATCAGGCCTGGCATCTTCAGCATGTTGTATGCATAGTGAGAGGCTGCCATGAATTTGGCGAGTGCTGGACGACCGAGTATCCCATTGTAAGGCAATGGAAAGTCAGCAACATCAAAAGTGACCCTCTCAGTCCTGAAGTTCAACTCGCTGCCAAATGTTACCGGCAACGTGATCTTTCCCTTCGGCTTGCTCCTTCCCGGATTGATTCCTTGGAATGTGCCGGTCTCTTCGAGCTCGCTATCAGGGATCTGGAGTTTCTGGAGTACCGCGGAGGAGATCAGGTTCAAGCCGGCCCCGCCGTCAACTAGCATCTTAGTGACCTTGAGGTTGCGGATAGTTGGTGAAACCAACATCGGCAAGCACCCAACCGCAGTTATGCGATCAGGGTGGTCCTCAATATCAAAGATGATAGGCGTGCTGGACCATTTCAGAGGCTTGCGTGACTCAACGGGTGGTTCTGCCGCATTGACTTCCTGCACCCACCGCTTGAGCTGGCGGTGTGAAGTATGCAGAGAAGCACCGCCGTCAACGCACAGGACCTCTGTGGCTTTCTGGAACTCCTGCTCATCGGTCTCTTCATCATCCATATCTTCATTGTCGTCGTCATCTTCATCCTTGTCGCGGCCGCGGGGAGGTATGTCTCCTTGCCGCTGCTTGGCCTTGCCGCGGCGTCCTCCTCGACCGGGGCGTTTCTTGTCGGCTCCTCCAGCACCTTCCTGGGCCTTCTCCTTGTCGCGTCGCTCGTATTTAGCCTTTTGCTGCTCGACAAGCTGCTCGACCTTCTTGCAGCTCTGGAGGTCATGGCCCTTGGTACGGTGGATCTTGCAGTACTGCTTGTTGGTGTCGTCCTGCTTGTCGGCGACCGCCACAGCCTGATAGTTGGTGCCCGCGGCAATCTCCTTGCCGGAGCTACCAGCTTTGGCTTTCTTGGCGCCACCTCCGTTGCCGAACTGCTCAACGACTAGCACATCTTTGCCTTTCTTCTTCCTGTTGTTCCGCCGCCGGTTTTTCTTTGCCGGGGCAACCTCCTCACTATCAGATCCTCCTGCTTCTGTATTCTCTCCGGGGAGTTTCCTCCCTTCCTCAGCACGTGCACACTTGTCGGCCAGGGCATATAGCTCACTGACGTCTCTGATCTTGCACATCGCCATCTCCTCCCGCATCCTGCGGTTTCGCACGTTCTGATGGAACGCGCTGATGACCGCGGCAGGGTGGACATCTGGGATGTTGTGCTGTACACGGCTGAATCTCTGAATATAGTTGCGCAAGGGCTCTCCTTCCTTCTGGGCGAGCAGATGAAGGTCGCTCTCTTGGCCATGAGGCTTGTGGCCGCCTGTAAAGGCGCCGACAAACTGATGGCATAGGTCTGACCAGGTGGATATGGAGTTGTCCGGCAAGTGCATGAGCCAGGATCTGACATTGGGCTTGAGCACCAGCGGGAAGTAGTTGGCAAGGATCTTGTCGTCCCGCCCCCCGGCAGCTTGCACCGCGATGGTGTAGATGCTAAGGGACTCCGACGGATGCGACTTGCCGTCGTACTTCTCTGGTACGTCTGGCTTGAAATTCTTCTTGCTGGGCCACTGGACTTGCCGCAGCTCACGAGTGAACGCAGGGCAACCTACCGCATACGGCAAGTCGCTTGGTTCCCCTAGCGCATGCATGTGGACAGAGGGCCCAGCGCGCTGGTCGGATTGACACCGCGCTTCTCTTCGGCGCTCGATGCGAGTACGAGTGTCTTCTTGCTGTCGTTCGTGAAGAACTTGGTGCTGATCGCGACGAGCTCGTGGATCCGATGATGTGGTGGAGTCGCTGTCGAGGTGGATCCGGCGAGTCGGCGATCTTGGCCTTCGGGATGGAGAGTGCATGGTGGTTGCACCCCCACCGGTTTCGTCGCCATCGGCTCGCGCCTGGCAGTCCTGCCGCGGCAGCGATGTACTCAGCTGCCGCGGAGTGTCGCCGTTGGCAAAGCCGATGAGACTCTGAATGGTGGCCCTCCATTAGTCGATCTTGTCTGTCGTTGGAGCGTAATCCAGGAGCAGTTGAGCTTGCGCCAAAGCTTCTGCTGGAGTGGTGGGCGGCAGTGGCGAACGGTGCGAGGAGCGGGATATGCTCGGACTTCTAACTATGTTAGAAGGAGCAGTATCCCGTCCAGGCGACCGTGCCTCGCTCGTGCCAGCATGTTGGCGTGCATGCTGGTCTTGAGCGCCCCGAGATCCACCAGCTCGATCTTGGTCCAACGAACGCATGGTACTGCGAATACCATGACGCTGTCGGTCCCGCGCCTCCTGAGATGGGCGCGGTGCTTGTACGGACGCCGAGGTCTGTGCAGCCTTGTCCTTGGACCTGGCAGCATCGTGAGCTCCCTCGTCGACGCCCGTTCTTCCGCCGGCGTCTACCCCACCACCTGTTTGCTCCGGTGGTGGTGGAATCGACGTGGACGGAACAGCTGCCTCCGAAGCCTTCTTCTTCGAAGGCATGTCGATGAAGAAGATGAAGATCTGGCTCGTGTGAACGCCGGATCAGGTTCACACAATCTCGACGCCCCCTACCTGGCGCGCCAAAGATGTAGGGGAGCTGATCCACGAACACCTATGGGACCGGCGGACCGAGCCCCTTTCGGTTCGGCGGGGGGCGGAGATCGCACGAAGAGCGGATCGAGGCGAAGCACACGAGCAGTTTACCTAGCTTCGGAGGTCTCCGGAGAGATAATACTCCTACTGCTGCATGTCTGAGTGTATTGAGTTCTTGCTCGGGAGCGCTGAGTGCTACAGTACACCCTAGCTGCTAACGAGACCGAGCGTGAGTGTTTTCTGCCTTCGAACCCCTTCTACATTGCGCATGGGCCTCCTTTTATATGCTCAAGGGGTCTTCGACAGGTGGCAACATAGACAAGGGTAAAAATGGAAAAGGAATTGCGGTAGGTACAACTACCTGTACAGTGTATCATACCTAACCCTGACGGCAGGGGACAAAGGCATTAAATGCCCGTCTGCGTCGCCCAAATAGTGCAGAAAGGGACCGTCAGGGATGCCACCGCTTGCCACGATGGCCATCTTGTCAGCGCCGCTTGCCACCGCGCACCGCTGGCTGCACAGCCTCTTGCCACGCGCGCCTGGAAAGGCCCAGGGCGACACATTGGTGGATGTGCTGGAGCGCGGGTACAAAGTGGTAGCTTTCCGCAACAAGCGCCTTGCCGCGGTCGTTGTCTTGTCGCGTCCGGAAGCTTGTCGCTCACCGGGCCTTGCCAGGACGCGTGGCGCGTCGCGGCAAGTTCCTTGAGATGCCTTGGTTGGCCTTCCCGGCAAGCTCCTCTTGCCGGGGCCTTGTCTCCTTGGCTTGAATACTTCGTTCTTGAATGGCTCCAAAGGAACCACGGAGGACCTTGGCGGCCACCCGGCAAGCTTTGCCGCGGGGTGCTGCGACTGCCCGTGCACAAGTTCGGGATACTAGGGTACCCCTACTCTTGTACACCGACATCAAGTTATATCGATACTGTCGCAGAGCAAACTTGAAAACATGGGCGCAAGCTTGTCTACTTGCATTATCTTGGCTATCCAACTTGAACCTCATATGTTGAAAATTATGGGAGTGTCAGGACCCCGACTCAATGCCACATCGATCTAGCATGTAACACCTCATATCACTTTGTGGCCTCACGCACGGTATTCCCACGGTGTCGCCTTACCTTTGCCCGGGACCATTTGCGCCTTTTGGCACACGTATATGATAGTGCCGCTAGCATCCATATGATAAGGAGCCCGGGCTGACATGGCTAGTCGTAAACCCAAAGTGGCACAAACTTACAGGGACAGGCATCCATGACCCAGCATCGAACGTGTCGGTCATCAGCGAGTGAATTCCAGGCTGTAGCACTGGGCTAGCAAGACTCCGGTATTCATCGCGTGACATTTCCCCGAAGGGACAGACACAGGAACGAAGAAGGACACATGCCGGCCAGCCTAAGTGTTCCGGAGCAGTAGCAAGCTACCATGGCTCAGTGGAAGCACTAGGAGACATTTCCCGGTAAGAGAGGCTACTAAAGATAAACAACTAGATAGTCAGATCCCACACATACCAAGCATTTCAATATCATACACACAATATGCTCGATATGTGCAAATACAACATGGCATCACAACATGACTCTACGACTCAAGTATTTTATTCAATAGGCTCCGGGGAGCGAGATATTACAAACATAGGTCTCATGACCCAACATTCAGAGCATACAAGTCAAAACACAAACGGAAGCTATCATGTCTGAGTACAGACAACTATAAATGAAAGAGGCTGAGAAGCCTGACTATCTACCAGATCCTGCCGAGGGCACAAGATCGTAGCTGAGGTATCAAGCTAAACGTCGAAGACCACGCGGAACTACTAGCGAGACTGAAGTCTCTCTACAAAAACATAAAATAGGCAAACGTGAGTACAAATGTACCCATCAAGACTTACATCAGAACTATCTACATATGCTTCATTATCAACAAAGGGGATGGTGGGGTTTAACTGCAGCAGGCTAGCTTTGACTCGGTGGCTATCCTAAACTACGACTGCAAGTAACTCTTTTGAGGTGGCGCACACGAGTCCACATATTCACCATATCAATACACCACTATGGATCCGCTCCCGTCTCCCTACGAGAACGCCATCCATAGCACTCACGCTTATCTTGCGCATTTTAAAGTATCCACTTTCACTTGTCTATGAACTGTACAGGCAACCCAAAAGTCCTTTACCGCGGACACGGCTATTCGAATAGATAATGTTAACCCTGCAGGGGTGTACTTCTTCACACACGCTCTCACCACTTACCGTCGTTTACACGACATGTACTCGGCAACCTTCAAGCGGAAGCCCAACGTGGGTGTCGGCCACGGCCTACCTAAACACTCAAGTCTCTAGTCCAGGTTTATCGCCTATTCGGGTTCCATCCATGAGGAGATCCGGCCGGAGTTTCGCTCACAGCCCCAAACGATGTGTACAGGGTTCCGTGACACCAAACGGGCGCCCGGTATACCCGGCCACGTGCCTACCGCATCACAGCCCACCCCTCCGGTCAGCGCTGCCCACGGCCTCCAGCATACTACAAACACCAGAAACTACTTGCAACTCCTGGACAGAGGACAAGGGTGATCAAGAAGCCGAGAGGGTCCATTGGTTTCGGGCCCAATTCGTGGTAGTAGCTGTCATGGATCACAAACATAGAACTCAGTTCCTGAGGACGGCTGCAATGAGACAACCCACCATGTACTCCTACATGGCCTCTCACCGCTACCTTTACCAAATCGTGTTCACACACTTAGCTCACACACAGTAGGACGTGTTCATACACCTCTGATTCATTCCCGATGAATCAGACCTGACACAACTCTAAGCAGTAGTAGGCATGACAAACAAGCATGAATGAGTAGGCACAACAGGGCTCAAACAACTCCTACTCATGCTAGTGGGTTTCATCTATTTACTGTGGCAATGACAGGTCATGCAGAGGATAAAGGGGTTCAGCTACCGCAGCAAGTAACAAATGACTCGTTGTTGTCCTAATGCAGTAAAAGAGAGCAGGGCGAGAGAGTAGGATTGTATCGGAATGAACAAGGGGGGGTTTTGCTTGCCAGGCACTTCCGAAGATAATATAGCTCTTCATCAGTGTCATCGATCTCATTGTCGAAACCACGTCTATCGAGAGGGAACAACCACCGACAAACAAGAAGAAACACAATCAATGCAATGCACAAACAAATGGATGACATGTCATGTTAGGGAACTGAATTGACCTAATGCAGCAGTAAGCCAAGTTAATTGAAGTGGAATTCAAACAAGGTTAAACTCCAACTTCAAATACTAGTTCATAAATTACCCTAATCATGATTCATCCTATTCAGTGAGGTTAACTTGTTCAATCATGCATGATCATGGCATAAACAGATTCTTCATATTTTTCTGATCATTTTTCATATATAATTTATTTGATTTGGAGTTACGGTTGATTTTATATGATTTTTAGAAGTTTGGGGTATTTTCTGAAATTTCCTGAATAATAATAAATCCAGAAAATGATTTATGGCGTCAGCACCATGTCACTGTGACGTCAGCAGAGTAAACTGGGCGCCCCAGGTCAAACCTGACCCGTGGGGTCCATTGGTCAGTGAGACATACACTAAACCCGCGTTGACTCGGGCTTTGACCCGCTACGGGGCCCGCTGTCAGTGTCTGTTAGTGTGCTAATTGGGGGGATTAGCCGCTAATGGCAACGCCACGTCAGCGTCGCCGGATTAGGCGCCGGCGACCACATCTCGCGGCGGAGGCTCGCCGGAGTTGCGCTATGGGCTGCGGTTGGACGCGCGAAGAGCACCAGGAGGTAGCCCATGACCGCGTGCATCTAGAGAGACCAAGGGGAGGTGCGGGGGTGGCCGGGGTTCGCCGGAGTGGAGCCCGAGGCGGCGGCCGGAGCTCGGGGTTGGGGCGAGTTAGTGATACGGTGTGCAAACGAGCGAGGTGAGAGGCTAGCGGAGCGCTACGCGATGCGGGGAGCGAGTTAGGCACGCCAGGGTGACCAAATGGTCACCGAAGCTACGCCGACGTTGAGCTCAGGCGGCGGCGCATTTCGGCCATAAAGGGGGCGACGGCTACGGCGATCAAATGAAGCGGGGAAGAGGGGGAAAGGGTGGAGGAGCTCACAGCGATCACGAAGAGGGGCTCGGCTTGCTCGGGAACGGCCGGAGTTCAACGAATCGGGCGACCGCGACCGGCGGGTCCGAGGTAGGAGACGAGCCCGGAGAGGACGTTCGGGGGCTTCTGGAGGGGCGTGGCTCGGTGAGGAGGAGGAGGGGGTCGAGGCGGAGCCTTTGAGCGCATCGGCGAGGCTAGGGGTGGCCAGTGGCCACGGGTACGGCGATGATGACGGCGAGCTCCGCTCGGTGGTGCGCGCGAGAGGGGAGCAGAGGAGGGGATGGGGTCCAGGGGGAGAGAGGAGAGGTGCAGAGGGCAAGGGGGAGTGCGTGGCACTCACAGGCGCGTCGGGGCAGCGGTGGGAAGCAGGAGGTGGCGCGCGCGTGCCCACGCGCGGCGACCACACGCCCTCCTGCCTACTGGCAGGAGGTTGAAGACGGTGGGGGCGACTGCTGGGCTGGGCCAACAGTGTTGGGCCACAGCTGGGCCGCCAGGTAGGTTAGGTAGGTGGCCTGGTGGCCTTCTCTCCCTCTCTTTATTATTTGTTTTAGTTTTCTAATTTTCTGTAAACTGTTGGGCTTTATTAAAAATACCTATGCACTTTCAAAAATCATGAGACTGCTTGTGGCCATTATTTGGATTATTTCCAATAACCAGAATTTCAGTTCATGAATATTTGGACATTTAATATAATATATAAAATTTAAATGCCCAAATGCAAATAAGGTATGATTTAAATCCAGAGCCCAATATATCATGAAAATGTGCAGCACCTCTGGTTATGGTTTATAGCATTTCCCCAGAAATGATGAACATTTTCTAAAGCCAATTGGATTCACTGAAAAATATTTTTAGTTGAACCTATTTGAATTCCTTTAATGCTAGGGTTTAGGCAATCCCCATTTCAAGTTTCATAAAATTTAAACATGATGCATGGATGCTAAAGCAAAAACAAACAAGGGCTGATCTGGGGCTGTGACAGCTCACCCCCACTAAACAAGAATCTCGCCCCGAGATTCAAGACGTGAGGTAAGAGGAAAAGGGGAGTCACAAAACTATCACAATCTTCATGATCCAATTGCCCTTCTCGGAGATGGTGATCCATTCCATCATCTTGGTCTTGACGTCTTTTCTTTCGAGATCTTCACTCGACACGACAACAGAAAGAAGGGGAAAACCCTACATGATTTACTCGTCTTTGAAGATCGAGCAACTCAAGATCAGTTCATGGAGAGACGTAAGAACAACTCTTGAGTTGAGACACCAAACACACATTAGGAATGATGGTAAAGAAATGGATGACGAAGGTTCAAATTGGTAGGCAACCATTCCACGCTTAAGTAAAATGGTGCATGGTTTCAAAGTAACAAGGAGATGATTGCCATGACTCCATAACGGGACACCTTAGGAAAGGTGACGCAAAGAGATATTCCCCTAAGTGGCAAAAGAATTACTTTTGATTCAGAAATCATTGAAACTCTTCATACCAGCCTAAGGCAATTCACAACGATCATTTGGCGGAGTGCAAAGGAATGGTACACCCGGACTAGAATGGATGATGTGGACTACCTTGTTGAAGACAACGCAATGGATGATTTTTGCTTATCACCGGAAATGGAAGAGACCCGTGGTAGAATGGCACATTGGCGGTGCAAGCTGGGAACAAAATGCAAATGCTGGGAATGATTCTGGTAACTGGGAAGAACCCAACAATAGAGAGTGAATTCACTGTTTGAAAAGGTCATAGCATTGCCGAGGAAACTGAGAGCACTATACAGTTAATGCCGACGATCAAACCTAGCACTTGCGCGTGCTCTCAAGAACTTGAGCATTTCCATAAACATCAAGATTTTACCAATATCCGTGTCAAGGATCCTGGCAACACATCATACTACCATGATGAATACCGGTGGAAGATGTAGATGCAAAGGAAGATAACACTTTCTCAGATTTCACCTTAACGAGGCCAAGGGGACGAAATCTGGATGATCGACCGAGAGACGTTTAGCACTCCGCTTCTAATGTTCTCCTTGACGTGCTAGTGTATCCCATTCATAGATATGGTTTGATAACTAGAACATCAAGTAAAAGTCAGACTTCGGGAGCAATAGAATCCATAAGGAACAGTTACGGAGGTAAATCCTACGAAGTCCTTATGGGGAGGTGGCCAACTTCTTCAATCAAGATACTACAATAATAGGTCTTCCGGCTGGGTGTGTTGGCCATGACATCCACTTTACCGGTTATCGAGGGACCAGTATTATAGTTCTTGGGAAATGTTCCAACCATTATATCTGCCTGAGATTCAGATCTGGTTGGTGTCAGGATATTCCAGACTCATCGAGTCTAGGAAGAAAAACGAAAGTTTGCAACACAAATCGACGAGATGACGTTGTGAGATTCTTGGGGAATGAACTACGATAGTAAGCTCCAAAACATGAGTTGGTTCTGCTACAAACATGTGAACACGTTGTCCCAGACAAGCATGGCCACGTAGTAGTCTTATAATTAAACACTACCGAGTTCAGGTGGGGAACCATCATCGAGGATATCGAAGTCTTTACGCAAGTCCATGGATTAGATCCCAAGCATAGACTTCTTTTCCTTGAACAAGTCAATCGGTGGCTTAGTGTGCTAGGGACACATATAGAATGAAGGTTGCAAGCCTCCAGACTACAGAATACTTCGCACGTGTGCATGACTGATTTGGGATGATTCCAAAGGAAACAAAACAATCTTCCTCGAATTCATGGCGGCAACTTGCATCAGATGCACATGAATTAAAGGAAGTCACTACCTTCATCCAAACACATGCTTCGTGAACGAAACACGAAGAAATGCTTACACAAGTTTCCAACACTAGGTTGATGTTCAACATGATTCATGGGGGGAGACAAAATGCTACTGATGGGCTCAACAGCAACTCATCGGAATTTCCATATCACTGGACTTCCACCATCATGTGAACACGGTGATAGCATTGGTCAGACCGAAGATGTAATGGTGTATGCTCGAGGGATCAACCACGAGTAAGACAACATTACGAGCATCGTTGGTACTGATTTGATTTGACGATAGCCCACACTCAAATCAAAGGATTGATAAGACAATAGGTCCAGCAACTGATCACAGGACCAATCGATGAAGATATCATCTTTCTTCAACTCATACTACACAAGAATATCCCTTTGGAACAAACTAAGTTAGGCAAGCTTTTATCTTCCAATTCTCCAAGTTGTTGTCTAGCTTAACCAACTAGATCAGGGATATCCAACACAGATTCTTGGAGAAAGGGTGGTTCACAAGAAACCAACTTGATCACGAGCTCAACATAACAGTCAGGAAACAACCCGGTAACACTTCCAAGAAGATATTTGGAAAGTCACGAACCACCGGTATGTTACTAAGCTTGAGAACAATCTTGCTTTTCAGGGCAAGACGATATAATCAAACAAGCAAGGATTGACACTATCCTAACTCATTGATTGAAAAGTGCACCAGGAATAAGGACTAGGTAGCACGATCAATCTTAGAATGATGACTCAATAATCAGCACGCTAAGAATGAGGTTGTTGTCCATTTAACTACCAAGCAACGGAGTTGCTAGCAGTATTGATTTCACACACCACGATTCACTTGTCGGCATTCCGGTTACAATAACACAGGAACCGAGGAATGAACAATGATGGCAAGAAGTATCACTGTACCAAGAGTTCATAGGATGGTGTGCAATTCCTATAACAATCCCGATATAAAGATGGTAATACTCCAAGGTAGAGCAGAACAAAAGCTGGATTAGCAATTTGTTCTGTGGAGCACAACTTCTTTGACCCAATCCTGGATATGGAAGAGGTACTGGAGTTTGTTTCTCCTAGTCATTCCGCGATAGAATGGCTTGACGGACCACAAGAGTAATAGGCATCGATAAATGAACGCACGCATACTCTTGACTATCAATTGATAGACGAAGGTCAGTAGACAACTAAAGAGGGACAACTCAAAGGAACATATAACTTTCTGAGTTGTGGATGCATAGATTAGTATGTCGAACCAGGTTCAACATAATTCTTCCGGATAACCCATGCAGAAAGGTTGAGCTGGCAGAGTCACAATATAGCATGGAGAACTCATCGAGAGCACTCTTGTTGTCATCTTTTGGTTCAGAAGAACTCCTGCCAAGAATGGTTCATGGTAATTGGAAGAAGGATGTACCACGAACCTCGAGGACTATCGCAAGGTTACTAATATCCTAAAGGAACTAGCAACACTATCAACATGATGTAAGTAGGGTGAATCTCGGGTTCAAGAACCCAGGAATAGAATACCTACTCCTAAGTAGCACCACGAGATGCTTTCGAGAATGATGGCCAGAATCTTCACACTGGGAACACAAAACATTGCTAGATTACTAGGTGACTCCCTAAAACACCTAGGGTCATAATAGTAGCTCCAACATATATGTCAAGGCAATAAATTACCTCAACGCACCGGTTAGTGTGCTTATTCTGACCATAAGGGACATCGGGAACGGAAAGAAAGGATTTGCAAATGCATCAGACTATTTAGAAACCTGGGATGACTCGGACAGCATAACGGCTATAAATGCTCAAAAAGATTTGAGACATGCTACAAAAATGGTGGCATAGCCACTCAGAAGCACAATATCAAGGTCTCGAGATCAATAATTAACATACAGAGGTAGAAACTGAACTGAGGCTTAATTCCAACAATTCTATAAGTCTACGGATTAGTAACACGTGATCCTGATAGAAAGAAGAGATAACCTAGTTCTTAATCCCCGTAGGAAAGATAAGATGACTCAGATCAGAAGGGCATAAGGTATAAGGAGTAAAAAGAGCCTTACGTTCCATCCCACAATCAATTCCCTTATATAACTAAAGAATTTCTAGACTCAACTTCGACCAGTTTGGCTTGGTAATCCTACAGGCAGTCAAGCTCTGATACCAACGCTGTCAGGACCCCGACTCAATGCCACATCGATCTAGCATGTAACACCTCATATCACTTTGTGGCCTCACGCACGGTATTCCCACGGTGTCGCCTTACCTTTGCCCGGGACCGTTTGCGCCTTTTGGCACACGTATATGATAGTGCCGCTAGCATCCATATGATAAGGAGCCCGGGCTGACATGGCTAGTCGTAAACCCAAAGTGGCACAAACTTACAGGGACAGACATCCATGACCCAGCATCGAATGTGTCGGTCATCAGCGAGTGAATTCCAGGCTGTAGCACTGGGCTAGCAGGACTCCGGTATTCATCGCGTGACATTTCCCCGAAGGGACAGACACAGGAACGAAGAAGGACACATGCCGGCCAGCCTAAGTGTTCCGGAGCAGTAGCAAGCTACCATGGCTCAGTGGAAGCACTAGGAGACATTTCCCGGTAAGAGAGGCTACTAAAGATAAACAACTAGATAGTCAGATCCCACACATACCAAGCATTTCAATATCATACACACAATATGCTCGATATGTGCAAATACAACATGGCATCACAACATGACTCTACGACTCAAGTATTTTATTCAATAGGCTCCGGGGAGCGAGATATTACAAACATAGGTCTCATGACCCAACATTCAGAGCATACAAGTCAAAACACAAACAGAAGCTATCATGTCTGAGTACAGACAACTATAAATGAAAGAGGCTGAGAAGCCTGACTATCTACCAGATCCTGCCGAGGGCACAAGATCGTAGCTGAGGTATCAAGCTAAACGTCGAAGACCACGCGGAACTACTAGCGAGACTGAAGTCTCTCTACAAAAACATAAAATAGGCAAACGTGAGTACAAATGTACCCAACAAGACTTACATCAGAACTATCTACATATGCTTCATTATCAACAAAGGGGATGGTGGGGTTTAACTGCAGCAGGCTAGCTTTGACTCAGTGGCTATCCTAAACTACGACTGCAAGTAACTCTTTTGAGGTGGTGCACACGAGTCCACATATTCACCATATCAATACACCACTATGGATCCGCTCCCGTCTCCCTACGAGAACGCCATCCATAGCACTCACGCTTATCTTGCGCATTTTAAAGTATCCACTTTCACTTGTCTATGAACTGTACAGGCAACCCAGAAGTCCTTTACCGCGGACACGGCTATTCGAATAGATAATGTTAACCCTGCAGGGGTGTACTTCTTCACACACGCTCTCACCACTTACCGCCGTTTACACGACATGTACTCGGCAACCTTCAAGCGGAAGCCCAACGTGGGTGTCGGCCATGGCCTACCTAAACACTCAAGTCTCTAGTCCAGGTTTATCGCCTATTCGGGTTCCATCCATGAGGAGATCCGGCCGGAGTTTCGCTCACAGCCCCAAACGATGTGAACAGGGTTCCGTGACACCAAATGGGCGCCCGATATACCCGGCCACATGCCTACCGCATCATAGCCCACCCCTCCGGTCAGCGCTGCCCACGGCCTCCAGCATACTACAAACACCAGAAACTACTTGCAACTCCTGGACAGAGGACAAGGGTGATCAAGAAGCCGAGAGGGTCCATTGGTTTCGGGCCCAATGCGTGGTAGTAGCTGAATCATGGATCACAAACATAGAACTCAGTTCCTGAGGACGGCTGCAATGAGACAACCCACCATGTACTCCTACATGGCCTCTCACCGCTACCTTTACCAAATCGTGTTCACACACTTAGCTCACACACAGTAGGACGTGTTCATACACCTCTGATTCATTCCCGATGAATCAGACCTGACACAACTCTAAGCAGTAGCAGGCATGACAAACAAGCATGAATGAGTAGGCACAACAGGGCTCAAACAACTCCTACTCATGCTAGTGGGTTTCATCTATTTACTGTGGCAATGACAGGTCATGCAGAGGATAAAGGGGTTCAGCTACCGCAGCAAGTAACAAATGACTCGTTGTTGTCCTAATGCAGTAAAAGAGAGCAGGGCGAGAGAGTAGGATTGTATCGGAATGAACAAGGGGGGGTTTTGCTTGCCTGGCACTTCCGAAGATAATATAACTCTTCATCAGTGTCATCGATCTCATCGTCGAAACCACGTCTATCGAGAGGGAACAACCACCGACAAACAAGAAGAAACACAATCAATGCAATGCACAAACAAATGGATGACATGTCATGTTAGGGAACTGAATTGACCTAATGCAGCAGTAAGCCAAGTTAATTGAAGTGGAATTCAAACAAGGTTAAACTCCAACTTCAAATACTAGTTCATAAATTACCCTAATCATGATTCATCCTATTCAGTGAGGTTAACTTGTTCAATCATGCATGATCATGGCATAAACAGATTCTTCATATTTTTCTGATCATTTTTCATATATAATTTATTTGATTTGGAGTTACGGTTGATTTTATATGATTTTTAGAAGTTTGGGGTATTTTCTGAAATTTCCTGAATAATAATAAATCCAGAAAATGATTTATGGCGTCAGCACCACGTCACTGTGACATCAGCAGAGTAAACTGGGCGCCCCAGGTCAAACCTGACCCGTGGGGTCCATTGGTCAGTGAGACATACACTAAACCCGCGTTGACTCGGGCTTTGACCCGCTACGGGGCCCGCTGTCAGTGTCTGTTAGTGTGCTAATTGGGGGGATTAGCCGCTAATGGCAACGCCACGTCAGCGTCGCCGGATTAGGCGCCGGCGACCACATCTCGCGGCGGAGGCTCGCTGGAGTTGCGCTATGGGCTATGGTTGGACGCGCGAAGAGCACCAGGAGGTAGCCCATGACCGCGTGCATCTAGGGAGACCAAGGGGAGGTGCGGGGGTGGCCGGGGTTCGCCGGAGTGGAGCCCGAGGCAGCGGCCGGAGCTCGGGGTTGGGGCGAGTTAGTGCTACAGTGTGCAAACGAGCGAGGTGAGAGGCTAGCGGAGCGCTACGCGATGCGGGGAGCGAGTTAGGCACGCCAGGGTGACCAAATGGTCACCGGAGCTACGCCGACGTTGAGCTCAGGCGGCGGCGCATTTCGGCCATAAAGGGGGCGACGGCTACGGCGATCAAATGAAGCGGGGAAGAGGGGGAAAGGGTGGAGGAGCTCACAGCGATCACGAAGAGGGGCTCGGCTTGCTCGGGAACGGCCGGAGTTCAACGAATCGGGCGACGGCGACCGGCGGGTCCGAGGTAGGAGACGAGCCCGGAGAGGACGTTCGGGGGCTTCTGGAGGGGCGTGGCTCCGTGAGGAGGAGGAGGGGGTTGAGGCGGAGCCTTTGAGCGCATCGGCGAGGCTAGGGGTGGCCGGTGGCCACGGGTACGGCGACGATGACGGCGAGCTCCGCTCGGTGGTGCGCGCGAGAGGGGAGCAGAGGAGGGGATGGGGTCCAGGGGGAGAGAGGAGAGGTGCAGGGGGCGAGGGGGAGTGCGTGGCACTCGCAGGCGCGTCGGGGCAGCGGTGGGAAGCAGGAGGTGGCGCGCGCGTGCCCACGCGCGGCGACCACACGCCCTCCTACCTACTGGCAGGAGGTTGAAGACGGTGGGGGCGACTGCTGGGCTGGGCCAACAGTGCTGGGCCACAGCTGGGCCGCGAGGTAGGTTAGGTAGGTGGCCTGGTGGCCTTCTCTCCCTCTCTTTATTATTTGTTTTAGTTTTCTAATTTTCTGTAAACTGTTGGGCTTTATTAAAAATACCTATGCACTTTCAAAAATCATGAGACTGCTTGTGGCCATTATTTGGATTATTTCCAATAACCAGAATTTCAGTTCATGAATATTTGGACATTTAATATAATATATAAAATTTAAATGCCCAAATGCAAATAAGGTATGATTTAAATCCAGAGCCCAATATATCATGAAAATGTGCAGCACCTCTGGTTATGGTTTATAGCATTTCCCCAGAAATGATGAACATTTTCTAAAGCCAATTGGATTCACTGAAAAATATTTTTAGTTGAACCTATTTGAATTCCTTTAATGCTAGGGTTTAGGCAATCCCCATTTCAAGTTTCATAAAATTTAAACATGATGCATGGATGCTAAAGCAAAAACAAACAAGGGCTGATCTGGGGCTGTGACAGGGAGTCTCCTTATCAGCAACCTAGAAAGTATGGGATAGAGCAAGACGATATTACTAGTTTCCATACATAACCATACTTACAGATAAATGGTCGAGGAAGGTGTTGAACTAGATTTCGTCTTTGTCATTCCTGTATTGAATCCATGTTGGGAGGATACGTATATGACACCTAACGGCAATCGCTGCCTCTGATACTAACTTGGCTGACTCTGTAGCATCACGTGGCCTTTTTAAACCTGCCTCAAAACAGATCTCCATTCTTCCTCCTCTAGATTTAGTTAACGTATCGAGCATTATCCCTGATGTTTGTTTCCTCTTGCGCCTAGGTGCTAGTCCAACAATGAACATAGGAAGTGTTAGTGTACATCAAACTGTGAGACTACATATAAAGAAGCATGCAACTGCAACTTGACTCCAGCAACTACCTTCTTGTTGTTGAAGCTCACAAGGTTCATCTGATATTGCCAACTCATCTTGTGTCAAGAGTGCTTGGGAAGTAGTGTCAGGTGGCAAGGGAGCTTGGGAACATGCTGCTAGCTCAGTTGACGCACAAGTAACTCGTGCAGCTGGTAGTACTGTGGTAGGTGTTGCAAGAACTAGGGTTGTCTCTGCTTGTTTGGTGGCAGCTATTTGTTTCTGTTTGGCTTTTTTTGTAGCTCGTTTAGCATGGGATGCCCTGTAAGTAGAATTTTCCACTGGACTTTGACCTTCTATTGCACCATCAGTACCAGCAGAATCTGCAGGATTCATCCGCTTCTCATTCCCTGCCATTTTGTGTTCCTTCCTCTTTCTCTATGCCATGTTAAGTCAAGCCGACAAGAAAAACGAATAACAATTTAGTTCTTCAGAACAAATTGATGCGTGATGCAGACGAACTGAACTTTGATGTTAGACAACCACATGATAGGAGGATGTAATATGTACGAAAAACAGGACAGAAGAGATAACTAGAACTATGATGTGTAAACTAAGAAGAAGTCATTTCACTAAATTAGAAGCAATGCAATGGAAGGTAGACACCATATGAAAGATGCTACAAATATCGCTCTGCCAAGTTAACAGTGTCTCATCATAAATGGCGTTTAAACAAATGTGAAGCAGTACAAGAAATAAATCATATGCAAGATGCAAACAACATCACACTACCATATTAGAGGTCTCTCGTCATTAGTGCCATTGCATATTCACAGCATTGCATATTCACAGCTTATGATGTGTAAACTAAGGAGAAGGCATTTCAACAAATTAGAAGCAATGAAAGCTAGACACCTTATGAAAGATGCAACAAATATCACTCTACCAAGTTAAAACTGTCTCGTCATAAGTGCCATTTCAACAAATTAGTAGTACAAGCTAGAAAAGAATGTGAGATGTAACCTATATCACACTCCAAAGTCAAACGTGTCTTATGATAAGTGATTGTTGCACGTTACACAACAGTAGTAATTTGATGTAAGAACATGGTGTGATAGACAGATATTGTATGTTCTAGAAACAGGAACACGTGTCTTATTCAAGTATAATGTGTAAAGTAAGCAGATGAATTCAACAAAATTAGAAGCAATACAAGCTAGACATCACACATAACATGCAACCACATAAAACAGTGCCAAGTTAGAGGGAGCACCCGTGATGGTGCACTAGGGGAGACGTGCAGCACAGCCTTGTTGAGTGTCTATGCATGTGTTGTCTTGGAAATCATCTTAGGGGTGTGGAGGAGTAGAAACTGTAGAGGCCCTCCATTCGGAGGGAGCACCTTTATCCGTTGCCTTGCTAACTTCCTTCCGCTTTATTGATTTTGAATTGTCAAGTAAAACCGACAAGAAAAAGCAATAAAATTCTCTCTTCAGAACTCATTCATGCATGATACTGACAATCACTACTTTGATGTAAGGCAAACACATGATACCAGGATGGAATATGTACGAAAAACAGGACGCCATGGCATGTTCACAACTGTTTGTGTAAACTAAGCAGAAACCATTCCAACAAATAAGAAGCAATGCAAGCTACACACCACATGAAAGATGCAATCAATATGACTCTGCCAAGTTAAAAGTGTCCCATCATAAATGGAATTTCAACAAATTAGAAGTAGCGCATGCTATAAATCATATGAAAGATGCAACTAATATTGCATTGCATATACTAAAGTTGTCTCGTCATATTGGTTGATGCGGGATATTAAAAAATAATAGTTTTATGTAAGGACATGCTTAATAGACAGATGTACTATGTACTAAATACAAGAAGGCATGTCACATTAATAGGTATAATGTATAAGCTAAGCAGACTAGCACATGCAGTTTAACCAGATTGGAAGAATTACAATCTAGACACCATATGCAACATGCAACCACATATCACGCTGCCAAGTTAGAGCAAGCACCTGCGATGCTAGTGTAGGGGAAATGTTGTAATCAACTACAAAGCTACGTTCACTATCTTCATCTAGCATTGCTGTTTCTTGAAAATCATGTCGGGAGGCTGACACTGCATTCTTTAAATGAGGAGTAGTCCACTTGCTTGCATGCCTCATCATAAGTGATTGATGAGGGATACACAAGAACATTAGTTTGATGTAAGAACATGGTTAATACACAAATGTACTAGTATGTACCAAAAACATCAAGGCATGTCATATTCAGAGGTATAATGTGTAAGCTAAGCAGATGCAATTTAACCAAATTGGAAGCAATACAAGCTAGACATCCGGCTGGAGTGGTGAGCATGATCATCTAGGACCTGAGAGCCTGGTGGGAGGTGGCCTGGTTCTCCACCATCGCGGCTTTTTAGTTGGCTTCCAGGTGATGCCTGTCTTTAATGGGCTTGTCACTGGCTCGGCCAGTGCCCTAACTATCTATTTGTCTTCTGGTGCTCACGGTATGGTGGTTCATGTAAAAAATATCTTTCCTTATCTTAATAAACACCGACTTCGGCCTTTCGAATACAAGCTAGACACCATATGGAACATGCAACCACATATGACACCGTGAAGTTAAAGCAAGCACCTGGGATGGTGGTTCATTGCGAGCGAGGTCATCAACTCCAGAGCTATGTTTACCGTCTCCATCTGCTGACACTTCACCCTTTATAGCACTGTAACGTGTTGTGCCTAGCCGCGTAGAAAGCTGGCACAACTTGTCTCTTTTCTTTTTTGCTTCTCTCGAGGCAGACCCTGAAATACCCTTGCATAAAAACACAATAGTGAGAGTATGGGTGAAGTGTGTGCAGAACTAGTGCACTGTAAAAGTAGCAGATAGCAGGTGGCTGAAATATAAATGACAGGAGACATATGATAGCTCTACAACATTGCATGGCAAACAAAATTAGATTCTACTCCGTATGATTTTGTAATATATGAGCACAGGAAATGCAGGTACTCCTCTAGCACACCACCACATGTGGTCATATCTAAGATAACAGGCAACTGAAAATAAATAGGTCAATCGATATTTTTAATGAACCGTCCAATCTATAAGGAACGGGCAGATGGCCTTCGTCTACCACCCGCCAGTCACTGTTGACGATCTTTATCGAACCACCAGCGACCATCGGCCCAGACCCCTGGCTTCGCCGCCCCGCCCTCCCCTCGACCTCACACCACCGCCGTGCTTGGCAGCGCCCCCAGGCCATCCCATTAATCCCGGCCGACCTCCAGATCGGGCACCAGTAGCTCTAGGCCGCACACGCCCCTAAGATAAACACCAAGGCGCTGCTTCCCCGGTGTAATAGCCGTACTAGCGCCTGTTACGCTGGGGAATGCTTCCGTTAATTGGGAATCAACTAGCCAGAAATTGAAATTCAGGGGGGCGACGGACCTCTAGCTAAGGTGAAATAGTATATGAGGAGAATCCTTGTGCATCGCGAGTTACTAGGAACATCTAGTATGAAGAAGAAGCGGTCAACTGGTGTCTTCTGTGGGATGAATACTGTGCAAGCAAACATGTAAGATTTGAACGAATAAGGGAAGAGGAGTACCCTTATCGGTTGCCAGTGTGGTGTCGATATGTCGCGGCGATCTTCATGTTTTTCCCAGGGGAATTGATGTTTTGGAGAGCCATGGATCCTTGGACAAACCCATGGCCAAATTGTTGACTGTGTTGCCGTGGCCGTATATTGGCGGAGGGGAAGCAGATCCGATGCGGCGAAGGACGGCGTAGCAGGAACAACTCCGGTGCGGTGGACGGTGGCGAAGTTGGAGCGGCAGCGATGAGGCGCGGGATGGCGTGGTTGAACTGGCTCGGGTACGGACGGCTCGGCCTCGGCTTCAACTACTAGCCATGGAGGGCGTTGCGGTTGAGGTTGTGGTGGACGACGATGTTGGGGTATCGGCTGTGACGTGATGGAGGAGGGCGGCGGTTGATGGGTGGGATGGGGTGGTGGACGGAGGACGCCGGGGTTTCGCGGCTGGTGGAGAGGTAGTTTTGGCGCCCACGGAGTATGAACGGGGAATCGGACGGGTGGGCGGGGGGCGGTGGGGAGAACCATGTTTCGGTCTGGGACGCGCTTGTTTTTGGCTTTTTTGAACATAAGATGGGACGCGCTTGTTTGAAATTTGGGGAAAGTACAAACTTTGCCCCCTCTTAAATTTCGGACCTACTGCGGGTCGGGGGTAGGATGGTAATCCCAGGTGTCCCAAATAGTGGGCGGGAGCGATTTCGGTCGCGCACATGTGTGCTTAGGCGGCCATTGTGTATGAATGTTTTTCAGAGGCGGTTGCGTGGCGTCTAGATGAAGCTACAAACCTACCCCAGTTTAGACCTTTGGACGTCGGGCCGGTAGGTTTCACGGGTCGGAGTTATTAGAAAAGTAATTTCCTTGTACTACCAAACATTGGTCTCATGCGGTTTCGGGTGAGTAGAGGCTCTTTTGGCGCTTCGTTCGAAATTTTGAAACACAAGCATTCACGTTTAGAGTACTCTTGAACTATGAGGAATTACCTAAATAGACAACGTTATATTTGACCTTGTATGTTTGAAAACCTCATTAAATTATTCGCTTCTTTTTGAAATTTTGACACTTGAAAATCCTATAACTACGATTCTTTTGGAATGGAGGAGCTAAATTTGAATCTATTTTGTACACGACTACATATGCTATTATGTACAAAATCAGAGCAAAGATTGGTGCCCCAGTAATTTAGGTATGATTTACAAATGCCATGATATCAAATTCAAACAATTGAATGGACTTCATGTTGAATTCGATTTTTTTAAACCACCTTAAGTTGAATTCAAATGTATGCTAGTTCACAGGTAGCTATTTATATTGTTCATTGTGTAACTTTCGTATGCATAATGTGCTTTACACACACAACATGAACTATACTCACGTTTATATTTGATTGCTAAAGCGATGCATTGTCTGGAGTTCAAAATACTAACTATGTGGATCAATTGTGTCGAATAATAACATAGACATGCTCAAATTCGATAGAATCTAGATGTTTGATGGATCAATGACCGTTCCTTACGCGAATTGCAAATATCATGATCCCATCCTAATATTTGGATACAATTTATATCTTTAATCAATGTGTACAATAGTCTTTTACATGTAGTTTCACTCTCTATCGGTGGTCTCTCACACATGCTCACACACACTCTCCCGAGGTGTCTTTCTCGCACACATGCTCTAGATATAACCCTCCCTCCCTCTCGTAACCATTTACCACTGTTTTCACTAACCTTTATCACAAGCACTCTTCCTCTCGCAAGCATACACACGCACAATCCCCATCGACCCTTTCTATATACATGGACCTGCCTACGTGTCTCATGTACGCACATTATCTTTAGGCCTGTCTCTCACACATTGTCTCACACCTCTCTTCCTAATCGACGAGTATGATTCTAGCAGAGCATTCTGTAGGATGCCCCTTAAAGTTAGGTTGGATGGATAGTAATATCAGAGATAAAGGGGTTACCTTAGTCCGAAAACCTAGGGTTACAAATCCTAGCCGGCTTTGTCAGTGGACACAGAGTCCTTCACAATTCTGCTATCTTTGTCTTGTACGACTAGTCATCCATGGGTCTTCCTAAATGCGTCACGGGCCGACCAATGTGGCGCAGGACGGAACCGAATGAAGGGCCTCACCTCGACCCACCGGACCTCATGCGGTGACACACCCTCTTCCCCCACGTCTCATTATCTTCTCACACCCACACATACCAACACAAACACCCAACACACAAAAAAAATCGCATGGTGCCTATATCCCCTCCCCCCTTGCATATACACACTCAAGGGAAGGGAATATCTCGTCGTGGCATCATATTCGTCTCTCTCTCTAGACCACTCTCATTTCTCGTGCTATCTCTCCAACGCCCCCCCCCCCGCCGTCCCCTCTATCCATGCCTCTCTCGAATACGTAATACACACACATACCTCTCTAGGCCCCGTCAAATGCATCAACTACACATTCACACATGTTACATCACGTACCCCATTGATCTAAAAAGCCCTTTCTTCACGTTTATTTCGCATACAACATTTCTTTTGAATAAAGTGTGGCCAAAAAATTATTTTAGAGTTTCTACATATATACAACATTACAAAGTTATATGGAGGAGTACGAACGCTAATTTGCATTGCATGGTGCCCACAATGATATTTATTCCGCACTCTGAATTTGTATATTTTTATACTATATACAAAGTTAGTCATAATAAAGAGAAACGAAGAGCATCTCTCTCTCTCCATCGCATACCCCCCCCCCTGTACGCCCCTTTCACGTATGCACACAAACTATCTCTAGGTCCTATAAAAATAAGCCCCCAGCACATTCACGCATGCTTCATCTTTCTCTCGCGATATATACAATGACGATCATTGTATTTGAAGCGAAAGCACGATACGTACATTGGACTTCAGAATCCACTCATTACAGTCACCATTTACGTTTAGTGGTTATTATATAGTCACAGGCTCACCATACAACTCTTTATTTGCTCAAGACATGACTAGTTGACCAGTTAAACGCTCCACATGGCACCTCTAGTGTTGCATCACATTATCTCACTACCATGGTGCCCAGCTGTCAGCTTGTATCTACTCTACATATACACTCTTATAAAATACACTCTTATAAAAACAGAGTTGGTGATGATGGTGTGCCTGCCATCCTGCAATATAGGCCGTCCGATTTATATCTGACGGATAGGAAAGAAACTATGGCAATTTTGCAAAAAGGTACCCACACACCTCTCCACATTTGCAAATAAGTCCTTCCCTCATTCATCCTTTTCTCTCACAAGATAAACTAGTCATACAAATGCATCTTGATGTTATGTGCAACGCACGGGCATCTTGCTAGTAAGAATGAAAACAAACGACAAAAAAATATTTGGATGGTGGTTCGAAGTCATGACCGCGGGCCCAGCAGACAAGGTGGCCTTGTATTGGTATGCTGAGCCGTCCATTTTAATACACAGGAGCTGGTGTGGTGATTATACACACACACACACGCATGCACACAAACTGCATGCACGCAACACTCACACAAACACATGCACCCACGCACACACGCAACACTCACACGTACACACACAGCCACGCACGCACGCAACATTCACACGCACACACGCACGCATGCATGCACACACCAGTACACCACACGACCAACACACACTCTCGCGCTCAAGTGCTCAACCTACACGTGCATGCGCACACATCAGGCCCTGACAAACACATACACAACCAGGTGATTCCCGCGCACGGGTTGGAGTCTTGTCGCGCCTGCGCAAATTTGTGTTTATCTGACCTTTTCCCTATGCGAACTGATAGGTGGGACCCACAAGGAACATGGTCAATTTAACTAGTCAACAAGGTGCCACGCAGACTATTTGGCCGGTCAACAGAATGCAATCTGATGCTGAACCGTGAGCAAGTGACCATATAATCACCGCAAAACGTATATAGTGACCGTAATCAGCTTATTCTTTCGGTGACCATATTACACTTTTCTCTCTATAGGCCCTCCAAAACTACATCTCTACACATTCTCGCATGTTACATCTAACAACTATGCAATACATCACTACTACTACACTCTAACACAATAAATCATATGTGTTTTTAGTTTTACTAGATATCATATTGTTACTTAATTATTCAGTTTGCATACGTTACAATTGCCTTTGAAATGTATGGCCAGTATCATCTACCGTGCGGGAAAAATCCCGCCCTTTCCTGTTTAATTGGGTTTGTATCGATGGATCATGCGAAACAGCAAAACTATAGTACTATACAGTACAAGTGATAGTTCACTGAGCCGTCGTGTCGTGTACTCCTCCGTCGTAAGAGTGGAGCGCTCGCTTTCATAAATCTTCTAGTCCCTTCTGCCGACTTGTGGGACATCAAGCTACCTGGTCCACATGCCATACCGGAATACAGTGCAGAGCCGCCGGGGTGAAGCACCCCAGTCATGGCGCGGGGGTAGTAATGAGCAATGAGGCGTCAAATCACAAAGTTGCACCTTTCCCACAGTTAAGTTGGAGGGACGAAGTAAAAATGCTAAAAAAAGAAGTTGGAGGGACGAAGCAACCATCATTTCACTCGTTGGTGAATCCGCTTCTCCCTCATCTTCTTCAAGTTAACCACGTGTTGCTTCTGCCGTTGTTCTGCCTCATGTGGGACGTGGATTGGCTTGGTAAAGCACTGACACGTGGGACCGCATGTTAGCAAACCGCCAGGACAACGTCCTCTAAAAATAAGAAGCCTCCCCCGCCATCCGCGCGGCAAAATCACCTCCTTTTTTACTAATCTTGATTCTATAATTTTTTAGATCAATATAATTGAGATTTGTATAGATAGCACACAGGAGAAAAACCAAGTGGTACGGTTAAGGGCATCCACAATGTGTAGCCAAATGTGAAAATAGCTTTTGGCATCATGGGAACCATTGTGGACGGTCTTGCCAAAGACAAAAAGATGGAACCGAAGCTCCCTGGTTGATTGATTGAAGGAATAGAAAAATGCAACGTATCTCCTCTTTCTCCCATGCTTGGACGCATGTAGTACAGTATAGAGCACAGAGTCCACTCCCCTGTCCCTTCTATCACAAATCACAAAGCAGTGAGGCGTCAAATCACAAAAGCACGGACAAGCAACCATCATTTCACTCTTCGCTGACTCCGCTTCTCCATTGTCTTCTTCGAGAAACCATCTCACCGCACTAAGCTAGACGGACGATGCTATTGTGTACTATTAGTACTAGTACATTTACGCGTCCTTTGGTTCAACGGACTTCCTGGATGCAAATAAGGCGGTTGTCTCGGCTTGCAGGCGGCACTTGCGAACGACTTACCATAGTCTCCCTCAAGGCCTCAATGGTGTTCTCCGTCGAACGCACTTCACCAAACCACAACGTTCGAGATATCGTCGACGTCACCGCAATGGGGAAGGAAGTCAAATATAGTTACTGCCTCCATTTTTTTGTACACAAGGCCAGTATTTCAAAATTACAGTTTGCAAAAGGCCACTAACACTAATCGAGGCAAAATTGATGGGATTTGCCTCGTACTAGCAACCAAGGACATTAATATCCCCTGCATGCGTGCGGAAGTGAGAAGGTTGGTTTGCATGGTGCTGCATTAATCAAGCGATGAGGAGTGAGATGGTTAGCATTACCACTAGTACTCCTAGTACGTACGTACTTATCCTGTTTGGGTCTAGGCCTTGCATTGCCATACTTCGCCACACATTTTTGCCAAGCTTGCCTAAAGTTTTCAAAATGAGAAGGAGTTACACTTGCGCACGGCTGTCGCGGTCGCACCGCACCCTCACACGGTCGCTCCTACACGCCGCGGTCGCACCGCACCCTCACACAGTCGCTCCTGCACGCCGCAAACCCAACCAAAGGAACGCACCCTCACTGACACTTGCTGTCGCATGTGAACAAACCAAACTCAGCCATCCTACCGCTGACACATAATTTTCGTTCATAAAGTATGTTTATCCAACCGCATGTTGGGGAGTATCCATACGGCCCGTGCGATGGTCTGTTGGGGAAGAAGAAGAGGTGAGGAAGAAGGGTTAGGAGACGTAGGATATTCATCCAACCGCCTAAAATGGTAGACTAACCCAGGTCAGGCGACTTGCATAACAAATATATGTTTTTACACAGCAAAAGATCCATAAAAACAACAACATAAAGAAAAACTATCACTGCTCGCGAAATGAGACGGCCTCGTCGTCTTTGGCTGCCGGCGCGAACCAGCCGTAGCTGTCGATGTGTGTCTCTGCACCTTGGTTGTCCTCGGCCTCCAGCTACTCGTTCACGCGGAGCGTGCGGGCGCTCTGCACGGACGAGAGCACAACACGGTTCAAATCGAGGACATCCGGTTCCGCCTGCAGGAGGGCCTCGATGGCAGCGGCATCCGTGCGCTCCGCGTCGAGTCGAGCCTCCGCCGCCCGGTTCAAGTCCAGGACGTCCGGTTCCGCCTGCAGGAGGGCGTCGACGAGAGCGGCATCCGCGCGCTCCGCTTCGAGTCGAGCCTCTGTCGCCCGGTTCAAGTCCAGGACGTCCGGTTCCACCTGCAGGAGGGCCTCGATGGCAGCGGCATCCACGCGCTCCGCCTCAAGTTGAGCCTCCGCCACCCAGTTCACATCCACGACATCCGGTTCCACCTGTAGGAGAGCCTTGATGGCAGCGGCATGCGCGTGCTCCGCGTCGAGTTGAGCCTCTGCCTCCCAGTCCTCCTTTAGCATCGCCATGTTGAACCGCTGGTCTACCTCCACCATGGGGCACTCGGACGCCGGCACGAAGTCGACGTTCATCGTCTCATACCCATCGGGGGCCTTCTGCGTCGCGACCTCCACCATGAACATTGGATCGGCTTCCTCCTCCTCGTAGCTTGGCTCCAGAGAACTCGGAGATTGGCCCGCTGCAAAGAGAGCTTGGGAACGGAGGTCTATGGCACCGACCGCCGCCGCGATTTCTGCGCGGTGCTCCGGCGTCAGCATCTTGTAGTAAGTGATCTTGTGGCGCACCATGGCTTCCCGTGAACTAGGGGACGCTTGATGTGGGCTAGGGGATCGAAAGATGGGGGAATGGGGTGGAGATTAGGTGTGGTTTTAGGGCAGTGGCTGGCGTAGGCCGAGCAGCGAAGGTTATAGTGTGAATAGTGGTTCCGGTGATGACCGGTCAATCGGTTTTGACTATACATCGCTCTTTTCGCGTTCGCGTTGCAGCCCGGCACGCTGGACCCTCCACATCGCTCACCGAATGGAACGCAGTTGAGAGCAAACCAACGTCCCTCCCCCTCCCCCGCTCGCGTCATTTATTATACTACCACTCCCTTCGTTTTATATGGAGTAAATAAAAACAGAGGGACTATACTACGGATGAGGATCCCCTGACGTGGTCGAACCCATTGAGTAACTGACATGCGGGGCCTAGCAAGCATGGGGTCCGCCAGTAAGTGACCAAAAGGGAGGGTAAGGCAGGGATACCTATGTCAGAGGATCCACTTCCACTACTACTCCCTCCTTCCATTTACTATACAGGGCCTCATGCGTTTTTCCAGGCTAACTTTGACCAAATGTTAGAGTAATAATATATGACATGCAACTTACACAAAGCATAAGGTCAAATGACGTGGTTCTAAGTCTGACAGTAGAGTGGGGGGTAGGTATGGAGAGGCAAGGTCCTAGCTATGGAGAGGTTGTAAGCATAAGAGATGTACGAGTTCAGGCCCTTCTCGGAGGAAGTAAAAGCCCTACGTCTCGGAGCCCGGAGGCGGTCGAGTGGATTATGTGTATATGAGTTACAGGGTGCCGAACCCCTCTACCTGTGGAGGGGGGTGGCTTATATAGAGTGCGCCAGGACCCCAACCAGCCCACGTAGGAGAGGGTTTAAGGTGCGTTAAGTCCGGGGCGTTACTGGTAACGCCCCACATAAAGTGTCTTTACTATCATAAAGTCTACTTAATTACAGACCGTTGCAGTGCAGAATGCCTCTTGACCTTCTGGTGGTCGAGTGAGTCTTCGTGGTCGAGTCCTTCAAGTCAGTCGAGTGAGTCCCTCGTAGGTCGACTGGAAGGTGATCTCTTCTAAGGATGTCCCTGGGCAGGGTACTTAGATCAGGTCTGTGACCCTACCCTAGGTACATGACTCCATCATTAGCCCCGAATGGATTGAGGCTTGAGTGATGAAGGAGTTGATGTTGTTTCCGATTAGCCTTCGCATGCTAGTCGTGCGTTGCTTTGAACCAAAAAATCTCTTTTTTGATAGTGAGCAACTTTTCTTCAGTCGACTCGATCCATTCTTTTTCTTCGTCGAGTGATCTTTTGGACTTCGTTGATTTCCGAGCGACGGATCGCAGGGAATCCCGCGTCTGGCAGACTAATCTGCCGTTCGCGGATTCCGCGGGATACGGAATTTGGGGGAGCGCGCGAAGCGGAGCGGTCCGCGGCGCTCAGATGGGACGGGGCATAGACGCCTCGATCCCTGCGCCGCTTTTTTCGCCACGTATCACGCTCGCGCAACTGTTTCAGGATATGATTAGATCGACCGGGCCCACCTGTCATCCACTCGGAAGGGATCTTATAAATGCGCCCGGCGAGGGTTTTTTGAACAGTGCCTCAGCATTCTCCCTCTGCTCCCTTCGTCTCCGCCCAACGCGCTCGCTCTCGCCTCCGCACAACCTCTCCTCGCGCGCCTCGCCGGTAGCCATGGCCAAGGAGAAGACGGCGGCGCTGGAACACGCGAAGAAGGCGTCGGCGACGGAGAAGGCGAAGGGGAGATCCATCAGCCGCGGCGGGTCTTCGTCTAGATCTCGCCTGCTGAAAGGCTGGGTCCAGGGAGATTGGATCCAGTCGACCATCACGGAGAAGGATCTCCTCGACATGGCCAACGAGGGCCTGATCCCTCATGGAGCTGCGAGGCTTCCGGGGAAAGAGTGGCAGCCCCAGCCAGAAGAGGGTGAGTGCGTGCTTCTGGCTACCCATGTCGACCGCGGATTCTCTTTGCCGCCGAGCATTTTCTTTCGTGGTTTCTTGAACTTCTTTGGAGCGCAACTCCACCACTTCACCCCGAATTCTATCGCCTATCTTGCCGCGTTTGTGTCCATGCGTGAGAGTTTTCTGGGTTGTCGACCGCATTGGGGCTTGTTCAAGCACATATTCACGTGTCGCTCTCAGACCGTGAAGAAGGCGAGCCCAGGCGACGAAAAAACCCGAGTTGTCCAAATGTGTGGGGGTCTGGGGATCCAGGTGAGGAGCAAGAGCACCTTCCCAGCCATGACATTTCCCGAGTCAGTCAGAGGCTGGCAGTCGACCTGGTTCTACTGCCAGGATCAGTCGACGCCGGGGCAGTCGAGTGGACTCCCTCAGTTCACCATGGACCGAGTGAACAAGCCCTCCTCTCTGAAGGTGATTCCGGAGGAGAAAGCTGACGTGAAGATGCTGATGGAGCATGTAGTTCAGTTGGTTCGGGATGGAGTGACGGGTATGGATCTCCTGGAGGTTTTCCTTAGGCGTCGTATCCAGCCTCTTCAGTTCCGGAGCCATTGCATGTGGTTGTACTGCGGGACTGAGGATGTGACTCGGGTCAATCCAGAAACAGTCGACGATGCCACTCTGGAAAGGTGGATGGCCGTTGTTACTGGGAACAAGGATAACCCTCGCGGAGCCAGAAGGATTCCTCCACTCGACTGCCACAGTGATCCAAACAAGGTATGTCTGCTCCACTTCCCATTGTATTCTTGTCATATTTATTTCCGTTTTCCCTACTGATCGGTCGACTGATCTTTGTCTAGATGTCTATCAGGCCCTCACTGAGCTGTACTCGATGCCCAACGGAGCACAAGCTCCGACTGAGGAGGGAGAAGCGAGCGGGGGCGAGAGCCAGGAGGAGGAGTGGGACTCGGACGCCGCTGAGGATGATGATGATGATGATGACACTGATGACGATAATGATGATGTTGATGAGGACGAGGAAGAGGAGGAGGAGGAGGTTGCACCACCGCGCTCGGAAAGGCGGTCGAAGCTTGTCCATGACCCTGCGACTGAACGTGGCAAGGGGGTTGCGACTGTCACTCAGTCGACCAAGCGCCCTCGGACCACCTCTCCGGCGCCGACTGAAAAGGCGTCGAAGCAGCCCAGGGCGGCCCCTTCAAAGCCGACCAAGCACCTGCCGAAGATGAAGGTGTCCATCCCCACCATATCAGGGTAATCATGTTGCTTAAGTCTTCTTGTTTTGCGTGAACTTTATCTCTGGATGGCGCTGGAGTTAGTCGACTGACTCTTTGGAGTTGCAGTGCTGCTACTTCTGAGACCTCAGCCCGGGCTGACGACCATGAGATGGAGGACGCAGCAACCTCAAAACCTGGTATTATACCCTTAACACCGTTTCTAGTCGACTGACTCATGATCTCTAATTCTGATTCTTTTCTGTAGCTCCATCCAATGTTGTTATCACTCTCCCTGATGATGATGAAGATGAGGAACCGCTGAAGCACAGAATGAGAAGGAAAGCGTCTGCCAGCAGGGTGCCCCAGGATGTGACGGTGCCTGAGACTCTGGTCGCGGAGGAGGAAAACGCCACTCGACACACTGTGTCCTTCGCAGATCCGCTGACGAGTGCTCCGCAGCCCTCCCTCTTCACGACGCACCACGTCCCAGAGGACCAAGCTGGCGCAGCGAAGGAGGCGATACGCCAGGCAGGGATCATGATGGAGCAGTTGAGGACCATCCGGGATGCGAGCCAGGCAGCTTACGACGCCAGTTCCGCCCTCCAAAGCAATGTTCAGGTCAGTCGACCACCGTTTGTTCTGTTAGGATATGCTATCAAAAACTTTTCTTTCCAGAATTTATAGTAGTCACCCACTGGGTGTGCCGATTTAAACTCCGTGTTAGCGGGGGCACGCTGAGTGCACCCGTTGGGTGTAGTCCCCAAGGCTAAGGTCGACTGCTGGCAGTCGGCCTTAGGCTTTATAAGTTCAGTCTCTTCGTCATTCGACTACGGCAAATGGATTTCGCAAACCGGTGGGGGCACGCTGAGTGCACCCACTGGGTGTAGTCCCCAAGGCTAAGGTCGACTGCGGGCAGTCGGCCTTAGGCTTTATAAGGGAAGTCTCTCCGTCATTCGACTACGGCGAATGGATTTCGCAAACCGGTGGGGGAACGCTGAGTGCACCCATTGGGTGTAGTCCCCGAGACTGTGGTCGACTGCAGGCAGTCGGTTACAGTCTTAAAGAATACATCTTGTTCTTTTTTTTGAGGTCGACTGGTCGACTCTGTCTCCAAGGCTAAGGTCGACTGCTGGCAGTCGGCCTTAGGCTTTATAAGTTCAGTCTCTCCGTCATTCGACTATGGCGACTGGATTTCGCAAACCGGTCGACTGGTCGATTTTGTCTTCAATAGGATTAGTGGGGGCACGCTAAGTGCACCCACTGGGTGTAGTCCCCGAGACTATGGTCGAATGCTTGAATTCGGCTGTAGTATTAGAAACACGTGATTTTTCCTTTTTCACTCGAAAGTGAATTATTTTTGACATTTAGTCGATTGGTTCTTCGCAGAACTCCTGTGACCTTGCAGCTCGCTACACTGAACTGGAAAACAAGCACATTCAGCTCGAGCTGAATTTGAAGCTGGTTCAGGAGAATCTGACGAAGGCGAAGGAGGAGACCAAAGGTATGTTTGGTGAGACTTCGACGACGTCTTTTTCCCTTCATTTGTTTCAAAATCTGATCTTGCTGTAACTTGCAGGTAAGGTGAGGGAGGCCCAAAGGAAAAAAGACCTTGAACTGGCTGAGAAGATCAAGCTTGTTGACAAGAAGTTAGCTTCAGTCACAAAGCTTGAGCAAGAAAATGCTACTCTGAAAGCTGTTCTTGGGAAGAAAAATGACCTTGAGGTCTTCCTGAGTGGCCTTGCCAAGAAGCTGTTTCTTATGCTTGAAGGTAAACCCTTACGCTCAACAATCATTTTCAACGGTGGTTTTTTTCATTCGACCATCGCCTTGACTCCGTGATCGTCCTTGCAGAATTTTGTCAAAACTTTGAAGAAGAGACTAGCCGACTGGAACCAAACCTTGACCCCGTCAATTCTCCGGTGAACGACGAAGTTGCCATGAATGTTTTCCGACTGGAGTCCCGTGTTGCAGCTGCTGTGGACTATCTTGCAAGGCTGAAGGTCGCCACATCTCGCATCGACTCAACGCTCTGGCCCGGGGAGACACTCCAGAACGACCTCGAGTCGCTGATGGCTCGTTTGAACGTTGTCCCTAGTCGAGTGCAGGAGTGGAAAAAGTCCTCGGCTCGGTGCGGTGCAGATGTTGCTCTGTGTCTGGCCCGAGTCCACTGCAAAGATGCGCGAGAAGACAAGCTGGCTGCCCTTCGAGTGGCCAACACTAAGAAACACGACTTCAGGTCCTTTATGGAAACTTTCCTTGCTGCTGCTACTCGGATCGCAGATGGAATTGATCTCGATGAGTTTGTTGCACCTTCCAGCCCTCCACAGGAGGGGTAAAAAACTTCTTCTAAGCTCGACGCTTTAAATTTGCCTCGGTATGCCGAGTGGAGTTGTAACCGATAAACCTTAACAGGCTTAGTGCCTGAGCACTTTCGGTTCCTTTAGGTGTCGATCTGAACTCGAATTTGGTGTTTGAATATGATTGCTTTCGGCTCGAAATGTCTTTTGCAGGTTCAAAGCAAGACGCTCACTGCAGTCGACTTATTCCTTAATCCACTTAGGCGAGCGCTGGGCTGCAGCTAAACCTCCCGAGTGAGAGGTTTGCTCTTCACTCGGTAGGATTTTGATAACTTAGGCGAGCGCTGGGCTGCAGCTAAGCCTCCCGAGTGAGAGTTTGCTCTTCACTCGGTAGGATTTTGATAACTTAGGCGAGCGCTGGGCTGCAGCTAAGCCCCCGAGTGAGAGGTTTGCTCTTCACTCGGTAGGATTTCGATAACTTAGGCGAGAACTGGGCTGCAGCTAAGCCCCCGAGTGAGAGGTTTGCTCTTCACTCGGTAGGATTTTGATAACTTAGGCGAGCA